>NC_137213.1:32003819-32048819 GCF_949987685.1 Ammodytes marinus | reverse complement strand
TTCTTTCTGAACGTACAATCTGAAGAATTTTTTTGACTTTTTGGAATTCTTAGAACTATGAATGAACTGTATGAATGATATGATGTGTCATCTGAACAAGAGATTTCTCTTTCTGTGACATCACAGAAAGAGAAATGTAGGGTTAGACAGTGAGACCATAAAACACTCTTTCTGCCTTTTCTCAGGCTAGGATGAACCAATTAAATTTTTTTTTTGCACATTTATACTACATAGGATCTCAGAATTCAATGCACCTTCATATTCCCACCGGTGAAATAGGCCTTTAAACGTTTTAGTTTTATCCTCAGAACTTAAAAAATCCTCAGACAGTTACCTTGACATGTTGAGTGTTCATGACTTTTCATTTTTCAGTGCATTAAATATGATGAATATTTTACCCTTGCACTATTTAGTTTTTAGAATGTATTTAATGTTTAATATTGTTTATCTTTATCTTATTCTACTTCATTTAAATGTTTTGTTCCTATTGCACCGTGTGTGTGTGTGTGTGTGTGTGTGTGTGTGTGTGTGTGTGTGTGTGTGTGTGTGTGTCCTAACCCACTGTGGGTTGGAGATAAACGCCATTTCGATTCTTATGTGTGTCCTGCATATATCAGAATTGACAATAAAGTTTGAGTTGACTTGAATACTGTGTTTATCTGTTGTTTAGAAGGACTGGTCGACGGTGACGTCATCCCAAACATTCAGAGGAATGCTGACAGGTGCACAGCAAGAGGCTGCAAGTGGCCCAAGTCTGGTCGCTATGTCTACGTTCCAATCTATATCGCCCGCTCATTCAGTAAGAAATACTATCTCAAAAGAGAACGCTTGTTGTCAAAATCACTTCATGTCAACATCAGTAAATACCTCCTCATGATCCCCGACTACACAGTACGGACAGGTTAAAAATCTAGTGTTTATACACAGCATAGGCTTTGTAAACTGGAAACAAAAAATGTGAAAAAACAGTGACCTGTATATCGAGCGCTGTGTTTGTCTATTCATGCATCTCACCAATAATTTTTTTTTAAATAAATAAATATTTTTTTTTCTCCAGTCAGAACAGAGCGCAATAAAATCATCCGAGCATTGTTGAGGTTCCATAGCTCAACATGCATTCGCTTTGTGTGGCGCAGGAGGCAACGGGAGTTCCTCTACTTCTACCCTGGCCGTGGGTATGAACACGCACACACACACTCACACACACACACACACACACACACACACACACACTCACACACACACACACACACACACACACACACACACACACACACACACACACACACACACACACACACACACACACACACACTCAC
Organism: Ammodytes marinus; assembly: GCF_949987685.1. NCBI lineage: Eukaryota > Metazoa > Chordata > Actinopteri > Uranoscopiformes > Ammodytidae > Ammodytes > Ammodytes marinus. The sequence continues at coordinate 32,047,500 of NC_137213.1, read as the reverse complement.
ACACACACACACTCACACTCACACACACACACACACACACACACACACACACACACACACACACACACACACACACACACACACACACACACACACACACACACACACACACACACACACACACAGAAATACTCTGGTACAAGTTAAAGTCCTACATTCAAAATTTGCCTGAGGTCGAGATAAATGTTTATCTTAAAGATATCAACATGTCACATTGCCAGTTGATTACTGACATTAAAGCTCCCATATTATACACTTTTCGGTTCTATTATACACCATATTATATGGTCTTAGTGGTCCCTAATACGTTCTATTATACACCATATTATATGGTCTTAGTGGTCCCTAATACGTTTTTCTTTAATTGTTTGCTGAAAAAAACTTTCAGATAATTTATTGTACGATGTTCAGCTAATCTCTCAATGGCCTATTTTTTAAAAAGAGCTGCAGCTCCCCTCGTAAATATACAATCTTTGAGCTCCCCCCGCCCCCTGTCTGGAAGCGAAGCCAGATACGCCTCGCCCTCTGTCTGTTTGTAAACAATGATGACGTATAGCCTGTTAGCTCAGTTAGGTTTAGCCTACCCATGAGAAGAACCAAGTCTAGTGCTAGTAACGCACTTTGAACAGTTTGACATGACCTATCCTTGTCTACATGAAAGACTATGTTCATACAGATGCACTGACAGCCACAAGCTAATGGAAACGGCATGTTCACAATACAAATGCTGCAAAAGATGGTGGCTACTGCGAAGCTAGCTCGGGAGCTACCGGCTAAAAATACCACTGAAATCAGTGAAAAAAATATCTTCAAAGTTGATTTCTACACTATTAACTTCCAATCCTTTGTCCTGTTAAAAACGAGGCATTTCCAGACTGGTGTGGGGGATAGAAATATGTTTTTATGAGCAAAAGCTGAATGCTTGTCCCAAAGCTAATAGCTATACACCAGTCAGGCAAAAATACCAATAAAAACATTTCTTTCAGTTTCACTGTTTGAAAAAACCCACAAGTAGCTTCCTATCCGTTGTGTTATTAAAAATGAGGCTGTTGTGGTTAAGATAAATGAGTGGATTATGCAACATTCACCATGCTTTTCTGTACTACAGGCATCTTGTCGCTTAGCAACAAGCAAACAACATGGGGGTGAAGGAATATTTTTCCAGAGGATCTCGGGGCCGTGGACCAAAAAGAAATAGGGGTGTGAGCTGCACAGTGGAAGCTTCTGGCTTTCCAGTTTTTGACGTCAGAAACGGGGAGAATTCTGACTGGAGTATATTGGGGGGGGAGGGGTGGGGGTTTCAGAAAGGGGGAGAGTGAGAAAAGGAGAGATTGTTATTTTTTTAAATATTTTGGCAGTCTCTAGGCACACCGTGGACCCATGGATATGTTGGAACACATTTAAAAAGTGCATTTAGCATAATATGGGACCTTTAAAACTATTATTATTTGTTTTAAAAGTTTTTCAGAAATGTTTGAATAAATATGAAAATGTAGCGATCTCTAACTAATTCTGCTTAAAGCTGCAGTGTGTAGAATTTTGGGTTTTATTTCCTAGCAGATTTTGTAGAAAGTAATTATAATATCCATGAGTACATTTAATTTAGTGCATAATAGCTGACTTTTTTTTTTTAATTATTATTTTTTCCCTTAGAAAGGGTCTCATATATGTCCATATTTCTGCATATTTTGGACCAAGGCCTAGTGCCGCCATCTTGAAAGTGTCATAGTTGGAATGTCATCAGGTGCATTGTTTAAAATTTAGAATTGTTCTTGTCCTTGAAGGCCACTGTAGCTTCTGAAAAAATACTTTGTACAGGTCCTAAACAATTTTTTCTTCTTCTGTATGTGTGTGTGTCTACGTGTGCGCTTGCGTGCGTGGGTGTGTTTGCGCATGTGTGTGTGTGTGTGCGCGTGTGCGCTTGCGTGTGTGTGTGTGTGCGTGTGTGTCTCTCAGCTGTTCATCTTACATAGGCCGTCAGAGAGGTAGAGGACAGGCTATCTCTCTAAAGAGAAGAGGTTGTTTCAGCACGAGGACGATCCAACATGAAGTTCTTCACGCTCTTGGATTCCACCACGAACAGAGACGCTCCGACAGAGACCGCTACGTCTCCATCCTCACCAACAACATACAGCCAGGTACACACACACACACACACACACACACACACACACACACACACACACACACACACACACACACACACACACACACACACACATAGGGTTATTTTTCAACAATCATTTTCAAACTTTTTCAAATCTTCATACTCCTTCAGAAAATCCAGTTTAGCGTCAGCTTTTCAGATCCAATACACAGACTGTAACCTAGGACTAAATCTTTTCTCTTCTGTAGGAGCGCGTAGGCAGTTCCTGAGGACCAGTACCAACAACTTGGGAGTTCCCTACGACCTCAACTCCATCATGCACTACGGAAAGTGAGTGAACTCTGGATCTATAAATCATCTATTGAAAATGTATTATTGCTTAAGCCGAGACACTGCAGGGGAACAGGGCAACATTTTTAAACCTATAGATAAGATCATGAAACTGATGAAAACACTATTATCTTTTCTATAACAATTTTTTTCAGAAATCGTTTAATAAATATGCAAATTTGGCAATATCTTACTAATTATGATTAAATGTTCATCTCCTTAAACACCAAACATCTACATGTTGGATAAAACCATTTTCATATTAGAGTCCAAGGTTTTTACTGAACAGATTTTGGATACAGGCTCTTTTAATTTTATAAATAAGAAAACACTATGTAAAAAAAAATGCATTTTTAGCATGTTTTTATGAAGAAAATGTCTCATAAATCAGTCAATGAACAACATATGAACAAGTCCTTCTTTAATAACCTTCAAAATAGTGCAACGAATGATTATGGAAAGTGTATTGATGTGTGCTTTAGGAGTTGAGATTTTTGGTTAAGAGAAAAACTAATATTGAGATAATGTCCTTTAAAGATGGTTGTATTGGAGAAATATACAGATGCAAACAGACAAGGTATAGGTCTGTAAACATGTTTTTTTCTGTGTGTCCTCCTCCAGCTTTGCCTTCTCCAGAAATGGGCAGCAAACCATTGTCGCTAAGAGTAACCCGAGACTGAGTCTGGGAACAGCGACCAGTATGACCAGTAATGACATCGCCCTCGTCAACCGGCTCTACCAATGCCGCGTGTGAAACCTAAACATCCTGTTGTTAAAGTGTCTACGAGGAACTTTCAGTTTGTGTAAATTCTAGCGCCCCCCTATAGACAAAAAACGGTAGTGTCAAAGGCATAGCGAAAAACGATATAAAAATAGCATTCTTTGCACTGATGTTCTCGTTTACTGTTACATGTAATGTATGATCATCAGAGGAACAATTTGACTTTCTCAAAAGTATTTTAAAGTTCCTCGTAGCTACTTTAACATGTGGAAGAACACGGCAGACACATCCCACTAATGAAAGATGTATCCCCATTAGTCTGACCTCAGCAGACTTATAAATCAGACGGTTAACAACATATGAACAAATCCTTCTGTAATAACCTTCAGAATAGTGCAAGGAATGATTATGGAAAGTTTAGTTGATGTAAGTGCTTTAGAAATTGAGATTTGTGGTTTAGAAAAAGTCTAATGAGGTCAGACTAATGGGGAAACTGCCTTTATCTTTGTTTTTTAAACAATTTTTCAATTCAAATTTAATCATTTGATTTGAATCATGTACTCTTTTCTTTATTGATGATTATCTTCTGGTTTTACTGAGTGGAATCACAGAGATTTTAATTGATTTAATGATTGTAAACGATGCGGAAATGAACATAATGGAACAATTAGACACAGAGAAAGTTGTTTTTCATACAACAAAAACCCTCCAACAACAAAAACCTTGTGTTAATACACAGCCTAGGCTCTGTAAACTGGTATAGCCCTATAAACAAAGAGGCTTCCACTTATATTCATTGATTTTTACAAAAAGTGATTTTGACAACCGGCATGCTCCAGAATCGCTTGGAAAGTACAAGTGCCTCTAAATTGGTACTAAATGAATTGTGCAAATCTAATCAATAGCATTACACGATAACCTCTAAAATAACTTATCAATTCTAAATTATTAATAATTCCTTATATGATTATCGGGAGAACTTGGGTCGAACTGTGTTTCATTATTTCGTTGATGCAATATATTTATCCACTAATGATTTATAATGAATGACTTTGTATTAATCTTTACAATCAACTTGTTCAATAAAATCAAGCAAAATAAAGCTGTGATGTTTTTGATTTCCAGCCAAAAGAGGTGGTAACCCCTCAGATTAGTTTTTTGTTTTGGTGAATTCTGCCCAGGGGTCACTGAGGAAAGAAAATATAAACCTGTTAGCATCTACTCAGACGGCTGTGGCCCCTTCCATTCACTGTGATGGGAACGGGAATCGGCCACCGGTTGGTAAAAGGATCTTGCAGTTTTTGCACATGACAAATGCACAAAAGGTTGGGTATTTTAGTTGGTGTCGTGTTCCGTTTCGCTTTTCCAGAGCAAAAATGGCACAATGAGTCATTTTCCAGCGACTGTTGCTGTTTTGTTTATCACAGTAGCTACGAGGAACTTTTGAATTAGGATAGGTGAAAGGGTTGTTGATGTCCCCCTTGAAAACAAAATGAGCCCAGTTTGTTATCAAGGGGGACATTATCATAGTGAGTGAGTCAAACAAAGTAGAAACATACTTCACGGAGAGAGAACAACAGAACAACACCAAACAGACAAACCAACATCAAACAAAACCAAACACTACAGTACCAACATTTAAAAACACATAAAAGTAACAAGCAAAAGCAACAGCCTGGGTTATGGTCAGGGTCAGGTCCACAAAGACAGGCAGGAGAATGGGTATGACAGGCAGGAGAATGGGTATGGCAGGCAGGAGAATGGGTATGGCAGGCAGGAGAATGGGAATGGCAGGCAGGAGAATGGGAATGGCAGGCAGGAGAATGGGTATAGCAGGCAGGCGTCCGATGCGGATCCTGAGGCAGAGGTAGAATAAAGCTAATTTCAAAATTGAAAATTGGAAAAGAACACTTAAAACAAACATGTAATGGTAAAGACAGTAGTTTGGATAAGTTGGCAAAATAATATTGTAGATACCAAATGTATTTGTATTGTACAGTTTAAAGTCTTTAGAGGAAAATACACAACAAGCAAACATTGTGGTTTTCTGCAGAGTTTGAGGTTTAAAAGATATACAGGAATAACTGTGTTTATGTTTAGTTTTATATGCACTTACACACAAAATAGTGTTTGAATAATGTTTAAAAGTTGAAGCAACAATGAAGCCAGTAATACTAGTGATTTAGTGTTGTGTATTTCTATATCCATCCACTAGATGTCACTGTTGTTTAGATTTGAGCTGATGAGAGAGAACAGCAGCATATATGAATCTATTCTCTGTGGTTATTAGGATTCATAAAAAAACTGTTGACAGCGAATCAACAATAATATCTCAATGACAGTGGACATGACTTCCTCTCTGGTTAAACTATTGTTCCAGGAACTTCAGGTGGATTTCAGTGCTCAGTACTCACTGTCTTAACTTTTGATCCAAACCTGTTTACATTAATATACATATATTATATTTATATAAATTGTGTTTTCGAAAGCAGAATCTAAGGTTAGGTTTGGTTCAACGTTAGTGTCCCTTTGGGGAAATTTGGCTCGGGTACAGGGTAAGATTCCTTCATAAAAAGTGGAACTGTTGCTCTTAGTTCAGCTGTGTGTGGGGAGCCTATATACTTATGTGTGTGTGTGTGTGTGTGTGTGTGTGTGTGTGTGTGTGTGTGTGTGTGTGTGTGTGTGTATGTGAGTGTGTGTGTGTGTGTGTGTGTGTGTGTGAGAGAGATAGAGAGAGATAGAGAGAGAGAGAGAGAGAGAGAGAGAGAGAGAGAGAGAGAGAGAGTGTGTGTGTACAGCAGCAGATATGAATCTATTCTCTGTGGTTATTAGGATTCATAAAAAAACTGTTGACAGCGAATCAACACTTCCTTTGCTGCAGCAGACGGGCTGTGTGGGTTTCTGCTCTGAAGCTTTCTCACATTAATATCACAATGACAGTTACAACCATCCACTCTGTGTTAATATTTAAAAAAAAATGTAAGCAGCAAATTCTAGAATACATACTCATGACAATAAAAATAAATTGTAAAAGATTGTGCATTGATTAAGCAGCAAATTATATATTTATAAAAATAATATGTTGTTCATCTTTGTCATTGATCAGAGCGTCAGAACACAAACCACAGAGACAAACAAGTCAAACAAACAATGAGCAGAACTAGAGCGTCCATGTTGGTTCAGCTCAGTGACCACAGTGTCATCAGCGTAGAGTTTAACTTCCACACTGACACATTTATAAAAGTGTCTCAGCCCTGAACCTGGTGGGACACACACACCCACTGACTGGTATATAATGTCTATATGTTCCTGTCTGCTTCTCTTCTCTTGGCTTTGTTGTCCTTGTTTAGCTGTTTGTTTATATTCAAACCTTCCTGTTCATTTGACGCTGTGTGAAAGTAAACTGAGATCTACTAACAACCAGAGACAAACTACGTGTAGGTGTCATCATAAACGGCCAATGGAGACAGTGTGATTTTTTTTCAGTTTATTGAGAATGAAACACTGACATAATTTGACAAACCTGCTGCACTCTGAACAGTATATTTAAAAATAAACTCAAGAAACGATACTTTAAAGTACAAAATATCTAGCCGACTAAAGTAACATTTGTAAGTGGTAATTAAACTACATTATCACAATAACACTGTTTACCACATTAAATACACTTAGTCACTATGATTATAAGGGCCCGTGTCCACCTAACGCCTTTTTCCAGCGTTAAACGCTGGCTGTGCGCTCGGGAGTGTGTCTACTGAGCGTTTTTTACAACCGGTTTTTTCGACCGCTTTTTTCAAGCGTTTTATGAGCTGGGAGAGAGAGTGCTGTGATCGGGGGAGAGAAAATGCTGATCGTCACCTGTCAGTCAGACCTATCAACACTGGTTTAACTGTTTAGGCTTGCTGTTTTCTATTTAAATCGTTACATTGTAATATGAGTAGTCTTATGAAACAGAGAATACTTTCCACCATCCTCTGTTTGGATGAGGAGTTATCACGGCTCCTGCAAACACACACGGAGCAAGTTGTAGGCTGATGTGTGCGCATGAAACGATCTGTAGGAGATAAAAAATACAGAGAATCAAGTGTTGGCCTAATCTGCTCCCACAAACAGGCTCTCCTCCCTCTGTTCTGGTCATTTTAACGGGCTCTCCTCCCTCTGTTCTGGTCATTTTAAGTCTCTATTTTCGTACAGTTTCGGGTAAACAGAGACGGAAAAAGCAGTTTCTCTTCCGTCTTCTTTGTTGCCAAGGCGACGAGTCCCGACGATCTACTATCTGATTGGCCCTTTGAAAAAAGCGGCGGTGACGTCCCCGCCGCCTTTCTGAAAAGTTAAACTTTTTTCAACTTGCAAATCTCGAAGCGGCCGCACAAAAAGACAAAAAGCGCTCGAAAAAAACCGCTGGGCGCTGCGCCTTTTCTCAGAGCGGCCGCCTTTTCCCGAGGCGGCCGCTTCTCATTGGGAATCAATTGAAAAAAGGCGCTTGCGGTGGGAAAAAGGCGTTAGGTGGACACGGGCCCTAAGCGTGTTTATATGGTGTATATTTTACAGTATTTCAGCTCTTCATAAAAATATATATTTTACAAACAAACAGCACAGATCTTTTTTTGGGGCATTTTCAAGCTTTATCAGATAGTACAGTGTTGAAATGGGGCGACAGAGAGAGAGGGGTTATGACCTGCAGTAAAGGTCCACGGGTCGGATTTGAACCCGAGACCACTGCAACAAGGCCTGAGCCAATATGGTACACGTTCTATCCACTATGCCACTGGAGCACCCATAACATGTCATTATTAACCTTTTTGAAAGCCGATCAAAGTGATAAATGAGATGAATGGATGAGATTTGATGGTGAGGAAAGGTGAAGCAGAAAACAGTCAGTCAGCCAGTGTGCCGTTGGTGGACGGTCCCATGTTTCTGAAGATCATCATCACATAGAGGCTGTAGCAGTACACCAGACTCTTCACTATCAGCAGCGTGTACAGCAGCACCAGCAGCTTCACCCTGCACTCAGCCTGGAAGATCACTGACAGACAGACAGACAGACAGACAGACAGACAGACAGACAGACAGGCAGACAGACAGACAGACAGACAGACAGACAGACAGACAGACAGACACACAGACAGACAGACAGACAGGCAGGCAGGCAGACAGACAGACAGACAGACAGACAGACAGACAGACAGACAGACAGACAGACAGACAGACAGACAGACAGACAGACAAAGGTTATTAATCTGTTTCAACATATTCTTATTAATTGAACAATTAAAGCTCAAAAGGACCACACTGACTGATTAAAAAAAAGTCAGGACCCAAGAAATTACGAATTACGAATAAAATAATGAAGATTAAAGTTACTGAAGGATCCAATGGAAAGTCTACATTTATAAAGACACAGGTTATTATGATTGGGAAGTTGGATTCATTGGAGCTTCTAGATTTGGTCCTCATAGATTTCATAGCACCCTCAAAGCCCCTAATGTAGTGAAATGTCTCTAAAACTGTCCATGCAGAGAGGCAGAAGGTGATCTTACATTGAGCTCGGTGCAGAGCTAGCAGGTCTCTCTCTGGAGGACAGGAGGCTGCTGCAGCTGGAACCTCTGAAACAGAAAAGGATTCAAAAAGAAATGTCATTCCAGGGGTGTCGCTTAGTGGTTCAAGGTTTTTATTAAATGTCCCAAAAGGGCAAATTGTTTACAACAGGATATCAAACACACGACAATGACATCAATGGGCACACAACACCATTATGTGCACAATAATATGTACACAAGCCTGAGGAGGACAAGAAAGTGCATAAAAATAAAGTGCCTGGATATAAAAACAAAATAAAAATAAAAACAATTAAAAAATAAAAACAATTAAAAAATAAAAACAAATTAAAAGCAGATAAAAACAAAGACATCTGCAACAAAATAAAAATCAAGTCAACATCAACATCATCATCAATCACCTGCTGCTGGCCGAATTGATTGCACGGATGGATGAAGGGACTAAGGAGTATTTGTATCTATTGTTGGCTATCCTAGGGACACACAGACGAAGGAGTATTTGTATCTATTGTTGGCTATCCTAGGGACACACAGACGAAGGCCTGATGGCAACAACATAAACTCGGAGTAGAGTGGATGGGCCTGGTCCTGACGAATGTAAAAAGCTTTCTTAAGCAACTGTCTGTGGTAAAAAGAGTCGAGGCTCTCCAACTGGATGCCAGTAATTTTTGAGGCAGTTTTTACAACTTTCCCTATTGAATTTTTATCCTTGGTAGTGAGGTTACCGAACCAGCAGATAGCAGAGAAGGAGATGACAGAATGTATGTAAGCACAGTAAAACAGTTTCAACAGGCTTTTTGCGACATTGAATCTAGCCAGTTTTCTAAGGCAGTACAGGCGTTGCTGGCCCCTCTTGCACAGCATGTCCGTGTTAACATCAAATTTCAGATGATTATCAATAATCGTGCCCAGATATTTGTAACTGGTCACAATTTCCACTGGCTGGCCACAAATGACAGTGCTCTCGGTGGGATGGGGGCCACGTCTGAAATCTATGCAGAGCTCTTTTGTTTTAGAGATGTTAAGTTCAAGGAAAGCATCATTGCAGCAGGTCAGAAAGTCCTCTGTAACCTGGCCATGCACAGTCTCGTCGTTATTGAGAAGGCTGACAATGACCGAATCATCCGCGTATTTAATGATGAAGCGGTTGTCGTGGTTACTGCGACAGTCATCGGTGTATAAAATAAACAAAAGAGCGGAGAGAACACAGCCCTGTGGCGAACCAGTGGAGGTAGACAGAAGGCTAGACACTGTTGTGTTCACCTTAACACGTTGTGATCTATTTGTTAAAAAATCCAATATCCAACCCACTAGACAAGGATCCAGGCTAAAAGTGTTAATTAACTTTTCAACGAGAACATGGGGCTGGATCGTGTTAAAAGCAGAGGAGAGGTCGACAAAAAGTAGCCTGTCGTGCTTCTTACTGCCTTCAAGATGTTTAAGAAGCAGATTTAGAAGAGTAGCGATAGCGTCCTGGACGCCTCTTCCCTCCCTGTAAGCAAATTGAAAAGGGTCTAGAAGGCTCTTGGTTTTAGCGACGAGTTCTGATTTGACAAGCTTCTCAAATTGCTTCATGACCAGGGAAGTAAGGGCTACAGGTCTGAAATCGCTAAGTGTTTTTGGATTATTGCACTTGCCAACTGGTATTATAGTGGACTGTTTCCAGAGGGAGGGTACTATCTGCTGACTGAGAGATCTGTTAAAAATCAAATGAAAAATGGGACCCAATTGATCAGCACATGTGTTTAATAAACGGCCGCTGATGTGATCAGGGCCTGGGCCTTTGCGGGGGTTGCATTTTTTTAAAACAGTTGGTCACATCCTGTTCCTTAAAAAAAGGATTAGAGGGGGGGGCGGACAAAAAACTATTTTTGTACACAGAGTGTAGTGGTGTAGTGGTTAGAGCCCCCTTCCCACATAGAGGCTCAGTCCTCTTCACAGCAGACCCGGGTTAGAATCCAGCCCAGCCATTTTCTATGCATGACATCCCCCTCTCTGCCCCATTTCAACTCTGTCTCTCGATACTATTAAATAAAGCTTGAAAATACCCAAAACATTACTAAAAATAAAGACACAAATTAAGAGATGTCGGCTGCTGCTGAACACAGTCCCTGAGTCTTCATTACCTTGTTCTGTTTGGGCCTTCACTGTGCCGCTCTCATGCTCCACAGAGCAGAGATATTTATACGTGCTGTTCTCTTGATTGATCCTTAAGATGGAGGCAGTGTGTCCAGACTCTCTGAGCTCCAGCTGCTCTCCCTGATCAGCGGTCACCTTCTCCACAGCTCCATTCTCCTTCTGTCTTTCCCAGGAGAACTTGACCAGAGGAGGAAACATGTCTGAGGCCAGACACAGCAGGGAGCTCTGGCCCCCAGGGTGGGCGCTGGATGCTGCTGGGTACACGCTCACCACGGGCTTCACCACCTGCTCATCTGAAGTTGGACAGCAGAAACAAACACACAGACACACAAATGCACATGCACACACACACACACACACACACACACACACACACACACACACACACACACACACACACACACACGCACACACACACACACACACACACACACACACACACACACACACACACACACAATATACAAGTCCATTCATCATAATTTAAAACGTGTAATTATAATAAAATGTACCATTAATGGGTGTACGTTTTTTTCATATAACAATAAGCATACATTCACTAATTAATTTAAAAAAATTTCTTGTTTACATAATTTTTTTCTATTTTAAAGGCCCACTTCACCGGTTTGAATATGAAGGTGTATTGAATTCTGAGATCCTATGTACTTTGTAAATATTACTGTGATGTCACAGTAAAAGACATCACAGTAATATTTACAAAGTAAGTTTTTTTTTTAACCCTATATTTCTCTTTCTGTGATGTCACGAGAAGGAGAAATATAGGGTTAAAAAAACACTCTTTCTGCCTTTTCTCAGGCTAGGATGAACCGATTTCAATTTTTTTTCGCACATTTATACTACATAGGATCTCAGAATTCAATACACCTTCATATTCAAACCGGTGAAGTAGGTCTTTAATGTAATGTAACATAATTAATGATTTATTGATAAAGATTGTCAATTTACGTGAGATTTATTTTTTCCTTTATCTTCATCTTCACTTATAGTCTATGTATCAATATATAAGAGAGCCGCATAAACATCACTTATAATTCAATCATCAAAATATTTATGAAATGCTTTATACCACCATATTATCTAATCTAACGTTACTCTTAAAACACAAATAAATACATAAATAACATTACTTTTTATTTTCAATTTTAAAGTGAATGCATAATTACAATGATACGTTTAGAAATATCTGTTATACACTATAAAAAGGTATGATCTTTTTTAATACTTTTTCATTTAACACAGATATAATAAAACATATGTATATTATAATTAACCTTAAAATAGAAAACTATTTAAATCAATACTATGTGTTACATTGAATGCCATACACTTTTCTCTACCATCTAAAAAACTAAATAAATGATCAGTCATTTTGTAACAATTTTAGATTTTTCACATAATCTTTCAATGTTAAAAAGTATTAAATGTTCAGATATACCTTTGGTAAAGCCGATCATATAATACAATTTACTTCTTGTTAAAAAGCCCTTACAAAAAGTATCTGATAATGAATATGTATCACTATTCACTTTCATGTTACTTTCATCAAATAAGAGTTACATTAAGCATCATGTAATATTCATACTAGATATTATATAAAGAAAACAGAAAAACTTCAGATTGTGAGATTTAAAGGAAAGATTAAAGGAGGATTCTTTTCATGAATCATGAACGTTTTTTAACTGCTGCATGGCTGCAAGAATTCTCTAATTATGGAAAAACAAACATGTAGCAACAGGAGCTGAATAAAAACTAATTGTTCATAAAACAAATGAATTAAATAAATGTTTTTCTTACCTGTTACATACAGTTTAGTTCCAGAGCCAAAGATGCGGGAGATGCCTCGTTCCCACAGTGAAAACCACCGATACAAAAACCTGTCTGCTGCTGAATGTGTCAGCTGAGGTGAACCAGTCCAAGATAAAAAACGTTCCTAACTGTCACGGGAGGTGTAAGCGGGCAACTCTGGAGACGTAATCCCTGCTCTTAAATAAACATGTTTTTTAAAAATCAGAGAACACAATTTAGCAGTTACATTAAGCTTTTCCAGCAAAAAAATAAAAATAAATAAAAAACGAAAGTCAGCAAAACACTTCCTGTTTCCGGTTTAATGCTTTTGATATGATTTAATTTATTTGCACAATAAAAAAACTAAAAAGATATAGACAACAGAAAATATGATATGACGTAAAAGGTAAAAGGTAACAAAGTGTGCAGGTGAGAAAAAAAATAGGTGTCAAGGATATCTCTCCTCAAAGGTAATTTCATGTAAAATAATGAATAACATAAAAAGTGATTTAATCCACAAGATAATACAGAGGTTAAAAAGCAAGCAAAGTGATCTCTCCTGCTATTTTAACTGCAAAGTCCGCAATATCGATTGATCAGCTCGCTCTAAATGACTACCATGGACATATACAGAAAGCTAAATACATTACATATGGTGAAACCGGAAGTGTCAACTGATTTTACTTTGTAATGTATCGCTTCACTTCCTGTCTGACCGTGGAGGATGACTGAGCTCTGCTCTCTTGATTGGCTTTCCTCGTGACAAAGAAAATATAAAACGTTCATAACTGTCACGGGAGCTGTAAGCAGACGACTCTGGTAAAGCCTATCATATAATACAATTTAATTCTTGTTAAAAAGCCTTTACATAAAGTATCTGATAATGAATATGTATCACTATTCACTTTCATATTACTTTCATCAAATAAGAGTTACATTAAGCATCATGTAATATTCATACTAGATATTATATAAAGAAAACAGAAAAACTTCAGATTGTGAGATTTAAAGGAAAGATTAAAGGAGGATTCTTTTCATGAATCATGAACGTTTTTTAACTGCTGCATGGCTGCAAGAATTCTCTAATTATGGAAAAACGAACATGTAGCAACAGGAGCTGAATAAAAACAAATTGTTCATAAAACAAATGAATTAAATAAATGTTTTTCTTACCTGTTACATACAGTTTAGTTCCAGAGCCAAAGATGTGGTACCAGACTGGTGCTCCTTCCCACAGTGAAAACCACTGATACAAAAACCTGTCTGCTGCTGAATGTGTCAGCTGAGGTGAACCAGTCCAAGTTATGAGCCAGGATCATGTTACAGCTGCATGATGTTTATCTGATGTTTATTTTGTTTATTTTGTCAAGTGTTTGATGGAAAGTTTATCGAGAATTAGAGGCTGAAATATCCTTTGTTCTACGTTTAAAGCATAATGTAGCCCCTTTACCCCAATAATATAGAGGGCAGGGCCCTAGGTTCTCTAACCCAACTTGTTTACTTACATTTATGTTTGGATTCCCTATATTAATTGATACATATGCAAACAGCACCCTTAATTACTCTTGATTGACAGCTATAATGGCCCATGATGCATGGAATTCTGGGAACAAACTCAGCGTCCTAATAACCTGCTGCTGGATAAAGTCCTGAGCTGACATGTGTCCAACATTAGTCTTAAATATATTTAAGTGAAATGATGTGGTGAAAACAAAAAGAGCTTCTAGAAGTGTTTTCCTTCAGAGCAGAAACAGACTGTTTTCAAGCAGCAGAACAAAACAGACTATATACTGTATTCATCAAGACCATTATGATACACATCTGTTTTTTAATTATGAAAAATGAATTATGATTATTATTTTAGCCTCATTTGTGCTTGTATTTCCTCCTTTGTCTTCACTGTGTTGAACAACTACAAACCTGCTGGAAAATATGTTCAAAATATCAATAAATAGAAGCTGAACTAAATCCCTCAGCTCAGAGTGTTTGTGACTGTGAGGTGAAACCTGTGAACCTGGTCTGTGGTTCACTGCTCTCTTCCTGTCACTAACACTGTTTGACGTCTGTTGGTTTTTGTACAGGCTGCAGGGATCATTTCTCACTGTGGGGATCAACCTTCAGACAGTAGCAGTAGTAGGAGGCTGAATGGAGGAGTTTAGCTTTCTGGATCTTTAACTCAACGCGGCTCCGGCTCCCCACAGCTGAGAAATCATCTTTCTGAGGATGATTGTAGTAGTTTGAATTGACTTCACCATTACTCCTGTCAATACGCAGAATCACTCTGAATGTTTCTGTGTCTTTCTTCTGGAACCAGCGCACATAATCAATATCACACTGGTCAAAGCCTCTACAGCTGATGGAGACTGTTTCACCAACTCTCCTGGTCACTGTGAAGTCGTCCTGAATCAGTTCTGCTGCCATGGTAACCAGCGCTGTAGAGAAACAGAATCAGAATATTTTTTAACGATAAAAATCAAACAATATGGATATATGTATCTATATTAGAGGTGGGCATAGATTAATTTTTTTAATCTAGATTAATCTAGATTAATTTTGAAATTAATCTAGATTAATCTAGATTAAAATGTCTCATTTGAATTCATTCATAATATGTGTGTGCTCCTAAATAATGACTCAAAGTAAGTCTGTGTTCTCCTAAATAATGACTCAAAGTAAGTCTTTGTGCTCCTAAATAATGACTCAAAGTAAGTCTTTGAGAACGTGTTTCTCAAGCCAGGTGGCGCATCAGACCAGGGGCTCATCTCCTGTTTCCAACATGCATCACAAACTGCTTGAGGAAGCTGTTCTACTATGATAATTGGTGATGAAAATAAATAATGTTCAACAAGATGTACTTGTGTTTACAAACTGTTTATTCAGTTAAACATGAACTTTGAACTGTAGGCCATAAGAGGTAACGATGAATTGTTTAGGGCTGCAACTAACGATTATTTCAATAATCGATTAATCGGTCGATTATTTTTTCGATTAATCGATGAATCGGATAAAAAAAATAAACATTTGTAAATGCTGCATCTTTATTCAAAAACTGAACATTACTTCAAATTCACAGTGCACACTGAAGTGTCAAAACACCAGGTTATTGCTCCAACGTCCCGGAACTATTAAAAGTAATATTAAATGATAAAAAATTAATAATAAACTTAACTGGGATAACACAAAAAAAAACATACAATGTATGACATACATTTATACAGTATAAGGGATGTCCATGGTAAACCAGTCAACCGATAATATTTTTAACCGGTAAATACTAACGGTTAAAAAAATTAAATCATCTTAATTTCTCTCAGATGACAGGAGAGTTAATTTGTATTGATATTGATACCATTTTCAAGACTCCTTAACGATCCAAGTCTTTATTGATATCAAAATTGATAATTTTCTATTATTTTGTTGAAATAGAACTTGTATTATTGCTTTAATTGCTGATATGATCATAGCTCTAGATAGGACATTAAACAGGTCATAATTCCATTCCATCTTTACTATCTATTTTATCTTGCTGGGAAAACAAGTTTCGCCAAAATCTCAAATTTCTTTTTTTTTGTGTTGCATTTGAACACATCAATCATATTACTGAGCCGGCCTGAACACATCACAGTTGACATGTTTGCTACTTTTTTTAAGCTAACTAGCTTTATATCCTTCCGATTTTAACATGGATTTAAAATCTGGATCACTATTTTTAACTGACGGGACTTTCTACACCGTTCGGTTGTATGATTACTGCCGCTGCATTGAATGACTGTTGATGCGCCGATGCCGATTCTCCGAGCACGTCTGCACACCGTCTGCAGCAGCAGCTGACAGAGTTTTTTTGGACTAGACGGATACTGAGTTGATGGAGTTTTTTTTAACCCAAAGAAAGCAAAGGTACAACACTTTTATATAGGCCTGCAGTCCAGTGTTAGATATGACCAAAATACAAGCTGTGGCCGCTCACACTATAGCTTTCCCGCACGTGAAGCGAGCCTTCACGTGCGGAAGGGGGTTCACCCCGACGGCGAACAGCATCTCCCCTGAGCCGAACAGGAGGTGGAATTAAGAGATTAACGGCGATATTTTTTTTATCGCCCGATAAGAGTCTGGCGTTAACGCAGCCGTTAACGCCGTTATCGGCCCACCACTAATCTATATACATAAATATATATATATATATAGAAAATATTAACTATATATATATATATATATAGAAAATATTAACTATATATATATATTAGAATAGAAACACATGTAGAAAATGAATAAGTGTAAAGAATGTGCTCAGAACCACAAGGCCAACAAATCTAACAATATAAGAATAAGAAGTAAATAAGTATGAATGAAACAGTGGGACAGATAGATGGAGGTCAGTGTGACAGTGTTTTGTTAAAGGTTGAGTGTGCTGGCTCCTGATTGGCTGGAAACCCTCACCTGAACACAGACAGCACAGAGCAGCAGCTTGGAGGAAAAGCATTTTGTGCAGTGGAGTTTCCTCTGGTGAACCTGGGGAGAAGTGGCGCTCTGACGCAGCCGAGGCCAAACCAGGACGAGCTGTGAGACGAGACGAGGGCCACGTGGTTTCTAACGGGTCCTCAGATCTCCCATCAGCCCCTGGGGCGGACAGATAAGACTGATGCTGCTGCTGCTGCTGGTGATTGACAGCTCAGAGGAAGCTGCTCTGTGGTTTTCTGCTGAGGTTGAGGTTTTAAAGAGAGACAGGAATAATAGTTTTTCTGTTTAGTTTTACATGCAGTTACTTTACACATGCAATTCATCATATGGCGCTATGTACAGGTGTGTCTAAAAACATTTGAATATCATGGAACATTTCATTTAAAAAATAATGTGGAATATGTCAGGCCTTTGTTTTGTTTTAATTGAGATGATTACGTCTTACAGCTTGTGATTTCTTCTTAAATATCTAAATTTCTCTGAACAGATTTAATGAGAAGTTCGGGTCGTAATGTAAATCCAAAAATACAACTCAATTAAACTCCTGATTGTGATTTTAACCTTCAAATGTCCCTTTACATTTCGACCAGCCCACAGCACTGAGACTGCTCTTGTTAAGGTCCTCACTGACATCCACTTAAACACAGACAGTGGCAAAAGTATAGTATTAGTTTAACAGGATCTCAGTGCTGCGTTCTGCTGCTCAGATAATGGAAAAACATTTATATACCTAAACCACCTGGGGATTATAGTCCGATACAAGCACTGAGTAGTTAATAGAACAAATCAATGTTCGGATGTCCAAAATATCTTCAATTTCTGTCTTCTATAAAAGGCAAAACTGAAGAGAAAACAATTAAAATCAGCGCTCAACTAAAACTGTCAAAGTTAAAAACCACAAACCAGGGGCGATCGTGGAGTAGTGGTTAGAATTTGTAACCAAACCACCAGGGGACTATAGTCACAAAGAAAAACCTAATAATTATTCATACATTTTCAATAAAGCACTTAACAGTTTACTTACATGCTAAATTATGAATAAGAAATAAATATAATAAAACAATAAAAAAAATACATAAAATATAAATAATAAAAATTTCTTTACATATATCTTTATTGTTATGTTATTATAAGAAACCTTGTTCCTATTTCTGCATGTTCAACTGTTCTCAGGACACAACCACATTTCCTGGCTGAACTAAACAAATATTAACTCTGTGCTATTTATTTAAAATTTTAAATATTATTACAAACCAGTTATATAAACTATTATAAACTATTTTTTTTAAACTTTCCAAGTCCTAAACCATCAACTCATTCTCCAGTTTCTATGACAGTTCTTGAATCTGTTCTGTGCTGCTGTGAAGAATAAAACCTTCACGATGCTGCCCTCTAGTGTCTACAGCAACACACTGCTTCAGACTGAACTGCTACTGTCACTACCACAGCAGTTTCTACTAGTGCTGTTAGTGCCTTCTGATGAAGTTAAGTTTCTTTATTTGTCAATTTAAATGGTAAATGGACTTGACTTATATAGCGCCTTCTAGCCGATTTTCTCAGCCCCAAAGCGCTTTACATATCTTACCACATTCACCCATTCATACACACACTCATACACCGATGGCAGTAGCTGCCATGCAAGGCGCTCTCTGAACCATCGGGAGCAATTTGGGGTTCAGTGTCTTGCTCAGGGACACTTCGACATGTGGCGGGGAGACGGGGGATCGAACCTCCGACCCTGCAGTCCAGAGGCGATCTCCCTACCCACTTCGCCACTGCCGCTTTACATAAGGTATATCAAAATTAATTCTTTGCATATCCCCTCTCAAGTCACCAACCTTTGGAGGGGGTTGGAGGGCAGGGTCAGCCATTACGGCACGCCTGGAGCAGTTTGGGGTTAAGTGTCTTGCTCAAGGACACAATGGTAGAGATGGTGGGCACGGTAGATGTAATAGCAGCCACCACTAGTTTTACTACTAACACCCTCCTGTCCAGTGCCAGGGATCTAACCAGCGACCTTATGGTTACTAGTTGGCCCCCTTTCCTCTAGGCCATCCTACCACCCCATGATGTTGTGTATGAGAACCTCAGGTTTCCATCAGGGCCAATAGAAGTAGTGGTAATATTTGTACCTGTAACATTTACTGTCTTGTATTAGTTGCATTACAACAAATAGTGTTTGAATAATGTTTAAAAGTTGAAGCAACAATGAAGCAAGTAATACTAGTGATTTAGTGTTGTGTGGTTTTCTTCTATCCACTAGATGTCACTGTTGTTTATATTTGATGTTAGAGCATCAACAGCATCTAATATGGAAGCAACTCATAATTACTTGATGTTGTGTACCTTATTAAATTGAAAATCCCTAAATGGTCATTTTTGCCTACCACAATGAGAAACACATTGTTTTGATTATTAATCTAAATTTATTAAAGGCAAGTTTATTCATATAGCACAATTCAGACACAAGGCCATTCAAAGTGCTTTACAGGGGCATGAAATACATCAAGATTAGACATTAGAGCTGATGAGTGAGAACAGCAGCAGATATGAATCTATTCTCTGTGGTTATTAGGATTCATAAAAAAACTGTTAAAAATAAATGCCCATTGTGTTTTCGAAAGCAGAATCTAAGGTTGGGTTTGGTTAAACTTTAGTGTCCCTTTGGGGAAATTTGGCTCGGGTACAGGGTAAGATTCCCTCATAAAAAGTTGATCTGTTGCTCTGAGTTTAGCTGTGTGTGGGTGGAAGGCTCAGTGGTATAAGGAGCCTATATATGTGTTTATGTGTGTGTGTGTGTGTGTGTGTGTGTGTGTGTGTGCGTGTGCGTGTGCGTGTGCGTGTGCGCGTGTGCGTGTGTGTGTGTGAGAGAGAGAGAGTGTAAAGCAGCAGATATGAATCTATTCTCTGTGGTTATTAGGATTCGTAAAAAAAACTGTTGACAGCGAATCAACACTTCCTTTGCTGCAGCAGATGGGCTGTGTGGGTTTCTGCTCTGAAGCTTTCTCACATTAATATCACAATGACAGTTACAACCATCCACTCTGGTCTTAACTTTCAATACTAAAGTGTTTACATTTAAAAATATGTAAGCAGTGAATTCTAGAATATATACTCATAAAAAAGTATTAATATAATAATAATGCAATGTCATTGATATAATAATAATAATAATAATAATAATAATAATAATAATAATAATAATAATAATAATAATAATAATAATAATAATAATATACAATTAATATATATATACCATAATATTATAATAATCTTATATTAATATATACTTAAATAATATGTTGTTCATCTTTGTCATTGATCAAAGCGACAGAACACAAACCACAGAGACAAACAAGTCAAACAAACAATGAGCAGAACTAGAGCGTCCATGTTGGTTCAGCTCAGTGACCACAGTGTCATCAGCGTAGAGTTTAACTTCCACACTGACACATTTATAAAAGTGTCTCAGCCCTGAACCTGGTGGGACACACACACACCCACTGACTGGTATATAATGTCTATATGTTCCTGTCTGCTTCTCTTCTCTTGGCTTTGTTGTCCTTGTTTAGCTGTTTTCTCTATCTGCATACCTTCATGCGTAGTTGTACTTTGCACTGTGTGAAAGTAAACTGAGATCTACTAACAAACAGAGACAAACTACATGTAGGTGTCATCATACACGGCCAATGGAGACAGTGTGATTTTTTATTCAGTTTATTGAGAATGAAACACTGATAGTTAAACAAAAATGAAATTTAACAAACCTGCTGTTCTCTGAATAACATATTTAAAAAAAACCTCAAATGATACCTTAAAGTACAAAATATCTCGTCGACTAAAGTCACAATTATAAGAGGAACATTAAACTACAGTATCACAATAACACTGTTTACAACATGATATACATTTATTAAATACGAATATAAGCGTGTTTATATGATTTATATTTTTTAGATGACAGTATTTCAGCTCTGTATAAAATACCTAGGGGGCAAAACCCCCTTTTTTTTTTTTAAACAGACATGGAGCGTTGTAAAAGGTTGTTCACCAGAAATGATATCCAGGACCTTCCAGGATCCCAACCTGGGTGGACAACCTGGTCAACTAGCTGCTGGAAAGCTACAGTGGGCCGACAGAGCAAATCAGAACCACTGTTTAAGCCAGGGGTGTCCAAACTTTTTTCACTGAGGGCCACATACAGAAAAATCTACGAAGGGCCGGGCCACTTTGCAAAAATAACACATTAATCAGGACATGTAGCTGCTCTGATGTCTAGTTTCATAGTGTCTTCGTAAATTGTAATCCTTCTTCACGGCAACACTTTACTTGCACATTAAACAGATACATTCCCCCTCTTGTTACATGCCATTGATACACCCAGTATTTTCTGCTTTTGCGTCCAATGTCCAGCTGGGTGAAAATAGTAGCCAGCCGAGATCCCGCCCTTCCAAGGGGTTCCGGGGGTGTGTCCCCCCGGGAGATTTTTTTAAGTTTTTAAAGTGAAATGCATGAATCTGGTGCACTTTGAGAGGGAAATTAAGAGGCTAAAGCTGAAGAATTTTGTATGAAAAAAATGGAGACACTGTGTCAAATGAATTAGAAGCTATTGGAGAAGGACACATGGATTTTCCATAATAATATTAATTAAAAATTAAATATTATGCAGGGTCCTCTGGGATGGGCTTGGTGCTCTTTTTCTTTTATGGGACATATTTCTCTGTAATATAATGAGTGCATTTAAATTATTTAAAAATTAAAAGGGCCATATTACATTATATTTTTAAAATGTGCCACGGGCCAATCAATCAGTTTTGACACCCCTGCACTAGTGGGTTAACTAAGAAATGCGAGAAAAAAAAACGCGGGCCGTAGTTTGGACACCCCTGGTTTAAGCGAATGGGGGTGGGCTAATTTTGAAACTTATAGATATCATTATGAAACTTTGCAAGTTGATTACTTACATTAAAACAACAACTTTTTGTATTACAGTATTTTCCAAAAAGTTTGAATAAATATGAAAAATCATCAATATCTTACTAATGATGCATGAATTTGCATATCTGCAAAGCCCCAAAATCTAGATGTTGGACAAAAGCAGAGTCAATTTGTTTTTAAATTTTGAAAACAAAACAAGTGTCCAACTGCCTGAAGGTTTTCTTAATCACAGTTCAAATTTGATCAATAACCCATAGAAAATGAATTTTTTACACAGTTCTTTCCAAGGGAATGTCTAGCCGTTTCCTAAAATACCAGCTGGAGACTCCAAAAGGACACTTTTGGTCCATGGCACATGAAATGTAACTGTGTAAAAAAATTATTTTCTATGGGTTATTGATCAAATTTGAACTGTGATTAGGAAAGGCTTCAGGCAGTTGGACACTTGTTTTGTTTTCAAAATTTAAAAACAAATTGACTCTGCTTTTGTCCAACATCTAGATTTTGGGGCTTTGCAGATATGCAAATGTACGCATTAGTAAGATATTGATGATTTTTCATATTTATTCAAACTTTTTGGAAAATACTGTAATACAAAAAGTTATTGTTTTAATGTCAGTAATTAACTGGCAAAGTTTCAAAATGATATCTATAAGTTCAAAAATTCCCCATTAGCCCATCCCCATTCACCCCCATTCACTTAAACAGTGGTTCTGATTTGCTCTATGTCGGCCCGCTGTAGCTTTCCAGCAGCTTGTTGACAAGGTTGTCCACCCGGGTTGTGATCGTGGAAGGTCCTAGATGTCATTTTTGGTGAACAACCTTTTACAACGCTCCATGTCCATAAAATCACTTTGCCCCCTGGGTAAAAAGATATATTTTACAATCAAACGCAACAAGTCATTATTAACCTTTCAGAAAGCTGATCAAATGAGATGAATGGATGAGATTTGATGGTGAGGAAAGAAAAGCAGAAAACAGTCAGTCAGCCAGTGTGCCGTTGGTGGACGGTCCCATGTTTCTGAAGATCATCATCACATAGAGGCTGTAGCAGTACACCAGACTCTTCACTATCAGCAGTGTGTACAGCAGCACCAGCAGCTTCACCCTGCACTCAGCCTGGAAGATCACTGACAGACAGACAGACAGACAGACAGACAGACAGACAGACAGACAGACAGGCAGGCAGGCAGGCAGGCAGGCAGGCAGGTAGGCAGGCAGGCAGGCAGACAGACAGACAGACAAAGGTTATTCATCAGTTTCAACAGATTATTATCAATTGAACAATTAAAGCTCAAAAGGACCATACTGAATGATTAAAAACAAGTCAGGACCCAAGAAATTACGGGTTACGAATAAAATAATGAAGATTAAAGTTACTGAAGGATCCAATGGAAAGTCTAAATTTATAAAGACACAGTTTATTATGATTGGGAAGTTGGATTCATTGGAGCAAAAACTTAAAGGAGGACTCGTCACCCTTCATACAGCGGAGCAAGAGGCAACTGCTTGGCTAAAGGACTTTGCATTCGCTAAATAAAATTCATTGGAGCTTCAAGAAGCCCCTAATGTAGTGAAATGTCTCTAAAACTGTCCATGCAGAGAGGCAGAAGGTGATCTTACATTGAGCTCGGTGCAGAGCTAGCAGGTCTCTCTCTGGAGGACAGGAGGCTGCTGCAGCTGGAACCTCTGAAACAGAAAAGGATTCAAAAAGAAATGTCATTCCAGGGGTGTCGCTTAGTGGTGTAGTGGTTAGAGCCCCCTTCCCACATAGAGGCTCAGTCCTCTTCACAGCAGACCCGGGTTAGAATCCAGCCATTTTCTATGCATGACATCCCCCTCTCTGCCCCATTTCAACTCTGTCTCTCGATACTATTAAATAAAGCTTGAAAATACCCAAAAAATTACTAGAAATAAAGACACAAATGAAGAGATGTCGGCTGCTGCTGAACACAGTCCCTGAGTCTTCATTACCTTGTTCTGTTTGGGCCTTCACTGTGCCGCTCTCATGCTCCACAGAGCAGAGATATTTATACGTGCTGTTCTCTTGATTGATCCTTAAGATGGAGGCAGTGTGTCCAGACTCTCTGAGCTCCAGCTGCTCTCCCTGATCAGCGGTCACCTTCTCCACAGCTCCATTCTCCTTCTGTCTTTCCCAGGAGAACTTGACCAGAGGAGGAAACATGTCTGAGGCCAGACACAGCAGGGAGCTCTGGCCCCCAGGGTGGGCGCTGGATGCTGCTGGGTACACGCTCACCACGGGCTTCACCACCTGCTCATCTGAAGTTGGACCACAGCAACAAACACAAAGACACATTCACACAGTCAGCAGCAGCTTACAAAAGAAATTAAAATAATAAAAAAAATACAAAAAACAATGTTAGAGATCAAGAAAAAAACGATGGTTAATGTTTTCTTTAAATATACAAATCATCATAATAAGCATTAACTAACCATTAGTTAACATAATGAATATGTCCAGTTATCATTTACTTATGGAGTTCATGTTAAATCTGGTATACATTTTTACATTATTTCATGTTCATAAATGTCTGAGGCCAGACACAGCAGGGAGCTCTGGCTGGATGCTGCTGGGTACATGCTCACCACGGGCTTCACCACCTGCTCATCTAAAACATCACAGACACATTCACACAGTCAGCAGCAGCTTACAGCTTCTGTTGCTATGTTGAATATGTTATTGTTGTCTATGTGTGATTTTACTGGTTATATTTCAGTGTTGTCTTGTTCTCTCCCTCTCCCCTTTCCCCCCAGGAGGTCATTCACCTCCTACCAGGCCATTGCTTAAATAAGACATTGTTTCTTAGCAATTTTTGCCTGTTTAAATAAAGGTTGATGATGATGATGATGATTACAGCAGACTTTCTTAACTCGGGAGCTGCTGGCTTCATCAGGGATGCTGTCAAAACGTATTATTCAGATGTTGAAATAATAATAATAAAAAAAAGATGGTTACAATCAATCCGTCTCACATGCCCCATGTCACAACGTCAATATCGGGGACAGTGTAAGGTGCGCAGTATTGTATGTGTAAACATATTACCTTAAATCTGCCGAACTCTACCACTAACTGTTTTAATCAGGATATATTGTACTTTCACTCATTTAATTTTAATTGCAGCCTTTCTACATCACTGTCTTAATGTTTCAATTGTTTTGTCTCCTTATCAGCTTGTTGTGTATTTGATGTATTCTCTACAGTATAAATAAAAGTTAAATGAAAAATTAAATGTCATATATTCAAGTTTCACTAAGTCAATCTTGAGGACAGCGTAAAGCCCCTATCTCACTGGGCTGCGACAGTGTGCGACAAGTTGGAGACACAAAATTGCGTAAAAATATGCTAATTAGCGACAATTTTCACTTGCAGTCTCACTGAGTTGGTTCCTCACAACACGTTTGCGAATGTCCTGGCCAACACTTGCCAGGAGGTCGCATTTATGTCTCGCGAGCGTCGCACGAACGGAATGTCAGTCTCATTTTTGTCTCAAATCAGTCACAATTTAGTTTCATATATCGCCAAACCCTCGCAAAGTTGTCTGACATTGCTCGCACTTTCTGACTCGCGGAAACTAAATTGAGAAGGGTTTGCAACGCGTTTGAGACACATGCGACCACTATGAGACTATTTTGAGACTAGATTTGTCGCACACTTTTTTTGAACATGTTCAAAATTCATGCGACAGGACTGCGCGGCTCTGCGACTCATGCGAGGAAATTGAGACCTCCGCGAACGTTTGGAGACAGTTTAGAGACTCCCTCGAGAATGCAGTCTCCAACTTGTCGCAAACAGTCGCAGCCCAGTGAGATAGGGGATTAAGGTGTGCATTAATGTAGCGTCAACAGCCACCATCCGCAGATTAACACACAGTCTTAATAGGCTGCATTCGAGGAGCCCAGATGTACCACGGGCCTTGGATTGGCCTTCTACTTCTGGTTGTCCATTAAAAACTTTACAATAAGGGTACATTAAATAACTGTTACTTAATGCTTAGTAAAAGCTTAACAAAGCATTAGTTAACTAAGCATAGTTAATGCTTAACCAATCATTGACTAACCATTAATAACTAAGCATTAACAGTTACCAGAATAATTAACAATGTTATAAACCCTTTTAGTGTGACCCATTAATATTGTTTACATTTTCTATCTTCACACAGAATGCTTTTGCCATTTTAATCATTTAAATATTCATGACATGTTATATTACTTATTTAATTATATATAACTTACCACCATAAACTTTACTCTATGAACACAAATCAATACATAACTTATTTCACAACTTTGTTCTAACAATTTGAACTTAAATACAGAAATTACAATGATACATTTAGAAATGTATATGTGTGTGTTATATATTAAAAATGTAAGATATTTTTAATTCAATTTAATCAAATATAAATGATAATTTACCTTTACATAGAAAACTATTTTGATTAATACTGTGTGTAAAAATAATTGCTTAAATCTTTACTCGTTAATTTTGACACACATCATTTGATCAATAATTTTGTAACAATTTTAGATCTTTCATTAAACTTTCCACATTTGACAGAAGTCATATACAGTACATCTAGATACATTTCATTCAATTTCATTTAACCTTTTTTATACTCCAGAGATCAATTGAGGGGTGAGCCTCATTTGCAATGATGTCGAGTCAATACATGTATTTATTATACATGTTATATAATAAAATATAATCCATGAAATTGTATTTATATTTATATTAAATGTGTTTACATGTGTGTTTGCCATTATATATCATCCTGTATCAAATATAGAAATATCTAAATGCATTGATTGTGTTCATTGTTAAATCCTATTCAGTATCTTACTTCATGTATAAATATATCTCGTAGACACATGTATCATCATATAAAATAGACAAAAGATAAAGCTGACCATTCAAAGATAATTGTAATAATTTGTCTCATTAAAGTTTTGCTCCTTTCCAAATACTTTTAGTGAAATGTAAAATTATGTTTAATATCGTCATTCTTTTCTCCAAAAAACAAGATGGTGCCGAATATATGAGAGGAGCAAATACTGTCATTTGGGTCAAATGTCACTTTTTCTCTAAGAATCAGTTTGATGAGAAATAATAACTTAAGTTGTGCTATGAGATGTACACATCTTTTTAGGAATTATCAACCGTTTTCAACAGTTCCATGGCTGCAATAATAATGACAAAACTAACATGTAAAGTCTGAAGCAACAGCAACTGAATAAAAACACTTATTCATAAAACAATGAATGAAATAAATGTTTATTCTTACCTGTTACAAACAGTTTAGTTCCAGAGCCAAAGATGAAGTACAAGCGTGTTCTTCCTTCCCACAGTGAAAAACACTGATACAAAAACCTGTCTGCTGCTGAATGTGTCAGCTGAGGTGAACCAGTCCAAGTTATGAGCCAGGATCATGTTACAGCTGCATGATGTTTATCTCATGTTTATTCTGTTTATTTTGTCAAGTGTTTGTTGGAAAGTATATCGAGAATTAGAGGCTGAAATATCCTTTGTTCTGTTTAAAGCATAATGTAGCCCCTTTACCCCAATAATATAGAGAGCAGGGCCCTAGGTTCTCTAACCCAACTTGTTTACTTCAACTGTAGTTTGGATTCCCTATATTAATTCATACATATGCAAACAGCACCCTTAATTACTCCTGATTGACAGCTATAATGGCCCATGATGTACGGAGTTCTGGGAACAAACTCAGCGTCTTAATAACCTGCTGTTGGATAAAGTCCTGAGCTGACATGTGTCCAACATTAGTCTTAAATATATTTAAGTGAAATGATGTGGTGAAAACAAAAAGTGCTTCTAGAAGTCTTTTCCTTCAGAGCAGAAACAGACTGTTTTCAAGCAGCAGAACAAAACAGACTATATACTGTATTCATCAAGACCATTATGATACACAACATTTTTTGAATTATGAAAAATGAATTATGATTATTATTTTAGCCTCATTTGTGCTTGTATTTCCTCCTTTGTCTTCACTGTGTCAAACAACTACAAACCTGCTGGAAAATATGTTCAAAATATCAATAAATAGAAGCTGAACTAAATCCCTCAGCTCAGAGTGTTTGTGACTGTGAGGTGAAACCTGTGAACCTGGTCTGTGGTTCACTGCTCTCTTCCTGTCACTAACACTGTTTGACGTCTGTTGGTTTTTGTACAGGCTGCAGGGATCATTTCTCACTGTGGGGAACAGGCTTCAGACAGGCGCAGTAGTAGGAGGCTGAATGGAGGAGTTTAGCTTTCTGGATCTTTAACTCAACGCGGCTCCGGTTCCCCACAGCTGAGAAATCATCTTTCTGAGGATGATTGTAGTTTGAATCAACTTCACCATTATTCCTGTTAATACCCAGAATCCCTCTGAATGTTTCTGTGTCTTTCTTCTGGAACCAGCGCACATAATCAATATAACACAGGTCCAAGCCTCTACAGCTGATGGAGACTGTTTCACCAACTCTCCTGGTCACTGTGAAGTCGTCCTGAATCAGTTCTGCTGCCATGGTAACCAGCGCTGTAGAGAAACAGAATCAGAATCAGAAATACTTTATTGATCTCGGCTGTAAATTCAGTTTGTTACAGTTTGGTCCAATTTAGAATAAAAAACACACGTAGAAAAAACTAAGGAATATGTGCTAAATAAAACCACACTTAGAAGATATATAAGTGTAAAGAATATGTGCTTTATGCCACAAGGTGAAGCCAACAATACAAATCAAACAATATGAGAATAAGAAGTAAATAAGTATGAATGAAACAGTGGGACAGATAGATGGAGGTCAGTGTGACAGTGTTTTGTTAAAGGTTGAGTGTGCTGGCTCCTGATTGGCTGGAAACCCTCACCTGAACACAGACAGCACAGAGCAGCAGCTTGGAGGAAAAGCATTTTGTGCAGTGGAGTTTCCTCTGGTGAACCTGGGGAGAAGTGGCGCTCTGACGCAGCCGAGGCCAAACCAGGACGAGCTGTGAGACGAGACGAGGGCCACGTGGTTTCTAACGGGTCCTCAGATCTCCCATCAGCCCCTGGGGCGGACAGATAAGACTGCTGCTGCTGCTGCTGGTGGTGATTGACAGCTCAGAGGAAGCCGTTGAGTGGTTTCCGTTGAGTCTGAGGTTTAAATGAGCAACAGTACACAGTCACTCTAGAGACCAAAGAGAGCATTAGTTTTTATTGACACTAATATCTCTTTGCATTTTTTTAAAAGGAACATTTTGTCAATAAAACCTTTGAAAGGTATAATGTGTCTTCAGTCTGTTTGTGCTGAAATATATTTATTCACACTGTAAACTACAATAGAACTCAAAATAAAATACTAATAACCCTACTTCTGCTTCCAGTGCATTGTAAACCATTACTCACGCAGGCAAAGTAAAAACCAACAACAAGAAAATGAAATGAGTACACTCAGAGAGTAGTATCAAATACAATGATGTTAAAAAGCCAATATGTGGGGGCGCCTTTAGCTCAGTTGGTAAGGCGTCCCCCTCCCGGGCCGGGCCCAGCAGCAGACCGGGGTTCGATTCCCACCCGCGGTCGTTCTCTGCATGTCACTCCCCTCTCTGCCCCATTTCACCTCTGTCTCTCTGCACTGTCAATAAAGCTTTAAAAAAATGCCAAAAAAAAAGCCAATATGTTTTTACCTACATTGTTTGGGTCCAATCTAATTATTTTGGTACATTTGCAGTAAGTAAACACATATAAAGCCTATAGAGTATATAGAGTTGCTTTTGTTTAAAATATTCTAATATCAATTTTAATTTCACAGCTTCTAATTTGGAAACAGTGAATTATTATTATAACATAACAAATAATGTAATAATAATAATAACATAATAAAATAAATAAATAATAATTTCACCTAAAATATAAGAAGGTAAATATGTGTTCATTAAAACGGGTATTAAATAAAGTATTTGACAATTCACTGATTTAAATCAAATTAAATATAGAAGTCACTCGATTTGTTTTGTTTCTTTTCATAGCTGTTTTCAAGACAAAACGACATCCTGACAGAGAAACCAAATGTAACTCTGCTACATATTATGTTATATCAAACATGACTACAAAACGTTTTATATTACAACATATTTCTATTTATTTCCTTTTTCTACATATAAGCCCTCACTTCAAACATGTAGTAATGACCTCATTCTCCAGTTTCTATGAGACTTTCTATGACAGTCCTTGAATCTGTTCTGTGCTGCTGTGAAGAATAAAACCTTTACGATGCTGCCCTCTGGTGTCTGTAACAACACTCTGCTTGAGACTGAACTGCTACTTTCACTACTACAACTGTTCCCACTACAATCAATGCTATTGTGTTAAGCCACTGTATTTTGTTTTGGTCTTTATTTTTAGATCAGATTGCCTCTTATTTTTTAGGCTATAGCATAGTCCAGGGCTATTCAATTGGGTTAGGGTTACAGCAACAAATTAAACTAAATAACTTCATATCCTTTAACCAATTTAAACAAACTATCTTAAATCTGCCAAACTCTACCTGTAACTGTTTTAATTAGGCTATATTGTACTTTCACCCATTTCATTTTAATTGCTGCCACTCTTCACGACTATGTAAATGTTTCAATTGTTTTTCTCTTCACCTGTTGTTGTGTATTTGATGTATTTGCATTGAATATTGTTTATGTATTGTTGTTTTTCCTTTGAATTTGTTTGAGCTCGACGTCATTGTAAACCCCTCAATTGGTCTCTCGAGGATAAATAAAAGTTAAATGAAAAAAAAAAATTAAAAAATTGGCGGCCCCCGGGCCGGATCCGGCCCGTGAAGGAATATTTACTGGCCCCCGCCTTGACTACTACTAACCGACCCAAAAAAATTTAAAAAAAAAAATTGCTGCACAGTAAATAAATGTGCACATGTGTCTCCACCGCACAGCGCGCGACTACGGCATGTACGCGGGAGAGTTAAACGAGCAGAAGCAAACCGACATTTAACTGGTGGCGATAATAAACGCGGTGCAGTTCTATGGGGATATTTAGCTGAACAGAAAGAAGTGCTCTGCAAAGCTAGAACAGTTTAAGACTCCACATCACCGTGGCAACACAACCTATCTATCAGCTCAGACAGCGCAGAGAAAAGTTTGATGAATACATGAGAGTGATGGCCCAGCCAAGTTTCAGTAAGTTTACAGAAGTGCCACACTGCTGCTGTCTTTGAAATGCATTTAGTCATTTTAGAGAAGAACAAACAGAAAACCACAGAACAGCTTCCTCTGAGCTGTCAATCACCACCAGCAGCAGCAGCAGTCTTATCTGTCCGCCCCAGGGGCTGATGGGAGATCTGAGGACCCGTTAGAAACCACGTGGCCCTCGTCTCACAGCTCGTCCTACATCTGCACCGTCCGCAAGGATGGAAGCGTCCTGGTCTGGAAAGAAGTGCTGGTCCACATTAAAGGTCAGTACTGTTGATACAATGTCAGTGAAGGCCACTGCTGATGCTACAATCAGAATACCTTTTACAGTGATGTAGCACAACTTGGTGTTGTGGTTTGTTGTTCTCAGGCGTCCAGGAGAAAGTGAAGGTCGGAGAAAAGGAGGAATCTTTCACACTGCCCTTCAGGACTGAAGCTCAGTTGCCTAGAGACGCAACAGTGACGTGGAGGCGTTTTGATCCCAAAGCCACGACGGTCCACGTATATGAGAACGGAGAGGACAAGCCTGAAAAGCAACGTGAATATTACCATGGACGAACACAGATGAACAGCGACCCACTGCGATCGAAGGACCTCAGTTTGACCATTTATTACTATGGCTACAGGCACAGAGGGATCTACATCTGCACCGTCCGCAAGGGTGAAAACATGCTGGCACGGAAAGAAATATGGCTCCGCATTAAAGGTCAGTATTGCAGATACAGTTCAAAGTTTAGAGGTGAGTTTCTCCCAATAGTATCACTCTATCTATTGTTCTGATAAGTGACATTTTAAGAATATAGAAGAGAATACAATGACAATGATGGCTAATTAGCCTCAAACAACCAAACCTTCATACCAGCCAGCCAGCGAGCCAGACAGACAGACAAAAAAAACGACAGACAGTCAGAAAAAGACAAGCACTGTAGACACCTTGTAGAAAGTTTATAATATTGTTAAACCTTTAGATAGGTGATTCAATCTATCAGCTTAATATAACCATATTCACCATGACTTCAACAGCCAATCATTTTGTCGTTGACAATTTCTCCTGTTGTCTATTGCCTCAACAGCAAACTATGAGATCTAAACATCCACCGGAGGAGACTAGACTCCATTTCTGGGATTATTCTCCATAACCCATGGCTTCACTTCCTGCTTTAAGACAATGCCATGCTGGGGTCCAATGACTTCTGAAATGTATCTTTACAACAAGCACATGTCAAATAATGAATGAATGAATTGGCGGTTCGATCCCCGCCCTGCCATTTGTGTCACGGTTGTTGTGTCCTTGGGCAAGACACTTCACCCACCTTGCCTCATGTGAATGTCAATAGTTAGCCTACTATCGCTGTATGAATGTGTGTGTGAATGGTAACGTGTAAATGGGAACAGGTCTCCCTTGTAAAAGAGTCTCCGGTCTCAATGGGATTTACCTGTATAAATAAAGGTTAATGGCCAATGGTGCATTCTACCCATAATAGCAACATAAGAGAGTCTACAAGAAAGAAATGGATTCAAATGTGTTAACTGCCAACAAGGTGCAGCTTGGGTTGGGAACCTTCATTCAGCCAATCAGGGCAGGACAGGATCAGCCCGGCAGCAAGCAGGACTGATGAATGTGAAGAAAGAAGTTAGCCACTCATTCACCAGCCGAGAGCGCATTGTGCAGGCCCGCCCACACAGATGCCTGGGCAGATAACTGACCCACTGACTGTTTTACGGTACTGTGAGTGCCCTGTTCATATTGTACATTTCACTGTGTGCTGAAGTGTTGAACAGCAAGCAGGGAAAATGTTAATTTGTTTGGTTTTACTGTGTTGGTTGCTTTGTGTGCAATCTGTGGTAAAACCCGGAGTGGACTTCTTGATTTGCGTTTTGTATTCACTTTGTAACTGGATTGAACTGAAATGTACTTGTGGGGAAACACCGGAATGGACTCTTGAACTGAATGGATTGACCTGTCGAGCACTCTTATTTACACACACACAAACATACACACACACACACACACACACACACACACACAAACACACACACACACACACACACACACACACACACACACACACACACACTGTCCATATTGCTCTCCTCTTTTTGGAATATACATTTGGCTGAATTGAGTTGTGGTTTGCCTCATCCATTTTGCATTGCTGTGCTTGTGCTGGTCGGCTTAATGTTTGTATGGTTGACCTAACATGTTTTGTTCTATTTTCCTTATTATTTGTCAGACTTTGTCAGACTTTTGACCGGCACCCAACATTATTTACCTGTGTCACACCCGCTACAAGCTAACGGTCAATAATAAATAATCAAATCATAAGATGTAATATATTTCATCTGTCCGTCCATCCGTCCGGGCCATTCTTGTAATGCAATATCTCATGAATGCTAAGAGGGATTTTCTTCAAACTTTGCATGTATGTTGAATCTGACTGAAAGATGAACTGAATAGATTTGGAAAGTCAAAGGTCCAAAACTGGAAATCAAAAACATCACGGCTTTAATTTGCTTGATTTTATTGAACAAACGTCTCAGTTGATTGTAAAGATTAATACAAAGTCATTCATTAAAAATCATTAGCGGATAAATATATTGCATCAACGAAATAATGAAACACAGTTTGGCCCAAGTTCTCCCGATAATCATATAAGGTATTATTAATAATTTAGAATTGATGTAATTTTTTAGGTTGTTGGTAATGTTATTGGACTAGATCAGATTTGCACAATTCATTTTGTAACAATTAAGAGGCACTTGTACTTTACGTAAAGTGCCAAGCGATTCTGGAGCATGCCAGTTGTCAAAATCAATTTTTTGTAAAAATCTAAAATCTAAATGTTTCTTCGTCCAATCACAATATGAAAAACAGCTGTCTCGTTTATAGGCCTATACCAGTTTACAGAGCCTAGGCTGTGTATTAATACAAGGTTTTTGTTGTTGAAGATGTTTCTTCCTCCAATCAGGTTATGAAAAACTACTCTCTCTGGCCCTCATTTATCAAACTTGCGTGGAAACTGGTGCAGATTCTGGCGCAAATACCTCCCTACGCCAGGTATCGCGTGGGATTTATCAAACAGTCGTATCTCGCCAATCTCGGCGTACGCCACGCCATTATTGATAAATGCAGCGGCTGAAAACAATCGTACCACGCCCCTATATTTTCTCAGTTTAGAGGCCTCGCCCAGAGGTTTTGCGACATGGATATGCGCAATACGGCACTTCCCTGAAGTAGAAATTGACAGAATAACAGCGAAAGTAGAAAAAAAGAGTTTCATTTCGGAGCATTAGCCTACAAGCAGCATCAAAGAACGACAGAAGGCAGCAGTTAGGAAGGAAATAACTGCTGCGGTCAACAGCGTTGGTGTTGACTCAAAATCGCCACTAAAAAAAGCGTGTTGCTGTTCTGAAATGCAACCAACTGGGGGTGCGGGGCTGCGGGCATAATATAAGTGGTGGAGGAGAAAAAGACGCACCAACTGTCCGATAATGGTCCCCATAAAATAAATACAGGTCTGCAGAGATTTGAATGATTAGAATGTATTGGCCCTTTTAGATAGCACTACTCAAAAGGGTTTTAAAAACTAAAAATAACACATTTAGCGTTTTACTGTATGACAGCATGCGCTTGGCACGAGTGGTCAGCCCGGCCGTCAGCTGCACAAGCCGACCCGGCAGCGATCAGCTGTGAGAGCGCCCACCGTCCTGCTCCACCAGCAGATAGGAACAACGTGCCGGTTAAGGTGGAAATAAATCGCTCGCTTTAGCATCAATGACACATTAAAAGAGGAACTAACATCTACAAAGTGCGTCAAATAAATAAAATGTTAAGCTGAATGTTGTGCCGTGTATTTTTTTGTATCATAAAGAGCAGTGTAGGCCTACTACATATTTAATACTTAGGCTAACATTTTGAATGAATGCAGCCCCCGTGCCTCAGTGTCCCCCCAGCTGCTCCAAAACGGAGACAACTGCCCTTACGTGTGCGCACTATTGAATCAGCTCTCCTACTCAGTTGCACACCATAAGCTGCTCATTTTTAAGTGATTAATATCTTTATTTCGGTCTTATTTGCACTGCATTTGTATTCTCTTCTAATAATTGTCCAACAAAGTCATCGGCTACCCGGCACAGCCTGCACTGCGAGTCCAAGCTGTTTTCAAATTTGCGTACACGAGCTGAGAGCTGGCGTGGGATTTGAGCGTACCCTACGCTCACGTCCATATTGATAAATGCCGAGATTTGCGTGGAAATGTACGTACACCCATTTTTCTGGTCTACGCAAGATTGATAAATGAGGGCCTCTGTGTCTAATTGTTCCATTATGTTAATTTCCGCATCGTTTACAAACATTAAATCAATTAAAATCTCTGTGATTCCACTCAGTAAAACCAGAAGATAATCATCAATAAAGAAAAGAGTACATGATTCAAATCAAATGATTACATTTGATTCAAAATGGTTTAAAGAACAAAGATAAAGGCAGTGATCCCCATACGTCTGACCTCATTAGACTTTTTCTAAACCACAAATCTCAACTTCTAAAGCACTTACATCAATTAAACTTTCCATCATCATTCCTTGCACTATTCTGAAGGTTATTACAGCAGGATTTGTTCATATGTTGTTAACCGTCTGATTTATAAGTCTGCTGAGGTCAGACTAATGGGGATACATCTTTCATTAGTGGGATGTGTCTGCCGTGTTCTTCCACATGTTAAAGTAGCTACGAGGAACTTTAAAATAATTTTGAGAAAGTCAAATTGTTCCTCTGATGATCATACATTACATGTAACAGTAAACGAGAACATCAGTGCAAAGAATGCTATTTTTATATCGTTTTTCGCTATGCCTTTGACACTACCGTTTTTTGTCTATAGGGGGACGCTAGAAATTACACAAACTGAAAGTTCCTCGTAGACACCTTAACAACAGGATGTTTAGGTTTCACACGCGGCATTGGTAGAGCCGGTTGACGAGGGCGATGTCATTTCTGGTCATACTGGTCGCTGTTCCCAGACTCAGTCTCGGGTTACTCTTAGCGACGATGGTTTGCTGCCCATTTCTGGAGAAGGCAAAGCTGGAGGAGGACACACAGAAAAACACATGTTTACAGACCTAAACCTTGTCTGTTTGCATCTGTATATTTCTCCAATACAACCATCTTTAAAGGACATTATCTCAATATTAGTTTTTCTCTTAACCAAAAATCTCAACTCCGTACATCAACTAAACTTTCCATAATAATTCTTTGCACTATTTTGAAGGTTATTACAGAAGGATTTGTCCATATGTTGTACATGGTCTGATTTATGAGACATTTCATTCATAAAAACATGCTAAAAATGCATTTTTAAGGCCTGTACATAGTATTTTCTGGTTTATAAAATGAAAAGAGCCTGTATCCAAAATCTGTTCGGTAAACACTTAGGACACTAATGTGTTTTGAAAATGAAATAAAGATTTTAACTCTGGTTTTATCCAACATGTAGATGTTTGGTTTTAAGGAGATGAACATTTAATCATAATTAGTAAGATATTGCCAAATTTGCATATTTATTAAACGATTTCTGAAAAAAATTGTTATAAAAAAGATAATAGTGTTTTCATCAGTTTCATGATCTTATCTATAAGTTTAAAAATGTTGCCCTGTTCCCCTGCAGTGTCTCGGCTTAAGCAATAATACATTTTCAATAGATGATTTATAGATCAACAGTTCACTCACTTTCCGTAGTGCATGATGGAGTTGAGGTCGTAGGGAACTCCCAAGTTGTTGGTACTGGTCCTCAGGAACTGCCTACGCGCTCCTACAGAGGAGGAAAGATTTAGTCCTAGGTTACAGTCTGTGTATTGGATCTGAAAAGCTGACGCTAAATTGGATTTGCTGAAGGAGTATGAAGATTTGAAAAAGTTTGAAAATGATTGTTGAAAAATAACCCTATGTGTGTGTGTGTGTGTGTGTGTGTGTGTGTGTATGTGTGTGTGTGTGTGTGTGTGTGTGTGTATGTGTGTGTCTGTGTGTGTGTGTGTGTGTTGTTGAGATAGGCAAGAATATTGCAACTTTTCATTGTACATATCTTGTTCTTAGGAGAATGTGAAATGTATATTTCTTGTTTTCGTAGGGAAAAGTATGATATTTTTAATAAGACAGGCAAGGTAACAAGTGACCTTTAATATTAAGGTAGAATCACTAAAAGTGTTGTATTCAAGTTATTATCCTGAAATATATACATAATTGTGAATTCCTAAGGCCTCTCTGAAAAGGCATGCCTGGGCTTGTCCTGGGACAGGTCAGGGGTGAGAGAGACAAGGGGGGCAGTGGGTCCTTGAGCTGGACACACACACACCCTCATCTTCCCCCCTCCCTCTCTCCTCCTAATACACACACCCACTCTCTCTGTCTTCAGACTATATAAAGCCAGGGTTTTGAGCAAGAAGTTTAGTTTTTTGGGGAAGCTGCTGCTGCGGGTTTTTGGGGAAGTTGACTGTTCCACTTTTTTGTTCTTTTAGCATGGACGAAAGACTTAGAAGAAAAACTCGAAAGAAACACTCTGAATCTTTTTGAGTGCAAAATACTTAGAAAAATTGAGAGGAGTTATTTTTTCTTTTCAAGAAGGGGAAGAGGCTCGGATCCAATTCTTCCTTTTCTATTCTGAGAAGTTTGGTAAGGGACCATTTGGGTTATTGATGGGAACTAATTGATGAACCAGGTTGTAGAATAGCATGGAGTTGAGGTTGAAAAACTGTTGAACCAACTTTTCCTGATTGTTGTGTCGCAAAATCAAGCTTGTCATAGCATTTGAAGATATTCAAATATATATGACAAGATTGAAAGACTCGGCCAACACCCAGAACTATTGAAGTTGTGTAGACAGTAGAGCTTTAAAAAACCTGAAGATGAGAATACTCCTGATCTCTTGTGGATTGAAAATGGGAGAACTCATGAACTAAATTCAATGTGAACAAAAGACATACAACACATAAGTTAAGTCTTATACTTCTCTACATATATTAACCACATTAATGGGAGTGTAGGTACTTATTTTCCTTCCTTTCATTTTATTTTATCTTTTCTTTTTATATTGTGAAAGTATAATCTTTTTGTATTGGTTAAATAAAATTTCTTGAAAACGCTATAACTCTTTGGCCTGAATTTTTAGTTTAGTGTTGGGAACAAGGACCTAATTAGGGTTTTTCTTTAAAGAGATCGCGGCGCCTCTGAGGTAAGCAATTCAAACCTACACTACGGCTACACTACTGATAACAAAGAATACACATCCCATAAACACACTCCTTGAATTAGGAGGGAATTGCATTTATCTATTGGCCTAAGCTCATCCAGGTGTATGAACTTAGTGAGGACTTAACGGTAGTCTTTTGAAGCTAGGGGTAAATGTGAGGTATTCATCCACCAGAATAATTAAAAACCTATTATCTAATCTCCTCCTTTCTAAAAACTTATCAAGGATAAAGATCTGAAATCTGGACTTAACCTAGGATAAAATTAGAAGAGACAATTGTAAGGGTCGTTAGGGGATCAACACAGGGGGAGATCTGGAGATAGGCAGGGGTCAAAGGGTAACATGCTTTAAAACCAGAGCCTTTAAGGTAATATATGGTGTGAAGGTTTTTGGTGAAAAGTAAAACCTTTTGGGAATTGTGTAAATCAGCTTTTGGTCTTTGTTTGCCATATAAAAGAGCAGGGGTCGATGAACACATAAACTTTATAGTGGAACAGGTTTAAACAAGGAACAAATGAACTTGGCAGGCTATATTTACATGCAAACGTCCTGATATTAATTTAGGGGTGTTTAAATCTGGTGAAGGGAATACCGGCATTAATCATTAGTGTGTGTGTGTGTGTGTGTGTGTGTGTGTGTGTGTGTGTGTGTGTGTCTGTCTCTCTGTCTGTCTGTGTACCTGGCTGTATGTTGTTGGTGAGGATGGAGACGTAGCGGTCTCTGTCGGAGCGTCTCTGTTCGTGGTGGAATCCAAGAGCGTGAAGAACTTCATGTTGGATCGTCCTCGTGCTGAAACAACCTTTTCTCTTTAGAGAGATAGCCTGTCCTCTACCTCTCTGACGGCCTATGTAAGACGAGCAGCTGAAAAACACACACACACACGCACACACACACACACGCGAGCGCACACGTAGACACATACACATACGGAAGAAGAAAAAATAGTTTAGGACCTGTACAAAGTAATTTTTTATTTTTAAAATGAAAGAAGTCTGTATCCAAAATCTGTTCTGTAGAAACTTTGGACACTAAAATATTGTACAAAGTAAATGAAGATTGTAACTCTGGCTTCATCCAACATCCAGATGTTTGTTTAACATGAGATGCACATTTAAGCTTTAGTTAGAGATCGCTACATTTTCATATTTATTCAAACATTTCTGAAAAACTTTTAAAACAAATAATAATAGTTTTAAAGGTCCCATATTATGCTAAATGCACTTTTTAAATGTGTTCTAACATATCCATGGGTCCACCGTGTGCCTAGAGACTGCCAAAATATCAAAAAAAATAACAATCTCTCCTTTTCTCACTCTCCCCCTTTCTGAAACCCCCACCCCTCCCCCCCAATATACTCCAGTCAGAATTCTCCCCGTTTCTGACGTCAAAAACTAGAAAGCCAGAAGCTTCCACTGTGCAGCTCACACCCCTATGTCTTATTGGTCCACGGCCCCGAGATCCTCTGGAAAAATATTCCTTCACCACCATGTTGTTTGCTTGTTGCTAAGCGACAAGGTGCCTGTAGTACAGAAAAGCATGGTGAACGTTGCATAATCCACTCATTTATCTTAACCACAGCAGCCTCATTTTTAATAACACAACGGATAGGAAGCTACTTGTGGGTTTTTTCAAACAGTGAAACTGAAAGAAATGTTTTTGTTGGTATTTTTGCCTGACTGGTGTATAGCTATTAGCTTTGGGACAAGCATTCAGCTTTTGCTCATAAAAACATATTTCTATCCCCCACACCAGTCTGGAAATGCCTCGTTTTTAACAGGACAAAGGATTGGAAGTTAATAGTGTAGAAGTCAACTTTGAAGATATTTTTTTCACTGATTTTAGTGGTATTTTTAGCCGGTAGCTCCCGAGCTAGCTTCGCAGTAGCCACCATCTTTTGCAGCATTTGTATTGTGAACATGCCGTTTCCATTAGCTTGTGGCTGTCAGTGCATCTGTATGAACATAGTCTTTCATGTAGACAAGGATAGGTCATGTCAAACTGTTCAAAGTGCGTTACTAGCACTAGACTTGGTTCTTCTCATGGGTAGGCTAAACCTAACTGAGCTAACAGGCTATACGTCATCATTGTTTACAAACAGACAGAGGGCGAGGCGTATCTGGCTTCGCTTCCAGACAGGGGGCGGGGGGAGCTCAAAGATTGTATATTTACGAGGGGAGCTGCAGCTCTTTTTAAAAAATAGGCCATTGTGAGATTAGCTGAACATCAGCATAGTACAATAAATTATCTGAAAGTTTTTTTCAGCAAACAATTAAAGAAAAACGTATTAGGGACCACTAAGACCATATAACATGGTGTATAATAGAACCGAAAAGTGTATAATATGGGAGCTTTAATGTCAGTAATCAACTGGCAATGTGACATGTTGATATCTATAAGATAAACATGTATCTCGACCTCAGGCAAATTTTGAATGTAGGACTTTAACTTGTACCAGAGTATTTCTGTGTGTGTGTGTGTGTGTGTGTGTGTGTGTGTGTGTGTGTGTGTGTGTGTGTGTGTGTGTGTGTGTGTGTGTGTGTGTGTGTGTGTGTGTGAGTGTGCGTGTGTGCGTGTGTGTGTGTGTGTGTGTGTGTGTGTGAGTGTGCGTGTGTGTGTGTGTGTGTGTGTGTGTGTGTGTGTGTGTGTGTGTGTGTGTGTGTGTGTGTGAGTGTGTGTGTGTGCGTGTTCATACCCACGGCCAGGGTAGAAGTAGAGGAACTCCCGTTGCCTCCTGCGCCACACAAAGCGAATGCATGTTGAGCTATGGAACCTCAACAATGCTCGGATGATTTTATTGCGCTCTGTTCTGCCTGGAGAAAAAAAAATATTTATTTATTTAAAAAAAAATGATTGGTGAGATGCATGAATAGACAAACACAGCGCTCGATATACAGGTCACTGTTTTTTCACATTTTTTGTTTCCAGTTTACAAAGCCTATGCTGTGTATAAACACTGGATTTTTAACCTGTCCGTACTGTGTAGTGGATCATGAGGAGGTATTCACTGATTTTGACATAAATTGATTTTCACAAAAAGCGTTCTACAGAAATTTGAGATAGTATTTCTTACTGAGTGAGCGGGAGAGTGCGATTGGAACTCTGACATAGCGACCAGACTTGGGCCACTTGCAGCCTCTTGCTGTGCACCTGTCAGCATTCCTCTGAATGTTTGGGATGATGTCACCGTCGACCAGTCCTTCTAAACAACAGATACACACAGTATTCAAGTCAACTCAAACTTTATTGTCAATTCTGATATATGCAGGACACACATAAGAATCAAAATGGCGTTTATCTCCAACCCACTGTGCAATAGGATCACACACACACACACACACACACACACACACACACACACACACACACACACACACACACACACACACACACACACACACACACACACACACACACACACACGGTGCAATAGGAACAAAACATTTAAATTAAGTAGAATAAGATAAAGATAAACAATATTAAACATTAAATACATTCTAAAAACTAAATAGTGCAAGGGTAAAATATTCATCATATTTAATGCACTGAAAAATGAAAAGTCATGAACACTCAACATGTCAAGGTAACTGTCTGAGGATTTTTTAAGTTCTGAGGATAAAACTAAAACGTTTAAAGGCCTATTTCACCGGTGGGAATATGAAGGTGTATTGAACTCTGAGATCCTATGTAGTATAAATGTGCAAAAGAAATTGAAATTCTGTGATGTCACAGAAAGAGAAATCTCTTGTTCAGATGACACATCATATCATTCATACAGTTCATTCATAGTTCTAAGAATTCCAAAAAGTCAAAAAAATTCTTCAGATTGTACGTTCAGAAAGAATTTCACAGAAACCTGTTTGATACAACACTAGTCATGTGAATGCTATTGTGCAAAAAATGATTTCATACAGTTTTAAAAGTACCCTCCATCTCTCAGCATGTCTCATAGTGCTGAAGCCTTCATGCCTGTCTGTCTGTCTGTCTGTCTGTCTGTGTCTGTCTGTCTATCTATCTGTCTGTCTGTCTATCTATCTGTCTGTCTATCTGTCTAGCCTTCAAACATTTATTGATTTTAAATCGATTCTTACTTGTGCCTTCATTAGCTTTGGCGATCTCTTCAGCGACGTCTAGAAGCAAAAAGACAAAACATCGTAAATAAAAGATTTATTCACGTTACGTTTGACTAGAAACAGGAAAATATTTGAGGAAAATTCAACTCACCGTCAGTGTCCTGTGCACTCTGCAACACAGAGGCACAAACATGTTAAAACAATAAAAAATAAAAAATTACAAGCTGTAAATTTGGAGATGTTTGTCAACCATACAACCATCTTTAACAGACATTATCTCAACATTAGTTTTTCCAAAACTCTGAACCAAAAATCTCAACTTCTAAAGCACTTTCATCAACTAAACTTTCCATAATCATTCTTAGCACTATTCTGAAGGTTATTACTGAATGATTTGTTCATATGTTGTTCTGATTCATGACATTTTCTTCTTTTTTTATTAAGAAAATAAAA
The DNA here is from genome assembly GCF_949987685.1 of Ammodytes marinus. Taxonomy (NCBI): domain Eukaryota; kingdom Metazoa; phylum Chordata; class Actinopteri; order Uranoscopiformes; family Ammodytidae; genus Ammodytes; species Ammodytes marinus. The sequence continues at coordinate 32,004,480 of NC_137213.1, read as the reverse complement.
AAAAAGGCTATATCCAAAATCTGTTCAGTGAAAACTTTGGACGCTCGTATTTTGTAAAAAAAAAAAAAAAAAAAAAATCTTTAATTGGTTTCATCCAACATCTAGATTTGTTTGGTATTAAAAGAGATTCGAATTTACACAAAATTTGTTAGAAATTTCCAAATTTGCATATTTATTCAAACATTTCTGAAAAAAAAAACTGTTATACAAAAAATAATAGTTTTAATGTCAGTAATCAACTGGTAAAGTTTCATGATGATGTCTATGAGTCAAACATTTTACCCTGTTAACCTGCAGTGTCCTGTTAACCTGCAGTGTCCGGACTTAAAGGCCTACTTCACCGGTTTGAATATGAAGGTGTATTGAATTCTGAGATCCTATGTAGTATAAATGTGCAAAAAAATTGAAATCGGTTCATCCTAGCCTGAGAAAAGGCAGAAAGAGTGTTTTATGGTCTCACTGTCTAACCCTACATTTCTCTTTCTGTGATGTCACAGATAGAGAAATCTCTTGTTCAGATGACACATCATATCATTCATATGGTTCATTCATAGTTCTACAAACTAAGAATTCCAAAAAGTCAAAAAAATTCTCTAAAAAAAACACTCTTTCTGCCTTTTCTCAGGCTAGGATGAACCGATTTCAATTTTTGTTGCACATT
>NC_137213.1:31991319-31998819 GCF_949987685.1 Ammodytes marinus | reverse complement strand
ACACACACACACACACACACACACACACACACACACACACACACACACACACACACACACACCTTGAACCTTTAACATCTTATTTCAAGAAATATTACCAAGTGAATTTGTACTTGTTCCACTGGCATGTTTATTGATTTACTCATTACAAGTGAAATACAACTTGATTTGCTTTTTTGTTTGTTTTTACTTGTAGTTGAAGAGGCTTTGTTTCCAGTGTGGGTTTGAGTTCAGCTGTGTGTGGGTGAAATGCTCAGTGGTATTGTGTGTGTGTGTGTGTGTGTGTGTGTGTGTGTGTGTGTGTGTGTGTGTGTGTGTAGGACGCATTAAAAAACTTAGCACAAATCAACACTTCCTTTGCTGAGGCACTAGATCTAGTTTTTACATCACCAAAGTCTTGGGACAGATTCTTTGGTGACGGTGAGGTCATCCATGACACTACATACTAAAGTACAGAAGAGTTTTAGTCTTTTTACTACACTACATACTAAAGTACAGAAGAGTTTTAGTCTTTTTACTACACTACATACTAAAGTACAGAAGAGTTTTAGGGCCACAGGAGAGAAAAAAAATCATAAGGAAGTTGTTTTTCATGATGTCGAGAAATGTCAAGAATAAAGACGAATACTCCAAAATGCTATTGGAGTTGGTGGGGCATTTATGTATTGTCAGCATACTACAATTGAAGTGCATGTATTGGGACATCCTAAATCTTTTTCTGGCATACTAAATAGTAGGGAAGTATGGGGATTGGAACGCAGGGACAGTGGCTAAACACAATGGCATTGATTGTAGTGGGAACAGTTGTAGTAGTGAAAGTAGCAGTTCAGTCTGAAGCAGTGTGTTGCTGCAGACACTAGAGGGCAGCATCGTAAAGGTTTTATTCTTCACAGCAGCACAGAACAGATTCATGAACTGTCATAGAAACTGGAGAATGAGTTGATGGTTTATGACTTGTAAAGTTTAAAAAAAATAGTTCATAATAGTTTATATAACTGGTTTGTAATAATATTTAAAATTATGAAATAAATAGCACAGAGTTAATATGTGTTCAGTTCAGCCAGGAAATGTGGTTGTGTCCTGAGAACAGTTGAACATGCAGAAATAGGAGCAAGGTTTCTTATAATAACATAACAATAAAGATATATGTAAAGAAATAAAAAAGTGTGACTTTTTTTTTTTTTGTATTTTATAGGGGAAGGTGGGGTGATTTGTGCATTTTGGAAGTTGCAAAACCCCTTGTTTCTAGAAAACCGTGGAAGAAATTGGAAATGTGACCACATATTTAAGAAGAGCCATCCATTTGACTCATCCTGTAAAGAAGGGAGACACAAGGAATAAGATATAAGCACATTTAAGCTCAAAAAACTGTGTTTTGCCTTTCAAAGTAAAATTTCCATGATCAAGGTTTTTTGATTATTGTGTCTGAACAATTATAGACACGTTTGAAAACATTTGACACATGTTTTATGCTACACTTTGAGTCTATATAGTTAGCACAATGTCAACCCTAAATTGCTGCATCATGCCTATTATCCAAAATTCTGGGGATGGGGTGATTTGTGCGCAAGGGCCTGGGTGAGTTATAAGTAAGTAAGTAAGTAAAATGTATTTATAAAAGCACATTTATGACAGTTTGCACTGTCCAAAGTGCTGTACATAGTGCATTCAGTAGGTAAACAATGAAGGTACAATAACAATAACCAAAATAAAAGACGTAAAGCCCATACATCCACATAAACACAGATAGTAGTGCAGAGGTAAGATAGTTAATGGGGAGGAAACACCAGGGTGTACATATGGGTTTTGAGCCTTGATTTAAAGGCAGAAATGTAGGGGGAATCACATTTGTCAGGTGGCAGTTGGTTCCACAAGCACGGAGCAACTAGTGCAAAGTACATTTCTGAGAGTTGTGCCAGTGGCATGGCTGTATACGCTGGTCACCAAAAGAAAGTGATTGTCTACAGTAGCTCAGAAGAGAGTGACATCTCAATTCCACTTAACGACACCACTGATGAGAGTTCAGATGGCCAGAAAGATGATGATGGTGACTTTGTCATTGTGACACAATGACGCACAAATCACCCCACTACGTGGGGTGATTTGTGCGACAAGACAACTTTTTTTCCGAAAGCTATATTTCTTAAACAGTTTATTCCAGATCCAAAGTTTTTATTGCCAGGGATGCACAACATCCTGAAATATATGTACATATTTGAGTTGGAGACATAACTGTCAAGGCCTCACTTTAAAATCACTTTGAGTAAAAAGTTGCACAAATCACCCCACCTTCCCCTATACTTTTTTTATTTATATTTATTATATTTATTTCTTATTCATAATTTAGCATGTAAGTAAACTGTTAAATGCTTTATTGAAAATGTATGAATATTATTATTATTTTTTTGTCTTCAGTTTTGCCTCAGGTGGTTTTTGGACCTTAACAAGAGCAGTCTCAGTGCTGTGGGGTGGTCGAAATGTAAAGGGACATTTAAAGGTTAAAATCACAATCAGGAGTTTTATTGAGTTGTATTGTTGTATTTAAATTACAACCTGAACTTCTCATGAAATCTGTTCAGAGAAATTTAGATATTTAAGAAGAAATCACAAGCTGTAAGACGTAATCATCTCAATTAAAACAAAACAAAGGCCTGACATATTTCACATTCTTTTTATAATTGAAATTTTCCATAATATTCAAATGTTTTTAGACACACCTGTACATAGCGCCATATGATGAAATGCATGTGTAAAGTAACTGCATGTAAAACTAAACAAAAAAAACATTATTCCTGTCTCTCTATAAAACCTCAACCTCAGCAGAAAACCACAGAGCAGCTTCCTCTGAGCTGTCAATCACCAGCAGCACCAGCAGCAGCAGCAGCAGCAGTCTTATCTGTCCGCCCCAGGGGCTGATGGGAGATCTGAGGACCCGTTAGAAACCACGTGGCCCTCGTCTCGTCTCACAGCTCGTCCTGGTTTGGCCTCGGCTGCGTCAGAGCGCCACTTCTCCCCAGGTTCACCAGAGGAAACTCCACTGCACACAATGCTTTTCCTCCAAGCTGCTGCTCTGTGCTGTCTGTGTTCAGGTGAGGGTTTCCAGCCAATCAGGAGCCAGCACACTCAACCTTTAACAAAACACTGTCACACTGACCTCCATCTATCTGTCCCACTGTTTCATTCATACTTATTTACTTATTCTTATAGTGTTTGATTTGTATTGTTGGCTTTACCTTGTGGCATAAAGCACATATTCTTTACACTTATATATCTTCTAAGTGTGGTTTTATTTAGCACATATTCCTTAGTTTTTTTTTCTACGTGTGTTTTTATTCTAAATTGGACCAAACTGTAACAAACTGAATTTACAGCCGAGATCAATAAAGTATTTCTGATTCTGATTCTGTTTCTCTACAGCGCTGGTTACCATGGCAGCAGAACTGATTCAGGACGACTTCACAGTGACCAGGAGAGTTGGTGAAACAGTCTCCATCAGCTGTAGAGGCTTTGACCAGTGTGATAGTTATTATAGTTCTGTATGGTGGTTCCAGAAGAAAGACACAGAAACATTCAGAGGGATTCTGCGTATTATCAGGAATAATGGTGAAGTCTATTCAGGCTACAATCATCCTCAGATAGATGATTTCTCAGCTGTGGGGAACCGGAGCCGCGTTGAGTTAAAGATCCAGAAAGCTAAACTCCTCCATTCAGCCTCCTACTACTGCGCCTGTATGAAGTATGTTCCCCACAGTGAGAAATGATCCCTGCAGCCTGTACAAAAACCAACAGACGTCAAACAGTGTTAGTGACAGGAAGAGAGCAGTGAACCACAGACCAGGTTCACAGGTTTCACCTCACAGTCACAAACACTCTGAGCTGAGGGATTTAGTTCAGCTTCTATTTATTGATATTTTGAACATATTTTCCAGCAGGTTTGTAGTTGTTTGACACAATGAAGACAAAGGAGGAAATACAAACACAAATGAGGATAAAATAATAATCATAATTCATTTTTCATAATTCAAAAAATGTTGTGTATCATAATGGTCTTGATGAATACAGTATATAGTCTGTTTTGTTCTGCTGCTTGAAAACAGTCTGTTTCTGCTCTGAAGGAAAACACTTCTAGAAGCTCTTTTTGTTTTCACCACATCATTTCACTTAAATATATTTAAGACTAATGTTGGACACATGTCAGCTCAGGACTTTATCCAGCAGCAGGTTATTAGGACGCTGAGTTTGTTCCCAGAATTCCGTACATCATGGGCCATTATAGCTGTCAATCAGGAGTAATTAAGGGTGCTGTTTACATATGTATAAATTAATATATGGAATCCAAACTACAATTGAAGTAAACAAGTTGGGTTAGAGAACCTAGGGCCCTGCTCTCTATATTATTGGGGTAAAAGGGGCTACATTATGCTTTAAACATAGAACAAAGGATATTTCAGCCCCTAATTTGCGATATACTTTCCATCAAACACTTGACAAAATAAACAAAATAAACATCAGATAAACATCTGGCCAACCCAGTCACACAGTGAAATGTAAAATAGCTACATTGGTCCACAGCGCAAAATGTAGAGATTTCACAATAATGGCCTTGAAATTGTGAATTACCATACATTTGTTCCCCCTGTTCATTTCTAATGGACAGCGTACATGTCACGTGACTTTCAAGTCCTCCCGGCCGAAACGAAACCCAAGCTGTGACCGCCATTGCCCCAGCTTTTATTCTGCAGATTTTTAAGATGTATAAGCTATTAAATGGGTTTTTGATAACATTGTTAGTGAGAAATGTGTGTCTTACTCTCACAATCTTCACTCAGTGAATGTATACGATGTAGTTTGATGGTTATCACGAATATTATTCTGGACATCGCCAAGAAAATGTAGAAATACAACATTTGTTTCAGGTTGATATACTGGTTGCTATACTGTTGCTATGACGCTCCTGGCGCTGCCTCAAACCGGAAACAGGAAGCGTTTGAATTATTATTATTTCTTTGCTGTAAATGCTTAATTTGTTGTTCTCTCATTTTAAAAACACATGTTTATTACAGAGGAGGGATGACGTCTACAGAGTCGTCTGCTTACAGCTCCCGTGACAGTTATGAACGTTTTATATTTTCTTTGTCACGAGGAAAGCCAATCAAGAGAGCAGAGCTCAGTCATCCTCCACGGTCAGACAGGAAGTGCAGCGATACATTACAAAGTAAAATCAGTTGACACTTCCGGTTTCACCATATGTAATGAATTTAGCTTTCTGTATATGTCCATGGTAGTCATTTAGAGCGAGCTGATCAATCGATATTGCGGACTTTGCAGTTCAAATAGCAGGAGAGATCACTTTGCTTGCTTTTTAACCTCTGTATAATCTTGTGGATTAAATTACTTTTTATGTTATTCATTATTTTACATGAAATTACCTTTGAGGAGAGATATCCTTGACACCTATTTTTTTTCTCACCTGCACACTTTGTTACCTTTTACCTTTTACGTCATATCATATTTTCTGTTGTCTATATCTTTTTAGTTTTTTTATTGTGCAAATAATTAAATCATATCAAAAGCATTAAACCGGAAACAGGAAGTGTTTTGATGACTTTCGTTTTTTATTTTTATTTTATTTTTTGCTGGAAAAGCTTAATGCAACTGCTAAATTTTGTTCTCTCATTTTTAAAAAACATGTTTATTTAAGAGCAGGGATTACGTCTCCAGAGTTAACCGCTTACACCTCCCGTGACAGTTAGGAACGTTTTTTATCTTGGACTGGTTCACCTCAGCTGACACATTCAGCAGCAGACAGGTTTTTGTATCAGTGGTTTTCACTGTGGGAAGGAACACCACACTTGTACCCCCGCATCTTTGGCTCTGGAACTAAACTGTATGTAACAGGTAAGAAAAAACATTTATTTCATTCAGTTGTTTTATGAACAATTAGTTTTTATTCAGCTCCTGTTGCTACATGTTCGTTTTTCCATAATTAGAGAATTCTTGCAGCCATGCAGCAGTTAAAACACGTTCATGATTCATGAAAAGAATCCTCCTTTAATCTTTCCTTTAAATCTCACAATCTGAAGTTTTTCTGTTTTCTTTAAATAATATCTAGTATGAATATTATATGATGCTTAATGTAACTCTTATTTGATGAAAGTAATATGAAAGTGAATAGTGATACATATTCATTATCAGATACTTTATGTAAAGGCTTTTTAACAAGAATTAAATTGTATTATATGATCGGCTTTACCAAAGGTATATCTGAACATTTAATACTTTTTAACATTAAAAGATTATGTGAAAAATCTAAAATTGTTACAAAATCACTGATCATTTATTTAGTTTTTTAGATGGGAGAGAAAAGTGTATGGCATTCAATGTAACACATAGTATTGATTTAAATTGTTTTCTATGTTAAGGTTAATTATAATATACATATGTTTTATTATATCTGTGTTAAATGAAAAAGTATTAAAAAAGATCATACCTTTTTATAGTGTATAACAGATATTTCTAAACGTATCATTGTAATTATGCATTCACTTTAAAATTGAAAATAAAAAGTAATGTTATTTATGTATTTATTTGTGTTTTAAGAGTAACATTAGATTAGATAATATGGTGGTATGAAGCATTTCATAAATATTTTGATGATTGAATGTTAAGTGATGTTTATGCGGCTCTCTTATATATTGATACATAGACGATAAGTGAAGATGAAGATAAAGGAACAAAGAAATCTCACGTAGATTGACAATCTTTATCAATAAATCACTAATTATGTTACATTACATTAAGATAGAAAAAAATTATGTAAACAGACATTTTTTTTAAATTAATTAGTGAATGTATGCTTATTGTTATATGAAAAAAAGTACACCCATTAATGGTCCTTTCTATTATAATCACACGTTTTAAATTATGATGAATGGACTTGTATGTTGTGTGTGTGTGTGTGTGTGTGTGTGTGTGTGTGTGTGTGTGTGTGTGTGTGTGTATGTATTTGTGTGTGTGCATGTGCATTTGTGTGTCTGTGTGTGTGTTTCTGCTGTCCAACTTCAGATGAGCAGGTGGTGAAGCCCGTGGTGAGCGTGTACCCAGCAGCATCCAGCGCCCACCCTGGGGGCCAGAGCTCCCTGCTGTGTCTGGCCTCAGACATGTTTCCTCCTCTGGTCAAGTTCTCCTGGGAAAGACAGAAGGAGAATGGATCTGTGGAGAAGGTGACCGCTGATCAGGGAGAGCAGCTGGAGCTCAGAGAGTCTGGACACACTGCCTCCATCTTAAGGATCAATCAAGAGAACAGCACGTATAAATATCTCTGCTCTGTGGAGCATGAGAGCGGCACAGTGAAGGCCCAAACAGAACAAGGTAATGAAGACTCAGGGACTGTGTTCAGCAGCAGCCGACATTTCTTAATTTGTTTCTTTATTTTTAGTAATTTTTTGGGTATTTTCAAGCTTTATTTAATAGTATCGAGAGACAGAGTTGAAATGGGGC
>NC_137213.1:31981319-31988819 GCF_949987685.1 Ammodytes marinus | reverse complement strand
TTTTTAATAAATCCTAATAACCACAGAGAATAGATTCATATCTGCTGCTGTACTCACTCAATAGCTCTAATGTCTAATCTTGATGTATTTCATGCCCCTGTAAAGCACTTTGAATGGCCTTGTGTCTGAATTGTGCTATATAAATAAACTTGCCTTTAATAAATTTAGATTAATAATCAAAACAGTGTATTTCTCATTGTGGTAGGGATACATGACCATTTAGGGATTTTCAATTTAATAAGGTACACAACATCAAGTGATTATGAGTTGCTTCCATATTAGATGCTGTTGATGCTCTAACATCAAATATAAACAACAGTGACATCTAGTGGATAGAAGAAAACCACACAACACTGAATCACTAGTATTACTGGCTTCATTGTTGCTTCAACTTTTAAACATTATTCAAACACTATTTGTTGTAATGCAACTAATACAAGACAGTAAATGCTACAGGTACAAATATTACCACTACTTCTATTGGCCCTGATAGAAACCTGAGGCTCTCAGACACAACATCATGGGGTGGTAGGATGGCCTAGAGCAGGGCTATTCAATTAGTTTTGAATGGGGGCCGGTTGGTGGAAATGATCCAAAATGAGGGGCCAGAAAAAAATGCCTAAAATTGATGAGCATCACATCAATAGCTACATATACTGTAACACTACAACGACATAGGAGTGCATATATTGTCTTTATTTTATCAAATAGAGTTCAACAACTTATCAAAAAAAATCCCTATTTGATTAACATAGGCTGCCTGTTGTTTAAGTGTTTAACAATCTTATCAGTTCAGGAAAACACAACAGGTTAACTCTTCAACAGCTTATCAAAATACATAGTTATTGGTTTACTCAAGAGTGCAACAGTTTATCAAAATACATAGAAATACATGTACTCTAAGTGCAACAGCTTATCAAAATACAGGTAGGCCTAGGTTTACTAAGAGTGCAACAGCTTATCAACATACAGGTAGGCCTAGGTTTACTAAGAGTGCAACAGCTTATCAAAATACAGGTAGGCCTAGGTTTACTAAGAGTGCAACAGCTTATCAAAATACAGGTAGGTCTAGGTTTACTAAGAGTGCAACAGCTTATCAAAATACAGGTAGGATAGGTTTACTAAGAGTGCAACAGCTTATCAAAATACAGGTAGGCCTGGGTTTACTAAGAGTGCAACAGCTTATCAAAATACAGGTAGGCCTAGGTTTACTAAGGGTGCAACAGCTTATCAAAATACAGGTAGGCCTGGGTTTACTAAGAGTGCAACAGCTTATCAAAAAACATAGAAATAAATGTAGGCTACTCTAAGTGCAACAGCTTACAATGTTACCCCCAGAAAATGTCTTAGTCAAGGGGTCACTGTCCAGGGTCATGGGAGGCGCGGCCCAAAGTGCCGCGGCGAAAATGTTGCCTGTATTTTGCTCAAAGATGCCAATGCACAGTACAGAAATAAACAACTGCATATTTGAATACAAAAAAGACAACAGACACTGACTTCACAGTTGTGCAATTTTGTTTGCTATGTGGAGGTACACATTTTGTGCAAACATGCAGACAGTACAAAGCAAAGAAAACTTCTACTGGTGCAATATTATGCAGACACACTAAATACAAATAATGGACCATACACTTAACATGTGTATGCACATCAAAGTGCAAATTCAACTTTTTAAAGTTCCTTTTTGGATGAGGGACTGTTGTGCGATTATTGTGGACAATAGGCCTACTGTGATGCGATAGCCTACACTTCATTAATGGTTATTTTGAGCCTACTTGCTTGATTTATTTTTAAATACAGAGGTTATTGGTCGTTTTGGAACATAAAGCAGCATTGAAAATTCATAAAATAAATCTTGTTGGCCTACACTAGCATGCTGTTTTACAAATAACTCAATAGTTGAAATAATAAATACATTGTGTTTTCCCCTTAAAATGACTAAATGCATTTCAAAGACAGTAACAGTGTGGCACTTCTGTAAACTTACTGAAACTTGGCTGGGCCATCGGGCCGCCTATTGAGTAGCCCTGGCCTAGAGGAAAGGGGGCCAACTAGTAACCATAAGGTCGCTGGTTAGATCCCTGGCACCGGACAGGAGGGTGTTAGTAGTAAAAGTAGTGGTGGCTGCTATTACATCTACGGTGCCCACAATCTCTACCATTGTGTCCTTGAGCAAGACACTTAACCCCAAACTGCTCCAGGCGTGCCGTAATGGCTGACCCTGCCCTCCAACCCCCTCCAAAGGTTGGTGACTTGAGAGGGGATATGCAAAGAATGAATGTTGATTTACCTTAAGCAAATTGACAAATAAAGAAACTTAACTTCATCAGAAGGCACTAACAGCACTAGTAGAAACTGCTGTGGTAGTGACAGTAGCAGTTCAGTCTGAAGCAGTGTGTTGCTGCAGACACTAGAGGGCAGCATCGTAAAGGTTTTATTCTTCACAGCAGCACAGAACAGATTCAAGAACTGTCATAGAAACTGGAGAATGAGTTGATGGTTTATGACTTGGAAAGTTAAAAAAAATTGTTTATAATAGTTCATATAACTGTTTTGTAATACTATTTAAAATTTGAAATAAATAGCACAGAGTTAATATGTGTTTAGTTCAGCCAGGAAATGTGGTTGTGTCCTGAGAACAGTTGAACATGCAGAAACAGGAGCAAGGTTTCTTATAATAACATAACAATAAAGATACTTTTTTTATTTATATTTTATGTATTTTTTTATTTTTATATTTATTATATTTATTTCTTATTCATAATTTAGCATGTAAGTAAACTGTTAAATGCTTTATCGAAAATGTATGAGTAATGATTAGGTTTTTATTTGTGACTATAGTCCCCTGGTGGTTTGGTTACAAGTTCTAACCACTACTCCACGATCGCCCCTGGTTTGTGGTTTTTAACTTTGACAGTTTTAGTTGAGCGCCGACTTTAATTGTTTTGTCTTCAGTTTTGCCTTTTATAGAAGACAGAAATTGAAGACATTTTGGACATCTGAACATTGATTTGTTCTATGCACTACTCAGTGCTTGTATCGGACTATAATCCCCAAGTGGTTTAGGTGTATAAATGTTTTTCCATTATCTGAGCAGCAGAACGCAGCACTGAGATCCAGTTAAACTAATACTATACTTTTGCCACTGTCTGTGTTTAAGTGGATGTCAATGAGGACCTTAACAAGAGCAGTCTCAGTGCTGTGGGGTGGTCGAAATGTAAAGGGACATTTAAAGGTTAAAATCACAATCAGGAGTTTTATTGAGTTGTATTTTTGGATTTACATTACGACCTGAACTTCTCATTAAATCTGTTCAGAGAAATTTAGATATTTAAGAAGAAATCACAAGCTGTAAGACGTAATCATCTCAATTAAAACAAAACAAAGGCCTGACATATTTCACATTATTTTTCAAATGAAATTTTCCATGATATTCAAATGTTTTTAGACACATCTGTACATATGATGAATTGCATGTGTAAAGTAACTGCATATAAAACTAAACAGAAAAACTATTATTCCTGTCTCTCTTTAAAACCTCAACCTCAGCAGAAAACCACAGAGCAGCTTCCTCTGAGCTGTCAATCACCACTAGCAGCAGCAGCAGCAGCAGTCTTATCTGTCCGCCCCAGGGGCTGATGGGAGATCTGAGGACCCGTTAGAAACCACGTGGCCCTCGTCTCGTCTCACAGCTCGTCCTGGTTTGGCCTCGGCTGCGTCAGAGCGCCACTTCTCCCCAGGTTCACCAGAGGAAACTCCACTGCACAAAATGCTTTTCCTCCAAGCTGCTGCTCTGTGCTGTCTGTGTTCAGGTGAGGGTTTCCAGCCAATCAGGAGCCAGCACACTCAACCTTAAACAAAACACTGTCACACTGACCTCCATCTATCTGTCCCACTGTTTCATTCATACTTATTTACTTCTTATTCTTATATTGTTTGATTTGTATTGTTGGCTTCACCTTGTGGCATAAAGCACATATTCTTTACACTTATATATCTTCTAAGTGTGGTTTTATTTAGCACATATTCCTTAGTTTTTTTTTCTACGTGTTTTTTATTCTAAATTGGACCAAACTGTAACAAACTGAATTTACAGCCGAGATCAATAAAGTATTTCTGATTCTGATTCTGTTTCTCTACAGCGCTGGTTACCATGGCAGCAGAACTGATTCAGGACGACTTCACAGTGACCAGGAGAGTTGGTGAAACAGTCTCCATCAGCTGTAGAGGCTTGGACCAGTGTTATAGGAATTATGTATGGTGGTACCAGAAGAAAGACACAGAAACATTCAGAGTGATTCTGCGTATTGACAGGAGGGATGGTGAAGTCAATTCAGACTACAATCATCCTCAGAAAGATGATTTCTCAGCTGTGGGGAACCAGAGCCGCGTTGAGTTAAAGATCCAGAAAGCTAAACTCCTCCATTCAGCCTCCTACTACTGCACCTGTGTGAGGAGAGATCCCCACAGTGAGAAATGATCCCTGCAGCCTGTACAAAAACCAACAGACGTCAAACAGTGTGAGTGACAGGAAGAGAGCAGTGAACCACAGACCAGGTTCACAGGTTTCACCTCACAGTCACAAACACTCTGAGCTGAGGGATTTAGTTCAGCTTCTATTTATTGATATTTTGAACATATTTTCCAGCAGGTTTGTAGTTGTTCAACACAGTGAAGACAAAGGAGGAAATACAAGCACAAATGAGGCTAAAATAATAATCATAATTCATTTTTCATAATTCAAAAAGTGTTGTGTATCATAATGGTCTTGATGAATACAGTATATAGTCTGTTTTGTTCTGCTGCTTGAAAACAGTCTTTTTCTGCTCTGAAGGAAAACACTTCTAGAAGCACTTTTTGTTTTCACCACATCATTTCACTTAAATATATTTAAGACTAATGTTGGACACATGTCAGCTCAGGACTTTACCCAACAGCAGGTTATTAGGACGCTGAGTTTGTTCCCAGAACTCCGTACATCATGGGCCATTATAGCTGTCAATCAAGAGTAATTAAGGGTGCTGTTTACATAAGTGTAATTAATATAGGGAATCCAAACATAAATGTAAGTAAACAAGTTGGGTTAGAGAACCTAGGGCCCTGCCCTCTATATTATTGGGGAAAAAGGGGCTACATTACGCTATAAACGTAGAACAAAGGATATTTCAGCCCCTATTTTGCAATATAATATCCAACAAACACTTGACAAAATAAACTAAATAAACATCAGATAAACATCATGCAGCTGTAACATGATCCTGGCTCATAACTTGGACTGGTTCACCTCAGCTGACACATTCAGCAGCAGACAGGTTTTTGTATCAGTGGTTTTCACTGTGGGAAGGAACAGGACGCTTGTACTTCATCTTTGTCTCTGGAACTAAACTGTATGTAACAGGTAAGAATAAACATTTATTTTATTATTTATTATGAACAAGTTGTTTTTATTCAGTTTCTGCTGCTTCAGGCTTTACATGTTAGGTTTGTCATAATTAGTAGAGAGTAAAAAAGGTTCATAATTCCTGAAAAGATTTTAAATCATACTGCACAACTGAAGTTATTCTTTATCTCTGCATGAAATGAAATTGACTCTTAGTGAAATACTTTGATATTTCCAACATTACAAAGATATAGTATTTGATCCTCTCAGTCATTCAGCACCATCTCTAGGAAATGTAAGATATTAAACATAATTTAACATGTAAGTAAATGTATTTCGATAAGAACATGACTTTGAATATGTTGCAAATACAAATCTGTATAACGTATTTTTAGATTGTTACATTTATACTCACACATATACCACATAATGTAAACCATTTAACAGTATGTGGACCTCTCAGACATTCAGCACCATGTCGTTTTTTGAGAAAAAAAATTACGATATTAAACATCATGTCACTAAATGTATTTGGACAAGAACATAACTTTAAATATGTTGCATGAGACAAATGTGCTTTCATTATTTTTGAATGGTCAGTTTTATCTTTATCTAATAGGATTTTACAATGAACACAATTAATGCACAGTAATTGTGTTATTTCTGTGTTTGATATAGGATGATATGTAATGGCAATCAGACATATATAAACATATTTAATATAAACATAAATACGATATGATGTATTATATTTTATTATATAACATGTATAAATACATGTATTACCTCGACATCATTGCAAATGAGGCTCACCCCTCAATTGATCTCTGGAGTATAAAAAAGGTTAAATGAAATGAAATGAAATGTATCTAGATGTACTGTATATGACTTCTGTCAAATGTGGAAAGTTTAATGAAAGATCTAAAATTGTTACAAATTGATTGATCAAATGATGTGTTATCAAAATGAACAAGTAAAGAATTTAGCAATTAATGTTACACACAGTATTAATCAAAATAGTTTTCTACGTAAAGGTAAATTATCATTTATATTTGATGACGTTGAATTAAAAATATCTTACATTTTTAATATTTAACACACACATATACACTTCTAAATGTATCATTGTCATTTCTGTATTTAAGTTCAAATTGTTGGAACAAAGTTGTGAAATAAGTTATGTATTGATTTGTGTTCATAGAGTAAAGTTTATGGTGGTAAGTTATATATAATTAAATAAGTAATATAACATGTCATGAATATTTAAATTATTAAAATGACAAAAGCATTCTGTGTGAAGATAAACAATGTAAACAATATTAATGGGTCACACTAAAAGGGTTTATAACATTGTTAATTATTCTGGTAACTGTCAATGCTTAGTTATTAATGGTTAGTCAATGATTGGTTAAGCATTAACTATGCTTAGTTAACTAATGCTTTGTTAAGCATTAAGTAACAGTTATTTAATGTACCCTTATCGTAAAGTTTTTACTGGACAACCAGAAGTAGAAGGCCAATCCAAGGCCCGTGGTACAACTGGGCTCCTCGAATGCAGCCTATTAAGACTGTGTGTTAATCTGCGGATGGTGGCTGTTGACGCATTAATGCACACCTTAAGCCCCTATCTCACTGGGCTGCGACTGTTTGCGACAAGTTGGAGACTGCATTCGAAAGGGAGTCTCTAAACTGTCTCCAAACGTTCGCGGAGGTCTCAATTTCCTCGCATGAGTCGCAGAGCCGCGCAGTCCTGTCGCATGAATTTTGAACATGTTCAAAAAAAGTGTGCGACAAATCTAGTCTCAAAATAGTCTCATAGTGGTCGCATGTGTCTCAAACGCGTTGCAAACCCTTCTCAATTTAGTTTCCGCGAGTCAGAAAGTGCGAGCAATGTCAGACAACTTTGCGAGGGTTTGGCGATATATGAAACTAAATTGTGACTGATTTGAGACAAAAATGAGACTGACATTCCGTTCGTGCGACGCTCGCCAGACGTTCGCGAGACATAAATGCGACCTCCTGGCAAGTGTTGGCCAGGACATTCGTAAACGTGTTGTGAGGAACCAACTCAGTGAGACTGCAAGTGAAAATTGTCGCTAATTAGCATATGTTTACGCAAT
>NC_137213.1:31958819-31976319 GCF_949987685.1 Ammodytes marinus | reverse complement strand
GCCAGGAAATGTGGTTGTGTCCTGAGAACAGTTGAACATGCAGAAATAGGAGCAAGGTTTCTTATAATAACATAACAATAAAGATATATGTAAAGAAATAAAAAAGTGTGACTTTATTTTTGTATTTGTATTTTATGTATTTTTTTTATTTATATTTATTATATTTATTTCTTATTCATAATTTAGCATGTAAGTAAACTGTTAAATGGGGCCAACTAGTAACCATAAGGTCGCTGGTTAGATCCCTGGCATCGGACAGGAGGGTGTTAGTAGTAAAACTAGTGGTGGCTGCTATTATATCTACGGTGCCCACCATCTCTACCATTGTGTCCTTGAGCAAGACACTTAACCCCACACTGCTCCAGGCGTGCCGCAATGGCTGACCCTGCCCTCCAACCCCCTCCAAAGGTTGGTGACTTGAGAGGGGATATGCAAAGAATGAATTTTGATATATCTTATGTAAATTGACAAATAGAGAAACTTAACTTCATCAGAAGGCACTAACAGCACTAGTAGAAACTGCTGTGGTAGTGACAGTAGCAGTTCAGTCTGAAGCAGTGTGTTGTTGCAGACACTAGAGGGCAGCATCGTAAAGGTTTTATTCTTCACAGCAGCACAGAACAGATTCAAGAACTGTCATAGAAACTGGAGAATGAGTTGATGGTTTAGGACTTGGAAAGTTAAAAAAAACAAATAGTTTATAATAGTTTATATAACTGGTTTGTAATAATATTTAAAATGTGAAATAAATAGCACAGAGTTAATATGTGTTAAGTTCAGCCAGGACATGTGGTTGAGTCCTGAGAACAGTTGAACATGCAGAAACAGGAGCAAGGTTTCTTATAATAACATAACAATAAAGATATATGTAAAGAAACTTTTTTTATTTATATTTTATTTATTTATATTTCTTATATTTATTTCTTATTCATAATTTAGCATGTATTAATTTATTGAAAATGTATGAATAATTATTGGTTTTTATTTGTGACTATAGGCCCCTGGTGGTTTTGTTACAAATTCTAACGACTACTCCACGATCGCCCCTGGTTTGTGGCTTTTAACTTTGACAGTTTTAGTTGAGCACCGACTTTAATTGTTTTGTCCTCAGTTTTGCCTTTTATAGAAGACAGAAATTGAAGACATTTTGGACATCCGAACATTGATTTGTTCTATGAACTACTCAGTGCTTGTATCGGACTATAATCCCCAGGTGGTTTTGGTATATAAATGTTTTTCCATTATCTGAGCAGCAGAACGCAGCACTGAGATCCTGTTAAACTAATACTATACTTTTGCCACTGTCTGTGTTTAAGTGGATGTCAGTGAGGACCTTAACAAGAGCAGTCTCAGTGCTGTGGGGTGGTCGAGATGTAAATGGACATTTAAAGGTTAAAATCACAATCAGGAGTTTTATTGAGTTGTATTTTTGGATTTACATTACGACCCCAAACTTCTCATTAAATCTGTTCAGAGAAATTTAGATATTTAAGAAGAAATCACAAGCTGTAAGACGTAATCATCTCAATTAAAACAGAACAAAGGCCTGACATATTTCACATTCTTTTTTAATGAAATGTTCCATGATATTCAAATGTTTTTAGACACACCTGTACATAGCCCCATATGATGAATTGCATGTGTAAAGTAACTGCATGTAAAACTAAACAAAAAAAAACATTACTCCTGTCTCTCTTTAAAACCTCAACCTCAGCAGAAAACCACAGAGCAGCTTCCTCTGAGCTGTCAATCACCAGCAGCAGCAGCAGCATCATTCTTATCTGTCCGCCCCAGGGGCTGATGGGAGATCTGAGGACCCGTTAGAAACCACGTGGCCCTCGTCTCGTCTCACAGCTCGTCCTGGTTTGGCCTCGGCTGCGTCAGAGCGCCACTTCTCCCCAGGTTCACCAGAGGAAACTCCACTGCACAAAATGCTTTTCCTCCAAGCTGCTGCTCTGTGCTGTCTGTGTTCAGGTGAGGGTTTCCAGCCAATCAGGAGCCAGCACACTCAACCTTTAACAAAACACTGTCACACTGACCTCCATCTATCTGTCCCTCTGTTTCATTCATACTTATTTACTTCTTATTCTTATATTGTTTGATTTGTATTGTTGGCTTTACCTTGTGGCATAAAGCACATATTCTTTACACTTATATATCTTCTAAGTGTGGTTTTATTGAGCACATATTCCTTAGTTTTTTTTTCTACGTGTTTTTTATTCTAAATTAGACCAAACTGTAACAAACTGAATTTCCAGCCGAGATCAATAAAGTATTTCTGATTCTGATTCTGTTTCTCTACAGCGCTGGTTACCATGGCAGCAGAACTGATTCAGGACGACTTCACAGTGACCGGGAGAGTTGGTGAAACAGTCTCCATCAGCTGTAGAGGCTTTGACCAGTGTTCTAATACTTATGTATGGTGGTACCAGAAGAAAGACACAGAAACATTCAGAAGGATTCTGCATATTGACAGGATTGATGGTGAAGTCAATTCAGACTACAATCATCCTCAGAAAGATGATTTCTCAGCTGTGGGGAACCGGAGCCGCGTTGAGTTAAAGATCCAGAAAGCTAAACTCCTCCATTCAGCCTCCTACTACTGCACCTGTCTGAAGGATGATCCCCACAGTGAGAAATGATCCCTGCAGCCTGTACAAAAACCAACAGACGTCAAACAGTGTTAGTGACAGGAAGAGAGCAGTGAACCACAGACCAGGTTCACAGGTTTCACCTCACAGTCACAAACACTCTGAGCTGAGGGATTTAGTTCAGCTTCTGTTTATTGATATTTTGAACATATTTTCCAGCAGGTTTGTAGTTGTTTGACACAGTGAAGACAAAGGAGGAAATACAAGCACAAATGAGGCTAAAATAATAATCATAATTCATTTTTCATAATTCAAAAACAGATGTGTATCATAATGGTCTTGATGAATACAGTATATAGTCTGTTTTGTTCTGCTGCTTGAAAACAGTCTGTTTCTGCTCTGAAGGAAAACACTTCTAGAAGCTCTTTTTGTTTTCACCACATCATTTCACTTAAATATATTTAAGACTAATGTTGGACACATGTCAGCTCAGGACTTTATCCAACAGCAGGTTATTAGGACGCTGAGTTTGTTCCCAGAACTCCGTACATCATGGGCCATTATAGCTGTCAATCAGGAGTAATTAAGGGTGCTGTTTGCATATGTAGAAATTAATATAGGGAATCCAAACTAAAATGTAAGTAAACAAGTTGGGTTAGAGAACCTAGGGCCCTGCTCTCTATATTATTGGGGTAAAGGGGCTACATTATGCTTTAAACATATAACAAAGGATATTTCAGCCTCTAATTCTCAATAAACTTTCCAACAAACACTTGACAAAATAAACTAAATAAACATCAGATAAACATCATGCAGCTGTAACATGATCCTGGCTCATAACTTGGACTGGTTCACCTCAGCTGACACATTCAGCAGCAGACAGGTTTTTGTATCAGTGGTTTTCACTGTGAGAGGCTGGGTCTACATCTTTGGCTCTGGAACTAAACTGTTTGTAACAGGTAAGAATAAACATTTATTTCATTCAGTTGTTTTATGGATAAGTGTTTTTATTCAGTTGCTGTTGCTTCAGACTTTACATGTTAGTTTTGTCATTATTATTGCAGCCATGGAACTGTTGAAAACGGTTGATAATTCCTAAAAAGATGTGTACATCTCATAGCACAACTTAAGTTATTTTTTCTCATCAAACTGATTCTTAGAGAAAAAGTGACATTTGACCCAAATTACAGTATTTGCTCCTCTCATATATTCGGCACCATCTTGTTTTTTGGAGAAAAGAATGACGATATTAAACATCATTTTACATTTCACTAAAAGTATTTGGAAAAGAGCATAACTTTAATGAGACAAATTATTACAATTATTTTTGAATGGTCAGCATTATCTTTTGTCTATTTTATATGATGATACATGTGTCTACGAGATATATTTATACATGAAGTAAGATACTGAATAGGATTTTACAATTAATACAATTAATGCATTTAGATATTTCTATATTTGATACAGGATGATATATAATGGCAAACACACATATAAACACATTTAATATAAATATAAATACAATTTCATGTATTATATTTTATTATATAACATGTAGCCTATAATAAATACATGTATTGACTCGACATCATTGCAAATGAGGCTCACCCCTCAATTGATCTCTGGAGTATAAAAAAAGGTTAAATGAAATTAGATTAAATGTGTCTAGATGTACTGTATATGACTTCTGTCAAATGTGGAAAGTTTAATGAAAGATCTAAAA
This sequence comes from Ammodytes marinus, assembly GCF_949987685.1. Lineage (NCBI taxonomy): Eukaryota > Metazoa > Chordata > Actinopteri > Uranoscopiformes > Ammodytidae > Ammodytes > Ammodytes marinus. The sequence continues at coordinate 31,972,002 of NC_137213.1, read as the reverse complement.
TTGTTACAAAATTATTGATCAATTGATGTGTGTCAAAATTAACGAGTAAAGATGTAAGCAATTATTTTTACACACAGTATTAATCAAAACTGTTTTCTACATTTGCTATGTTTAATTACATTGAATTAAAAATATCTTACATTTTTAATATATAACACACACATATACATTTCTAAATGTATCATTGTAATTTCTGTATTTAAGTTCAAATTCTTGGAACAAAGTTGTGAAATAAGTTATGTATTGATTTGTGTTCATAGAGTAAAGTTTATGGTGGTAAGTTATATATAGTTAAATAAGTAATATAACATGTCATGAATATTTCAATTATTAAAATGGCAAAAGCATTCTGTGTGAAGATAGAAAATGTAAACAATAATATTGGGTCACACTACAATAAGGCTCAAAAAGGGTTTATAACATTGTTAATTATTCTGGTGACTGTTAATGCTTAGTTATTATTGGTTAGTCAATGATTGGTTAAGCATTAACTATGCTTAGTTAACTAATGCTTTGTTAAGCTTGTACTAAGCATTAAGTAACAGTTATTTAATGTACCCTTATCGTAAAGTTGTTAGTGGACAACCAGAAGTAGAAGGCCAATCCAAGGCCCGTGGTACATCTGGGCTCCTCGAATGCAGCCTATTAAGACTGTGTGTTAATCTGCGGATGGTGGCTGTTGACGCATACATTAATGCACACCTTACGCTGTCCTCAAGATTGACTTAGTGAAACTTGACTATATGACATTTAATTTTTCATTTAACTTTTATTTATACTGTAGAGAATACATCAAATACACGACAAGCTGATAAGGAGACAAATCAATTGAAACATTTAGACAGTGATGTAGAATGGCTGCAATTAAAATGAAATGAGTGAAATTACAATGTAGCCTAATTAACACAGTTAGTGGTAGAGTTCGGCAGATTTAAGATAATATGTTTACACATACATTACTGTGCACCTTACACTGTCCCCGATATTGACGTTGTGACATGGGGCATGTGAGACAGATTGATTGTAACCATCTTTTTATTTTTAATTATTATTTCAACATCTGAATAATATGTTTTGGCAGCATCCCTGATGAAGCCAGCAGCTCCCGGGTTAAGAAAGGCTGTAAGCTGCTGCTGACTGTGTGAATGTGTCTGTGATGTTTTGAGAGGCACCTATTTGCAGACGCATGGGGAAAGTGGAGCTCCACCGGAAGTGGATTTCATTGGTCAGAATTGTAACCTGCTCTGAATTTGTTTTCTTCTTTTTGTTTTACTGCCGGAGTTCACCTAGCGGTGAATAATAATACACGGTTTCCACCGGTTATGGTGCTAGTACACAGTAAAATACGTCAGTTTGTTAAGGGTCCCAAGTGGCCAGGACGGTGGTAAAAAGTAGATGTTGAGGTAGAAGATGAATGAAGCAACGAAGCTTTGTGTACATCTTCTGAAATCCGTCTGTTTAATTCACAATCAGTGCAATCTCTGCTATCAACAAATGCACGTTGTTCAAGCAGCTGATCAAAGATAAACAAACCTTGCGATGTCCAGAATAATACTCGTGATAACCATCAAACTAAATCGTACACATTCACTGAGTGAAGATTGTGAAAGTATGACACACATTTCTCACCAACAATGTTATCAAAAACCCAATTAATAACTTATAAATCTTTTAAAAACCTGAATTAAAAACTGTAGCAATGGCGGCCACAGCTTGGATTTCATTTTCGCCGGGAGAAACTGAGAGTGTACTGAATGTACACAGACAAATGATCGATTAAACGTAACATCATCAGGAAATTCTAAAAATGGAGATTTCTATGGAGTGATTTTGCTTTAAACTGTACATGGTCGCGTTGTTGCAGTGACACTCTTTCTTCAGTCGGAGCTGCAGCGTAAAGTGAAAACAAACTCAGAGTAGGTTACAATTCTGACCAATGAAATGAGTTTGGGGCGTGGTCCCATCTTGCTTCCGGTGTAGTGGAGGTCCGTTTTCTCCATGGGTCTGCAAATAGGTACTCTTGGATGTTTTAGATGAGCAGGTGGTGAAGCCCGTGGTGAGCGTGTACCCAGCAGCATCCAGCGCCCACCCTGGGGGCCAGAGCTCCCTGCTGTGTCTGGCCTCAGACATGTTTCCTCCTCTGGTCAAGTTCTCCTGGGAAAGACAGAAGGAGAATGGAGCTGTGGAGAAGGTGACCGCTGATCAGGGAGAGCAGCTGGAGCTCAGAGAGTCTGGACACACTGCCTCCATCTTAAGGATCAATCAAGAGAACAACACGTATAAATATCTCTGCTCTGTGGAGCATGAGAGCGGCACAGTGAAGGCCCAGACAGAACAAGGTAATGAAGACTCAGGGACTGTGTTCAGCAGCAGCCGACATTTCTTATATTAATTTATTTTCTTTTTAAGGATAATGTTTGGATATTTTCAAGCTTTTATTTTATGTGGAGTGAAATAGATACAGAGATGAAATGGGTCAGAGAAGGACTGAGGCTCTATGTGGGGGGGGGGGGGGGGGGGCTCTTACCACTACACCACCCGCCTGGAATGACATTTCTTTTTGAATCCTTTTCTGTTTCAGAGGTTCTAGCCTCCATTCCTCCAGAGAGATACCTGCTAGCTCTGCACCAAGCTCAATGTAAGATCACCTTCTGCCTCTCTGCATGGACAGTTTTAGAGACATTTCACTACATTAGGGGCTTTGAGGGCGCTATGAAATCTTTGAGGACCAAATCTAGAAGCTCCAATGAATCCAACTTCCCAATCATAATAATCTGTGTCTTTAAATGTAGACTTTCCATTGGATCCTTCAGTAACTTTAATCTTCATTATTTTATTCGTAATTCGTAATTTCTTTGGTCCTGACTTGTTTCTAATCATTCAGTATGGTCCTTTTGAGGTTTGATTGTTCAATTGATAATAATGTGTTGAAACAGACGAATAACTCTTGTCTGTCTGTCTGTCTGTCTGTCTGTCTGTCTGTCTGTCTGTCTGTCTGTCTGTCTGTCTGTCTGTCTGTCTGCGTGCCTGTCTGTCTGTCTGTCTGTCTGTCTGTCAGTGATCTTCCAGGCTGAGTGCAGGGTGAAGCTGCTGGTGCTGCTGTACACGCTGCTGATAGTGAAGAGTCTGGTGTACTGCTACAGCCTCTATGTGATGATGATCTTCAGAAACATGGGACCGTCCACCAACGGCACACTGGCTGACTGACTGTTTTCTGCTTCACCTTTCCTCACCATCAAATCTCATCCATTCATCTCAGTGATCACTTTGATCAGCTTTTTAAAAAGTCTTGTGTTTGGTTGTAAAATATATGTTTTATACTGAGCTGGAATACTGTCAACTTAAAGACATAAATCGTATAAACACACTTATATTCATAGTGACTAAATGTATATCATGTTGTTCACAGTGATATTGTGATATTATAGTTTCATTTTCTACTCATAATCATGACTTCATCATTAGCTGTCTCTTCGATAGTTCTTCGTTGATTGTATTATTTCTGTTCTTGAGTTTATTTCTAATACATTATTATAATGAGTTAAGCAGGTTTGTTCAATTCTTTCAGTGTTACATTCTCAATAAACTGAAAAAAATCACACTGTCTCCATTGGCCGTGTATGTTGACACCTACACGTAGTTTGTCTCTGGTTGTTAGTAGATCTCAGTTTACTTTCACACAGTGCAAAGTACAACTACGCATGAAGGTATGCAGATAGAGAAAACAGCTAAACAAGGACAACAAAGCCAAGAGAAGAGAAGCAGACAGGAACATATAGACATTATATACCAGTCAGTGGGTGTGTGTGTCCCACCAGGTTCAGGGCTGAGACACTTTTATAAATGTGTCAGTGTGGAAGTTAAACTCTACGCTGATGACACTGTGGTCACTGAGCTGAACCAACATGGACGCTCTAGTTCTGCTCATTGTTTGTTTGACTTGTTTGTCTCTGTGGTTTGTGTTCTGACGCTCTGATCAATGACAAAGATGAACAGCATATTCTTTTTATGAATATATAATTTGCTGCTTAATCAATGCACAATCTTTTACAATTTATTTTTATTGTCATGAGTATGTATTCTTGAATTTGCTGCTTAATTTTTTTTTTTTTTTATATTAACACTTTAGGATGGAAAGTTAAGACAGTGAGTACTGAGCGCTGAAATCCACCTGAAGTTCCTGGAGCGATAGTTTAACCAGAGTGGATGGTTGTAACTGTCATTGTGATATTAATGTGAGAAAGCTTCAGAGCAGAAACCCACACAGCCCGTCTGCTGCAGCAAAGGAAGTGTTGATTCGCTGTCAACAGTTTTTTTATGAATCCTAATAACCACAGAGAATAGATTCATATCTGCTGCTGTACTCTCTCTCTCTCTCTCTCTCACACACACACACACACACACACACGCGCACACACACACACACACACACACACACACACACACAAACACACACACACACACACACACACACACACACACACACACACACACACACACACACACACACACGCACACACACACACACAAACACACACACACACACACACACAAACACACACACACACACACACACACACACACACACACACACACACACACACACACACACACACACACACACACACACACACACACACACACACACACACATATGGGCTCCTTATACCACTGGGCCTTCCACCCACACACAGCTAAACTCAGAGCAACAGTTCAACTTTTTATGAGGGAATCTTACCCTGTACCCGAGCCAAATTTCCCCAAAGGGACACTAAAGTTTAACCAAACCCAACCTTAGATTCTGCTTTCGAAAACACAATGGGCATTTATTTTTAACAGTTTTTTTATGAATCCTAATAACCACAGAGAATAGATTCATATCTGCTGCTGTACTCACTCATCAGCTCTAATGTCTAATCTTGATGTATTTCATGCCCCTGTAAAGCACTTTGAATGGCCTTGTGTCTGAATTGTGCTATATAAATAAACTTGCCTTTAATAAATTTAGATTAATAATCAAAACAGTGTATTTCTCATTGTGGTAGGGATACATGACCATTTAGGGATTTTCAGTTTAATAAGGTACACAACATCAAGTGATTATGAGTTGCTTCCATGTTAGATGCTGCTGATGCTCTAACATCAAATATAAACAACAGTGACATCTAGTGGATAGAAGAAAACCACACAACACTAAATCACTAGTATTACTGGCTTCATTGTTGCTTCAACTTTTAAACATTATTCAAACACTATTTTGTAATGCAGCTAATACAAGACAGTAAATGCTACAGGTACAAATATTACCACTACTTCTATTGGCCCTGATAGAAACCTGAGGTTCTCATACACAACATCAGAAGGAACTAATAGCACCAGTAGAACAAGTTGAAGTAGTGAAAATAGATAGTTCAGTCTGAAACAGTCCCTTCGTTCCAATACCCATACTTCTCTACTATTTAGTATGCCAGAAGAAGATTTAGGGTGTCCATATACATACATGTCAATCGTAGTGTGCTGAAAATACATAAATGCGATTTGGAACTCAGGCAGTGTGTTGTTTCAGACCCTAGAGGGCAGCATCGTAAAGGTTTTATTCTTCACAGCAGCACAGAACAGATCCATGAACTGTCATAGAAACTGGAGAAAGAGTTGATGGTTTAGGACTTGGAAAGTTAAAAAAATTGTTTATAATAGTTTATATAACTGGTTTGTAATAATATTTTAAATTATGAAATAAATAGCACAGAGTTAATATGTGTTTAGTTCAGCCAGGAAATGTGGTTGTGTCCTGAGAACAGTTGAACATGCAGAAATAGGCGCAAGGTTTCTTATAATAACATAACAATAAAGATATATGTAAAGAAATAAAAAAGTGTGACTTTATGTTTTTATTTGTATTTTATGTCTTTTATTATATTTATTTCTTATTCATACTTTAGCATGTACGTAACTGTTCAATGCTTTATTGAAAATGTATGAATAATTATTAGGTTTTTCTTTGTGACTAGAGCCCCCTGGTGGTTTGGTTACAAATTCTAACCACTACACCACGATCGCCCCTGGTTTGTGGTTTTTAACTTTGACAGTTTTAATTGAGCAGCGACTTTAATTGTTTTCTCTTCAGTTTTGCCTTTTATAGAAGACAGAAATTGAAGACATTTTGGACATCCAAACATTGATTTGTTCTATGAACTACTCAGTGTTTGTATCGGACTATAATCCCCAAGTGGTTTTAGGTGTATAAATGTTTTTCCATTATCTGAGCAGCAGAACGCAGCACTGAGATCCTGTAAAACTAATACTATACTTTTGCCACTGTCTGTGTTTAAGTGGATGTCAGTGAGGACCTTAACAAGAGCAGTCTCAGTGCTGTGGGGTGGTCGAAATGTAAAGGGACATTTAAAGGTTTAAAATCACAATCAGGAGTTTTATTGAGTTGTATTTTTGGATTTACATTACGACCCGAACTTCTCATTAAATCTGTTCAGAGAAATTTAGATATTTTAGAAGAAATCACAAGCTGTAAGACGTAATCATCTAAATTAAAACAAAACAAAGGCCTGACATATTTCACATTATTTTTTAAATGAAATGTTCCATGATATTCAAATGTTTTTAGACACACCTGTACATAGCGCCATATGATGAATTGCATGTGTAAAGTAACTGCATGTAAAACTAAACAGAAAAAACATTATTCCTGTCTCTCTTTAAAACCTCAACCTCAGCAGAAAACCACAGAGCAGCTTCCTCTGAGCTGTCAATCACCACCAGCAGCAGCAGCAGCAGTCTTATCTGTCCGCCCCAGGGGCTGATGGGAGATCTGAGGACCCGTTAGAAACCACGTGGCCCTCGTCTCGTCTCACAGCTCGTCCTGGTTTGGCCTCGGCTGCGTCAGAGCGCCACTTCTCCCCAGGTTCACCAGAGGAAACTCCACTGCACAAAATGCTTTTCCTCCAAGCTGCTGCTCTGTGCTGTCTGTGTTCAGGTGAGGGTTTCCAGCCAATCAGGAGCCAGCACACTCAACCTTTAACAAAACACTGTCACACTGACCTCCATCTATCTGTCCCACTGTTTCATTCATACTTATTTACTTCTTATTCTTATATTGTTTGATTTGTATTGTTGGCTTTACCTTGTGGCATAAAGCACATATTCTTTACACTTATATATCTTCTAAGTGTGGTTTTATTTAGCACATATTCCTTATTTGTTTTTCTATTTTTTATATGTGTGTTTTTAATTCTAAATTAGACCAAACTGTAACAAACTGAATTTCTCCCCGAGATCAATAAAGTATTTCTAATTCTAATTCTGTTTCTCTACAGCGCTGGTTACCATGGCAGCAGAACTGATTCAGGACGACTTCACAGTGACCAGGAGAGTTGGTGAAACAGTCTCCATCAGCTGTAGAGGCTTTGACCAGTGTGTTAATAGATATGTATGGTGGTACCAGAAGAAAGACACAGAAACATTCAGAGGGATTCTGCATATTGACAGGAGTAGTGGTAGAGTTGATTCAGTCTTCAATCATCCTCAGAAAGATGATTTCTCAGCTGTGATGAACCAGAGCCGAGTTGAGTTAAAGATCCAGAAAGCTAAACTCCTCCATTCAGCCTCCTACTACTGCACCTGTCTGAAGGATGATCCCCACAGTGAGAAATGATCCCTGCAGCCTGTACAAAAACCAACAGACGTCAAACAGTGTTAGTGACAGGAAGAGAGCAGTGAACCACAGACCAGGTTCACAGGTTTCACCTCACAGTCACAAACACTCTGAGCTGAGGGATTTAGTTCAGCTTCTATTTATTGATATTTTAAACATATTTTCCAGCAGGTTTGTAGTTGTTTGACACAGTGAAGACAAAGGAGGAAATACAAACACAAATGAGGATAAAATAATAATCATAATTCATTTTTCATAATTTAAAAACAGATGTGTATCATAATGGTCTTGATGAATACAGTATATAGTCTGTTTTGTTCTGCTGCTTGAAAACAGTCTGTTTCTGCTCTGAAGGAAAACACTTCTAGAAGCACTTTTTGTTTTCACCACATCATTTCACTTAAATATATTTAAGACTAATGTTGGACACATGTCAGCTCAGGACTTTATCCAACAGCAGGTTATTAGGACGCTGAGTTTGTTTCTAGAATTCCGTACATCATGGGCCATTATAGCTGTCAATCAGGAGTAATTAAGGGTGCTGTTTGCATATCTATAAATTAATATAGGGAATCCAAACTAAAATGTAAGTAAACAAGTTGGGTTAGAGAACCTAGGGCCCTGCCCTCTATATTATTGGGGTAAAGGGGCTACATTATGCTTTAAACATATAACAAAGGATATTTCAGCCTCTAATTCTCGATATACTTTCCAACAAACACTTGACAAAATAAACAACATAAACATCAGATAAACATCATGCAGCTGTAACATGATCCTGGCTCATAACTTGGACTGGTTCACCTCAGCTGACACATTCAGCAGCAGACAGGTTTTTGTATCAGTGGTTTTCACTGTGAGAGTTTCATCAGACTTTCTCCCCTACGACATCTTTGGCTCTGGAACTAAACTGTATGTAACAGGTAAGAAAAACCATTTATTTAATTCATTTGTTTTATGAACAATTAGTTTTTATTCAGCTCCTGTTGCTACATGTTCGTTTTTCCATAATTAGAGAATTCTTGCAGCCATGCAGCAGTTAAAAAACGTTCATGATTCATGAAAAGAATCCTCCTTTAATCTTTCCTTTAAATCTCACAATCTGAAGTTTTTCTGTTTTCTTTATATAATATCTAGTATGAATATTACATGATGCTTAATGTAACTCTTATTTGATGAAAGTAATATGAAAGTGAATAGTGATACATATTCATTATCAGATACTTTATGTAAAGGCTTTTTAACAAGAATTAAATTGTATTATATGATCGGCTTTACCAAAGGTATATCTGAACATTTAATACTTTTTAACATTAAAAGATTATGTAAAAAATCTAAAATTGTTACAAAATGACTGATCATTTATTTAGTTTTTTAGATGGTAGAGAAAAGTGTATGGCATTCAATGTAACACATAGTATTGATTTAAATAGTTTTCTATGTTAAGGTTAATTATAATATACATATGTTTTATTATATCTGTGTTAAATGAAAAAGTATTAAAAAAGATCATACCTTTTTATAGTGTATAACAGATATTTCTAAACGTATCATTGTAATTATGCATTCACTTGTGTGTGTGTGTGTGTGTGTGTGTGTGTGTGTGTGTGTGTGTGTGTGTGTGTGTGTGTGTGTGTGTGTGTGTGTGTGTGTGTGTGTGTGTGTTTGTTGTTGTGGTCCAACTTCAGATAATCAGGTGGTGAAGCCCGTGGTGAGCGTGTACCCAGCAGCATCCAGCGCCCACCCTGGGGGCCAGAGCTCCCTGCTGTGTCTGGCCTCAGACATGTTTCCTCCTCTGGTCAAGTTCTCCTGGGAAAGACAGAAGGAGAATGGAGCTGTGGAGAAGGTGACCGCTGATCAGGGAGAGCAGGTGGAGCTCAGAGAGTCAGGACACACTGCCTCCATCTTAAGGATCAATCAAGAGAGCAGCACGTATAAATATCTCTGCTCTGTGGAGCATGAGAGCGGCACAGTGAAGGCCCAAACAGGACAAGGTAATGAAGACTCAGGGACTGTGTTCAGCAGCAGCCGACATTTCTTATATTAATTTCTTTATTTTTTAAGGATAATTTTTTAGATATTTTCAAGCTTTTATTTTATGTGGAGTGAAAGAGATACAGAGATGAAATGGGTCAGAGAAGGACTGAGGCCCGCCTGGAATGACATTTCTTTTTGAATCCTTTTCTGTTTCAGAGGTTCTAGCCTCCATTCCTCCAGAGAGATACCTGCTAGCTCTGCACCGAGCTCAATGTAAGATCACCTTCTGCCTCTCTGCATGGACAGTTTTAGAGACATTTCACTACATTAGGGGCTTTGAGGGCGCTATGAAATCTTTGGGGACCAAATCTAGAAGCTCCAATGAATCCAACTTCCCAATCATAATAATCTGTGTCTTTATAAATGTAGACTTTCCATTGGATCCTTCAGTAACTTTAATCTTCATTATTTTATTCGTAATTCGTAATTTCTTTGGTCCTGACTTGTTTTTAATCATTCAGTATGGTCCTTCTGAGGTTTGATTGTTCAATTGATAAGAATATGTTGAAACAGATTAATAACCTTTGTCTGTCTGTCTGTCTGTCTGTCTGTCTGTCTGTCTGTCTGTCTGTCTGTCTGTCTGTCTGTCTGTCTGTCTGTCTGCCTGCCTGCCTGCCTGTCTGTCTGCCTTTCTGTCTGTCTGTCTGTCTGTCTGTCTGTCTGTCTGTCTGTCTGTCTGTCTGTCTGTCTGTCTGTCTGTCTGTCTGTCTGTGTCTGTCTGTCTGTCTGTCTGTCTGTCTGTCTGTCTGTCAGTGATCTTCCAGTCTGAGTGCAGGGTGAAGCTGCTGGTGCTGCTGTACACGCTGCTGATAGTGAAGAGTCTGGTGTACTGCTACAGCCTCTATGTGATGATGATCTTCAGAAACATGGGACCGTCCACCAACGGCACACTGGCTGACTGACTGTTTTCTGCTTTTCTTTCCTCACCATCAAATCTCATCCATTCATCTCATTTGATCAGCTTTCTGAAAGGTTAATAATGACTTGTTGCGTTTGATTGTAAAATATATCTTTTTACCCAGGGGGCAAAGTGATTTTATGGACATGGAGCGTTGTAAAAGGTTGTTCACCAAAAATGACATCTAGGACCTTCCACGATCACAACCCGGGTGGACAACCTTGTCAACAAGCTGCTGGAAAGCTACAGCGGGCCGACATAGCAAATCAGAACCACTGTTTAAGTGAATGGGGGTGAATGGGGATGGGCTAATGGGGAATTTTTTGAACTTATAGATATCATTATGAAACTTTGCCAGTTAATTACTGACATTAAAACAACAACTTTTTGTATTACAGTATTTTCCAAAAAGTTTGAATAAATATGAAAAATCATCAATATCTTACTAATGATGCGTACATTTGCATATCTGCAAAGCCCCAAAATCTAGATGTTGGACAAAAGCAGAGTCAATTTGTTTTTAAATTTTGAAAACAAAACAAGTGTCCAACTGCCTGAAGCCTTTCCTAATCACAGTTCAAATTTGATCAATAACCCATAGAAAATAATTGTTTTACACAGTTACATTTCATGTGCCATGGACCAAAAGTGTCCTTTTGGAGTCTCCAGCTGGTATTTTAGGAAACGGCTAGACATTCCCTTGGAAAGAACTGTGTAAAAATTTCATTTTCTATGGGTTATTGATCAAATTTGAACTGTAATTAAGAAAAGCTTCAGGCAGTTGGACACTTGTTTTGTTTTCAAAATGTAAAAAACAAATTGACTCTGCTTTTGTCCAACATCTAGATTTTGGGGCTTTGCAGATATGCAAATTCACGCATCATTAGTAAGATATTGATGATTTTTCATATTTATTCAAACTTTTTGGAAAATACTGTAATACAAAAAGTTGTTGTTTTAATGTCAGTAATCAACTTGCAAAGTTTCATAATGATATCTATAAGTTTAAAAATTAGCCCACCCCCATTCGCCTAAACCAGGGGTGTCCAAACTACGGCCCGCGTTTTTTTTCTCGCATTTCTTAGTTAACCCACTAGTGAAGGGGTGTCAAAACTGATTGATTGGCCCGTGGCACATTTTAAAAATATAATGTAATATGACCCTTTTAATTTTCAAATAATTTAAATGCACTCATTATATTACAGAGAAATATGTCCCATAAAAGAAAAAGAGCACCAAGCCCATGCTAGAGGACCCTGCATAATATTTAATTTTAAATTAATATTATTATGGAAAATCCATTTGTCCTTCTCCAATAGCTTCTAATTCATTTGACACAGTGTCTCCATTTTTTTCATACAAAATTCTTCAGCTTTAGCCTCTAAATTTCGCTCTCAAAGTGCACCAGATTCATGCATTTCACTTTAAAAACTTAAAAAAATCTCCCGGGGGGACACACCCCCGGACCTCCCTTGGAGGGGCGGGATCTCGGCTGGCTACTATTTTCACCCACCTGGACATTGGACGCAAAAGCAGAAAACACTGGGTGTATCAATGGCATTTAACAAGAGGGGGAATGTATCTGTTTAATGTGCAAGTAAAGTGTTGCCGTGAAGAAGGATTACAATTTACGAAGACACTATGAAACTAAACATCAGAGCAGCTACATGTACTGATTAATGTGTTATTTTTGCAAAGTTGCCCAGCCCTTCGTAGATTTTTCTGTATGTGGCCCTCAGTGAAAAAACTTTGGACACCCCTGGCTTAAACAGTGGTTCTGATTTGCTCTGTCGGCCCGCTGTAGCTTTCCAGCAGCTAGTTGACCAGGTTGTCCACCCAGGTTGGGATCCTGGAAGGTCCTGGATATCATTTCTGGTGAACAACCTTTTACAACGCTCCATGTCTGTTTTAAAAAAAAAAGGGGTTTTGCCCCCTAGGTATTTTATACAGAGCTGAAATACTGTCATCTAAAAAATATAAATCATATAAACAAGCTTATATTCGTATTTAATAAATGTATATCATGTTGTAAACAGTGTTATTGTGATACTGTAGTTTAATGTTCCTCTTATAATTGTGACTTTAGTCGACTAGATATTTTGTACTTTAAGGTATCATTTGAGTTTTTTTTTAAATATGTTATTCAGAGAACAGCAGGTTTGTTAAATTTCATTTTTGTTTAACTTTCAGTGTTTCATTCTCAATAAAATGAAAAAAAATCACACTGTTTCAATTGGCCGTGTATGATGACACCTACACGTAGTTTGTCTCTGTTTGTTAGTAGATCTCAGTTTACTTTCACACAGTGCACAGTACAACTACGCATGAAGGTATGCAGATAGAGAAAACAGCTAAACAAGGACAACAAAGCCAAGAGAAGAGAAGCAGACAGGAACATATAGACATTATATACCAGTCAGTGGGTGTGTGTGTCCCACCAGGTTCAGGGCTGAGACACTTTTATAAATGTGTCAGTGTGGAAGTTAAACTCTACGCTGATGACACTGTGGTCACTGAGCTGAACCAACATGGACGCTCTAGTTCTGCTCATTGTTTGTTTGACTTGTTTGTCTCTGTGG
>NC_137213.1:31893819-31956319 GCF_949987685.1 Ammodytes marinus | reverse complement strand
AAAACAGTGTGTTTCTCATTGTGGTCGGCAAAAATGACCATTTAGGGATTTTCAATTTAATAAGGTACACAACATCAAGTGATTATGAGTTGCTTCCATATTAGATGCTGTTGATGCTCTAACATCAAATATAAACAACAGTGACATCTAGTGGATAGAAGAAAACCACACAACACTGAATCACTAGTATTACTGGCTTCATTGTTGCTTCAACTTTTAAACATTATTCAAACACTATTTGTTGTAATGCATCTAATACAAGACAGTAAATGCTACAGGTACAAATATTACCACTACTTCTATTGGCCCTGATAGAAACCTGAGGTTCTCAGACACAACATCAGAAGGCACCAGTGGCGGGCCGTCAGGGCCAGCAAAGCCTTCTCTGCTGGACTAAAGACTTTCAGAAAAACAAAATGATATATTATTAATAAATTATTATATTTTGTATTAAATATATAATTTATACATTTTAATATATAAAATGTTTTCATTAATTCCAACTATTTTAAAGAGTGTGTTCACGTAAGTCTAAATACGTGATTGAATTGTTTTTCCTTCGGCTGCGCTGCCTCCGGTGTGCTGCTACATAGTAGAGCTCTTATCCAATCAGATTATTTCCCTGCGCTGTCTCCGGGTAAAAAAATATCTGGCCAAGGCCTTCAGAATTCCGAGAGAATCCCCTCTCTTAGGCCTTTCACACCGCCGCAAAATCGGAGCTAGTTCTGGGCTTGTTCGGAGTTAGAGCCAGTGTTTTGGTTTCACACCGCCAGAGAGCCTGCTCCGGGCCGTAAAAACCGGGGGAACTCATACCCCAGGATTGAGCAGGGTTTGATAAGAACTGCTTGCGCGAACGGTTGGGGGAGGGATTATCCTGACCAACCAGAGCAACTCAAACCTCATGCCCGCCATATTTAAAAACACCGCTACTACGAGACGTAAACATAACATAATTACCGAACGTAGCGATCAAATTGACCGGCGAGAATACGCTGTATGGGTCCTGTTTGCTTAAGAAAGCAAAGCGAGAGCCAACAAGTGTAAAAATAAGACGTATTCGCCGCTGTTGTTGTGCTTAAAGCTAGCGGTAGCTTTAGCGTTAGCCACAAGAGCAGCGGCGTCGGGTGACGTACACACACGTTTACAGTGACGTCATGACGTTGCTCTCTTGCCGGCTCCATGGCTGTCTCCGGTCGATGTGAAACCAACCGGTTCATAACTGGGATAAGGCTGTAACCAGTTTTGAACTGACCCCAACACCAGCCTGGAACTGACTCTTGGTTCATTTTGGTGTGAAAGGCCTATCTGTTGACGCTAATGGGGACGATGTTGTGATTGACATGTTATTTAACCAATCAGATTTCTAGTTTTCCGAGTTGGGCGTATCCTTTTACACGGCTAGGCCATCTAGCTGGCCTTGTCGCAATCGGGAGGGTCAGGCGGGAAAGTAGCCTACTTGAACTACCGCTAGCTAGCCGACATTAGCTTACTGTCCATGGATAGAAGGCAGTATGTTAGATCTCTTCTATTTTTGATTAGATCTTTTAGATGAGACTTTGTCGAAACACACAGTGGATTACAGAGGAGAAGGAGTGGATTTAATGGACAACTTACTGGGGAAGTTTTTTTATTGAGAAAAGGACCTTTTAAGAAATGCTGGACATTGTGAAGCTGGGTCGAACAACACCGCAGCTAGCCGCTCTGACCCAGCTGGATAGACGATCTGTGCAACACTTCCAATCAGACAGCAACTTATGAAAGGTAGGCCTATAGCCTAGTTGGCTCATTGCTAATTGTATTGCTGGATATGTCTGCTAGCCTACTTGCAACCGATCGCTGCCGTGTGTGGTGTTACGCTGGGTTTTCAAACTAGGAGCGGTGACCACAGGACGCGCTACGTCCGCTGCCAGTGCCGTTCTGCTATTCATTCTCCATGGTAGTACCCGCATAATTTTCAATCTTAAAACATATTAAAACATGCAAATAATGTTTGGTTTTCTTAGCTGCTGAGCTGTCCAGCGCTCTAAAAATGTAAACTAAAATGATAGACAGAAGATGACAGGTAGTTTTCATCCTGGCGCAGGGTCTGTGATTAAGCTGGGATCTGTGTGTGTGTGTGTGTGTGTGTGTGTGTGTGTGTGTGTGTGTGTGTGTGTGTGTGTGTGTGCGTGTGTTTGTGTGTTTGTGTGTGTGTGTGTGTGTGTGTGTGTGTGTGTGTGTTTGACATTTGCCTAGATCGGTAGTTGCTAGTGACTTGTGGCTGTTTTGAATTTGTTCTTGATTATTTGGTCATGTCATGATTTAGACTACGTGGGGTCTTTTCGTGATGCAGCATCTTGTCAAGCTGTGTAGTGTGTAATATGAGTTGGCCTATTATGCTCTTGATGGTTTAGTCAACATGTTTAGTGTCATTAGTGTAATGTAAGTGTATTACACTCGTTAAAGGTTAACTGTAACTGCTGGATTCGGGTGGTTAATCCAATGACAATAGCCGTGACGTCATCATGAAGTTATTTATTTATTTATTTATTAAGCGGTTTGATTTTCGGGATGATGGCTCTGAAGGCCTAGGTGTAAAAGGCATGGCCCGCCACTGGAAGGCACTAATAGCACTAGTAGAACAAGTTGAAGTAGTGAAAATAGAAGTTCAGTCTGAAACAGTCCCTTCGTTCCAATACCCATACTTCTCTACTATTTAGTATGCCAGAAGAAGATTTAGGGTGTCCAAATACATACATGTCAATCGGAGTATGCTGAAAATACATAAATGCGATTTGGAACTCAGGCAGTGTGTTGTTTCAGACAGTAGAGGGCAGCATCGCTAAAGGTTTTATTCTTCACAGCAGCACAGAACAGATTCAAGAACTGTCGTAGAAACTGGAGAATGAGTTGATGGTTTATGACTTGGAAGGTTAAAAAAACAAAAATTAGTTTATAATAGTTTATATAACTGGTTTGTAATAATATTTAAAATTTTAAATAAATAGCACAGAGTTAATATGTGTTTAGTTCAGCCAGGAAATGTGGTTGTGCCCTGAGAACAGTTGAACATGCAGAAATAGGAGCAAGGTTTCTTATAATAACATAACAATAAAGATATATGTAAAGAAATAAAAAAGTGTGACTTTATTTTTTTATTTGTATTTTATATATATTTTTTTTTTATATTTATTATATTTATTTCTTATTCATAATTTAGCATGTAAGTAAACTGTTAAATGCTTTATTGAAAATGTATGAATATTATTATTATTTTTTTGTCTTCAGTTTTGCCTCAGGTGGTTTTGGACCTTAACAAGAGCAGTCTCAGTGCTGTGGGGTGGTCGAAATGTAAAGGGACATTTAAAGGTTAAAATCACAATCAGGAGTTTTATTGAGTTGTATTTTTGGATTTACATTACGACCCGAACTTCTCAATAAATCTGTTCAGAGAAATTTAGATATTTAAGAAGAAATCACAAGCTGTAAGACGTAATCATCTCAATTAAAACAAAACAAAGGCCTGACATATTTCACATTCTTTTTATAATTGAAATGTTCCATGATATTCAATGTTTTTAGACACACCTGTACATAGCCCCATATGATGAATTGCATGTGTAAAGTAACTGCATATAAAACTAAACAGAAAAAACATTATTCCTGTCTCTCTTTAAAACCTCAACCTCAGCAGAAAACCACAGAACAGCTTCCTCTGAGCTGTCAATCACCAGCACCAGCAGCAGCAGCAGTCTTATCTGTCCGCCCCAGGGGCTGATGGGAGATCTGAGGACCCGTTAGAAACCACGTGGCCCTCGTCTCGTCTCACAGCTCGTCCTGGTTTGGCCTCGGCTGCGTCAGAGCGCCACTTCTCCCCAGGTTCACCAGAGGAAACTCCACTGCACAAAATGCTTTTCCTCCAAGCTGCTGCTCTGTGCTGTCTGTGTTCAGGTGAGGGTTTCCAGCCAATCAGGAGCCAGCACACTCAACCTTTAACAAAACACTGTCACACTGACCTTCATCTATCTGTCCCACTGTTTCATTCATACTTATTTACTTCTTATTCTCATATTGTTTGATTTGTATTGTTGGCTTTACCTCGTGGCATAAAGCACATATTCTTTACACTTATATATCTTCTAAGTGTGGTTTTATTTAGCACATATTCCTTAGTTTTTTTTCTACGTGTTTTTTATTCTAAATTGGACCAAACTGTAACAAACTGAATTTACAGCCGAGATCAATAAAGTATTTCTGATTCTGATTCTGTTTCTCTACAGCGCTGGTTACCATGGCAGCAGAACTGATTCAGGACATAACAGTGACCAGGAGAGTTGGTGAAACAGTCTCCATCAGCTGTAGAGGCTTTGACCTGTGTTATAATGATTATACTAGTTCTGTATGGTGGTTCCAGAAGAAAGACACAGAAACATTCAGAGTGATTCTGCGTATTGACAGGAGTGATGGTGAAGTCAATTCAGACTACAATCATCCTCAGAAAGATGATTTCTCAGCTGTGGGGAACCGGAGCCGCGTTGAGTTAAAGATCCAGAAAGCTAAACTCCTCCATTCAGCCTCCTACTACTGCACCTGTCTGAAGGATGATCCCCACAGTGAGAAATGATCCCTGCAGCCTGTACAAAAACCAACAGACGTCAAACAGTGTTAGTGACAGGAAGAGAGCAGTGAACCACAGACCAGGTTCACAGGTTTCACCTCACAGTCACAAACACTCTGAGCTGAGGGATTTAGTTCAGCTTCTGTTTATTGATATTTTGAACATATTTTCCAGCAGGTGTGTAGTTGTTTGACACAGTGAGGACAAAGGAGGAAATACAAGCACAAATGAGGCTAAAATAATAATCATAATTCATTTTTCATAATTCAAAAACAGATGTGTATCATAATGGTCTTGATGAATACAGTATATAGTCTGTTTTGTTCTGCTGCTTGAAAACAGTCTGTTTCTGCTCTGAAGGAAAACACTTCTAGAAGCTCTTTTTGTTTTCACCACATCATTTCACTTAAATATATTTAAGACTAATGTTGGACACATGTCAGCTCAGGACTTTATCCAACAGCAGGTTATTAGGACGCTGAGTTTGTTCCCAGAACTCCGTACATCATGGGCCATTATAGCTGTCAATCAGGAGTAATTAAGGGTGCTGTTTGCATATGTAGAAATTAATATAGGGAATCCAAACTAAAATGTAAGTAAACAAGTTGGGTTAGAGAACCTAGGGCCCTGCTCTCTATATTATTGGGGTAAAGGGGCTACATTATGCTTTAAACATATAACAAAGGATATTTCAGCCTCTAATTCTCAATAAACTTTCCAACAAACACTTGACAAAATAAACTAAATAAACATCAGATAAACATCATGCAGCTGTAACATGATCCTGGCTCATAACTTGGACTGGTTCACCTCAGCTGACACATTCAGCAGCAGACAGGTTTTTGTATCAGTGGTTTTCACTGTGAGAGGCTGGGTCTACATCTTTGGCTCTGGAACTAAACTGTTTGTAACAGGTAAGAATAAACATTTATTTCATTCAGTTGTTTTATGGATAAGTGTTTTTATTCAGTTGCTGTTGCTTCAGACTTTACATGTTAGTTTTGTCATTATTATTGCAGCCATGGAACTGTTGAAAACGGTTGATAATTCCTAAAAAGATGTGTACATCTCATAGCACAACTTAAGTTATTTTTTCTCATCAAACTGATTCTTAGAGAAAAAGTGACATTTGACCCAAATTACAGTATTTGCTCCTCTCATATATTCGGCACCATCTTGTTTTTTGGAGAAAAGAATGACGATATTAAACATCATTTTACATTTCACTAAAAGTATTTGGAAAAGAGCATAACTTTAATGAGACAAATTATTACAATTATTTTTGAATGGTCAGCATTATCTTTTGTCTATTTTATATGATGATACATGTGTCTACGAGATATATTTATACATGAAGTAAGATACTGAATACGATTTTACAATGAACACAATCAATGCACAGGAATTGAGATATTTGTGTATTTGGTATAAGATGATATATAATGGCAAACACACATATAAACACATTTAATATAAATATAAATACGATATGATGTATTGTATTTTATTATATAACATGTATAATAAATACATGTATTGACTCGACATCATTGCAAATGAGGCTCACCCCTCAATTGATCTCTGGAGTATAAAAAAAGGTTAAATGAAATTAGATTAAATGTGTCTAGATGTACTGTATATGACTTCTGTCAAATGTGGAAAGTTTAATGAAAGATCTAAAATTGTTACAAAATTATTGATCAATTGATGTGTGTCAAAATTAACGAGTAAAGATGTAAGCAATTATTTTTACACACAGTATTAATCAAAACTGTTTTCTACATTTGCTATGTTTAATTACATTGAATTAAAAATATCTTACATTTTTAATATATAACACACACATATACATTTCTAAATGTATCATTGTAATTTCTGTATTTAAGTTCAAATTGTTAGAACAAAGTTGTGAAATAAGTTATGTATTGATTTGTGTTCATAGAGTAAAGTTTATGGTGGTAAGTTATATATAGTTAAATAAGTAATATAACATGTCATGAATATTTCAATTATTAAAATGGCAAAAGCATTCTGTGTGAAGATAGAAAATGTAAACAATAATATTGGGTCACACTACAATAAGGCTCAAAAAGGGTTTATAACATTGTTAATTATTCTGGTGACTGTTAATGCTTAGTTATTATTGGTTAGTCAATGATTGGTTAAGCATTAACTATGCTTAGTTAACTAATGCTTTGTTAAGCTTGTACTAAGCATTAAGTAACAGTTATTTAATGTACCCTTATCGTAAAGTTGTTAGTGGACAACCAGAAGTAGAAGGCCAATCCAAGGCCCGTGGTACATCTGGGCTCCTCGAATGCAGCCTATTAAGACTGTGTGTTAATCTGCGGATGGTGGCTGTTGCCGCTACATTAATGCACACCTTACGCTGTCCTCAAGATTGACTTAGTGAAACTTGACTATATGACATTTAATTTTTCATTTAACTTTTATTTATACTGTAGAGAATACATCAAATACACGACAAGCTGATAAGGAGACAAATCAATTGAAACATTTAGACAGTGATGTAGAAAGGCTGCAATTAAAATGAAATGAGTGAAATTACAATGTAGCCTAATTAACACAGTTAGTGGTAGAGTTCGGCAGATTTAAGGTAATATGTTTACACATACATTACTGCGCACCTTACACTGTCCCCGATATTGACGTTGTGACATGGGGCATGTGAGACAGATTGATTGTAACCATCTTTTTATTTTTAAT
Organism: Ammodytes marinus; assembly: GCF_949987685.1. Classification (NCBI taxonomy): domain Eukaryota; kingdom Metazoa; phylum Chordata; class Actinopteri; order Uranoscopiformes; family Ammodytidae; genus Ammodytes; species Ammodytes marinus. The sequence continues at coordinate 31,948,995 of NC_137213.1, read as the reverse complement.
TATTATTTCAACATCTGAATAATATGTTTTGGCAGCATCCCTGATGAAGCCAGCAGCTCCCGGGTTAAGAAAGGCTGTAAGCTGCTGCTGACTGTGTGAATGTGTCTGTGATGTTTTGAGAGGCACCTATTTGCAGACGCATGGGGAAAGTGGAGCTCCACCGGAAGTGGATTTCATTGGTCAGAATTGTAACCTGCTCTGAATTTGTTTTCTTCTTTTTGTTTTACTGCCGGAGTTCACCTAGCGGTGAATAATAATACACGGTTTCCACCGGTTATGGTGCTAGTACACAGTAAAATACGTCAGTTTGTTAAGGGTCCCAAGTGGCCAGGACGGTGGTAAAAAGTAGATGTTGAGGTAGAAGATGAATGAAGCAACGAAGCTTTGTGTACATCTTCTGAAATCCGTCTGTTTAATTCACAATCAGTGCAATCTCTGCTATCAACAAATGCACGTTGTTCAAGCAGCTGATCAAAGATAAACAAACCTTGCGATGTCCAGAATAATACTCGTGATAACCATCAAACTAAATCGTACACATTCACTGAGTGAAGATTGTGAAAGTATGACACACATTTCTCACCAACAATGTTATCAAAAACCCAATTAATAACTTATAAATCTTTTAAAAACCTGAATTAAAAACTGTAGCAATGGCGGCCACAGCTTGGATTTCATTTTCGCCGGGAGAAACTGAGAGTGTACTGAATGTACACAGACAAATGATCGATTAAACGTAACATCATCAGGAAATTCTAAAAATGGAGATTTCTATGGAGTGATTTTGCTTTAAACTGTACATGGTCGCGTTGTTGCAGTGACACTCTTTCTTCAGTCGGAGCTGCAGCGTAAAGTGAAAACAAACTCAGAGTAGGTTACAATTCTGACCAATGAAATGAGTTTGGGGCGTGGTCCCATCTTGCTTCCGGTGTAGTGGAGGTCCGTTTTCTCCATGGGTCTGCAAATAGGTACTCTTGGATGTTTTAGATGAGCAGGTGGTGAAGCCCGTGGTGAGCGTGTACCCAGCAGCATCCAGCGCCTGCCCTGGGGGCCAGAGCTCCCTGCTGTGTCTGGCCTCAGACATGTTTCCTCCTCTGGTCAAGTTCTCCTGGGAAAGACAGAAGGAGAATGGAGCTGTGGAGAAGGTGACCGCTGATCAGGGAGAGCAGCTGGAGCTCAGAGAGTCTGGACACACTGCCTCCATCTTAAGGATCAATCAAGAGAACAGCACGTATAAATATCTCTGCTCTGTGGAGCATGAGAGCGGCACAGTGAAGGCCCAGACAGAACAAGGTAATGAAGACTCAGGGACTGTGTTCAGCAGCAGCCGACATTTCTTATATTAATTTATTTTCTTTTTAAGGATAATGTTTGGATATTTTCAAGCTTTTATTTTATGTGGAGTGAAATAGATACAGAGATGAAATGGGTCAGAGAAGGACTGAGGCTCTATGTGGGGGGGGGGGGGGGCTCTTACCACTACACCACCCGCCTGGAATGACATTTCTTTTTGAATCCTTTTCTGTTTCAGAGGTTCTAGCCTCCATTCCTCCAGAGAGATACCTGCTAGCTCTGCACCAAGCTCAATGTAAGATCACCTTCTGCCTCTCTGCATGGACAGTTTTAGAGACATTTCACTACATTAGGGGCTTTGAGGGCGCTATGAAATCTTTGAGGACCAAATCTAGAAGCTCCAATGAATCCAACTTCCCAATCATAATAATCTGTGTCTTTAAATGTAGACTTTCCATTGGATCCTTCAGTAACTTTAATCTTCATTATTTTATTCGTAATTCGTAATTTCTTTGGTCCTGACTTGTTTCTAATCATTCAGTATGGTCCTTTTGAGGTTTGATTGTTCAATTGATAATAATGTGTTGAAACAGACGAATAACTCTTGTCTGTCTGTCTGTCTGTCTGTCTGTCTGTCTGTCTGCGTGCCTGTCTGTCTGTCTGTCTGTCTGTCTGTCAGTGATCTTCCAGGCTGAGTGCAGGGTGAAGCTGCTGGTGCTGCTGTACACGCTGCTGATAGTGAAGAGTCTGGTGTACTGCTACAGCCTCTATGTGATGATGATCTTCAGAAACATGGGACCGTCCACCAACGGCACACTGGCTGACTGACTGTTTTCTGCTTCACCTTTCCTCACCATCAAATCTCATCCATTCATCTCAGTGATCACTTTGATCAGCTTTTTAAAAAGTCTTGTGTTTGGTTGTAAAATATATGTTTTATACTGAGCTGAAATACTGTCAACTTAAAGATATAAATCGTATAAACACACTTATATTCATAGTGACTAAATGTATATCATGTTGTTCACAGTGATATTGTGATACTATAGTTTCATTTTCTACTCATAATCATGACTTCATCATTAGCTGTCTCTTCGATAGTTCTTCGTTGATTGTATTATTTCTGTTCTTGAGTTTATTTCTAATACATTATTATAATGAGTTAAGCAGGTTTGTTCAATTCTTTCAGTGTTACATTCTCAATAAACTAAAAAAAATCACACTGTCTCCATTGGCCGTGTATGATGACACCTACACGTAGTTTGTCTCTGGTTGAAAGTAGATCTCAGTTTACTTTCACACAGTGCAAAGTACAACTACGCATGAAGGTATGCAGATAGAGAAAACAGCTAAACAAGGACAACAAAGCCAAGAGAAGAGAAGCAGACAGGAACACATAGACATTATATACCAGTCAGTGGGTGTGTGTGTCCCACCAGGTTCAGGGCTGAGACACTTTTATAAATGTGTCAGTGTGGAAGTTAAACTCTACGCTGATGACACTGTGGTCACTGAGCTGAACCAACATGGACGCTCTAGTTCTGCTCATTGTTTGTTTGACTTGTTTGTCTCTGTGGTTTGTGTTCTGACACTCTGATCAATGACGAAGATGAACAACATATTATTTAAGTATAGATTAATATAAGATTATTATAATATTATGTTATATATATATTAATTGTATATTATTATTATTATTATTATTATTATTATTATTATTATTATTATTATTATTATATCAATGACATTACATTATTATTATATTAATACTTTTTTATGAGTATATATTCTAGAATTCACTGCTTACATATTATTAAATGTAAACACTTTAGTATTGAAAGTTAAGACCAGAGTGGATGGTTGTAACTGTCATTGTGATATTAATGTGAGAAAGCTTCAGAGCAGAAACCCACACAGCCCGTCTGCTGCAGCAAAGGAAGTGTTGATTCACTGTCAACAGTTTTTTATGAATCCTAATAACCACAGAGAATAGATTCATATCTGCTGCTGTACTCTCTCACACACAAACACACACACACACACTAACACACACACACACACACACACACACACACACACACACACACACACACACACACACACACACATAAACAAACATATAGGCTCCTTATACCACTGAGCCTTCCACCCACACAGCTAAACTCAGAGCAACAGTTCAACTTTTTATGAGGGAATCTTACCCTGTACCCGAGCCAAATTTCCCCAAAGGGACACTAACGTTTAACCAAACCCAACCTTAGATTCTGCTTTCGAAAACACAATGGGCATTTATTTTTAACAGTTTTTTTATGAATCCTAATAACCACAGAGAATAGATTCATATCTGCTGCTGTACTCACTCAATAGCTCTAATGTCTAATCTTGATGTATTTCATGCCCCTTTAAGGCACTTTGAATGGCCTTGTGTCTGAATTGTGCTATAGAAATAAACTTGCCTTTAATACATTTAGATTAATAATCAAAACAGTGTATTTCTCATTGTGGTAGGGATACATGACCATTTAGGGATTTTCAATTTAATAAGGTACACAACATCAAGTGATTATGAGTTGCTTCCATATTAGATGCTGTTGATGCTCTAACATCAAATATAAACAACAGTGACATCTAGTGGATAGAAGAAAACCACACAACACTGAATCACTAGTATTACTGGCTTCATTGTTGCTTCAACTTTTAAACATTATTCAAACACTATTTTGTAATGCAACTAATACAAGACAGTAAATGCTACAGGTACAAATATTACCACTACTTCTATTGGCCCTGATAGAAACCTGGGGTTCTCATACACAACATCAGAAGGCACCAGTGGCGGGCCGTCAGGGCCAGCAAAGCCTTCTCTGCTGGACTAAAGACTTTCAGAAAAACGAAATTATATATTATTAATAAATTATTATATTTTGTATTAAATATATAATTTATACATTTTAATATATAACATGTTTTCATTAATTCCATCTATTTTAAAGAGTTTGTTCACGTAAGTCTAAATACGTAATTTAATTGTTTTTCCTTCGGCTGCGCTGCCTCCGGTGTGCCGCTATATAGTAGAGCTCTTATCCAATCAGATTATTTCCCTGCGCTGTCTCCGGGTAAAAAAATATCTGGCCAAGACCTTCAGAATTCCGAGAGAATCCCCTCTCTGGTTGCGTTCCGAATCGCATACTCTTTCTTTTTTCTATTCAACATACTACATCCGATGATAAAAAGAATCTAGTTAGGAGGCAGTAGGCATACTATTGGGACATACTTTTCTCTCTTATTTCATCATAACATTGCGCCTTGATCGCCGTCGCATCCCCGTTTGTTTTCATATGGAGGCTTCGTCGATGTTACGTCACTTCACGTGCGCACTGGATTGTGGGTCAGAATCGCCCAAATAGGATGCACTTTTCAACACTAACAATCTTGGCCGCATGAAGTAGGACATCCGGGTACTTCTAACCATCCTAAATCTGGCCACAAGAATCGGGACATCCTAAATCTTTTTTCTACATACTATATAGTAGAAAGTATGCGATTCGGAACTCAACCTCTGTTGACACTATTGGGGACGATGTTGTGATTGACATGTTCTTTAACCAATCAGATTTCTAGTTTTCCGAGTTAGGTGTATCCTTTTACACGGCTAGGCCATCTAGCTGGCCTTGTCGCAATCGGGAGGGTCAGGAGGGAAAGTAACCTACTTGAACTACCGCTAGCTAGCCGACATTAGCCTACTGTCCATGGATAGAAGGCAGTATGTTAGATCTCTTCTATTTTTGATTAGATCTTTTAGATGAGACTTTGTCGAAACACACAGTGGATTACAGAGGAGAAGGAGTGGATTTAATGGACAACTTACTGGGGAAGTTTTTTTATTGAGAAAAGGACCTTTTAAGAAATGCTGGACATTGTGAAGCTGGGTCAAACAACACCGCAGCTAGCCGCTCTGACCCAGCTGGATAGACGATCTGTGCAACACTTCCAATCAGACAGCAACTTTTGAAAGGTAGGCCTATAGTTGGCTCATTGCTAATTTTATTGCTGGATATGTCTGCTAGCCTACTTGCAACCGATCGCTGCCGTGTGTGGTGTTACGCTGGGTTTTCAAACTAGGAGCGGTGACCACAGGACGCGCTACGTCCGCTGCCAGTGCCGTTCTGCTATTCATTCTCCATGGTAGTACCCGCATAATTTTCAATCTTAAAACGTATTAAAACATGCAAATAATGTTTGGTTTTCTTAGCTGCTGAGCTGTCCAGCGCTCTAAAAATGTAAACTAAAATGATAGACAGAAGATGACAGGTAGTTTTCATCCTGACGCAGGGTCTGTGATTAAGCTGGGATCTGTGTGTGTGTGTATGTGTGAGCGTGTGGTGTGTGTGTGTGTGTGTGTGTGTGTGTTTGACATTTGCCTAGATCGGTAGTTGCTAGTGACTTGTGGCTGTTTTGAATTTGTTCTTGATTATTTGGTCATGTCATGATTTAGACTACGTGGGGTCTTTTCGTGATGCAGCATCTTGTCAAGCTGTGTAGTGTGTAATATGAGTTGGCCTATTATGCTCTTGATGGTTTAGTCAACATGTTTAGTGTCATTAGTGTAATGTAAGTGTATTACACTCGTTAAAGGTTACTGTAACTGCTGGATTCGGGTGGTTAATCCAATGACAATAGCCGTGACGTCATCATGAGTTATTTATTTATTTATTTATTTATTTATTAAGCGGTTTGATTTTCGGGATGATGGCTCTGAAGGCCTAGGTGTAAAAGGCACGGCCCGCCACTGGAAGGCACTAATAGCACTTGTAGAACAAGTTGAAGTAGTGAAAATAGAAGTTCAGTCTGAAACAGTCCCTTTGTTCCAAAACCCATACTTATCTACTATTTAGTATGCCAGAAGAAGATTTAGGGTGTCCAAATACATACATGTCAATCATAGTATGCTGAAAATACATAAATGCGATTTGGAACTCAGGCAGTGTGTTGTTTCAGACAGTAGAGGGCAGCATCGTCAAGGTTTTATTCTTCACAGCAGCACAGAACAGATTCAAGAACTGTCATAGAAACTGGAGAAAGAGTTGATGGTTTAAGACTTGGAAAGTTAAAAAAAAATAGTTCATAATAGTTTATATAACTGGGTTGTAATAATATTTGAAATTTTAAATAAATAGCACAGAGTTAATATGTGTTAAGTTCAGCCAGGAAATGTGGTTGTGTCCTGAGAACAGTTGAACATGCAGAAATAGGAGCAAGGTTTCTTATAATAACACAACAATAAAGATATATGTAAAGAAATAAAAAAGTGTGACTTTATTTTTGTATTTGTATTTTATGTATTTTTTTTATTTATATTTATTATATTTATTTCCTATTCATAATTTAGCATGTACGTAAACTGTTAAATGCTTTATTGAAAATGTATGAATAATTATTAGGTTTTTATTTGTGACTAGAGCCCCCTGGTGGTTTGGTTACAAATTCTAACCACTACTCCACGATCGCCCCTGGTTTGTGGTTTTTAACTTTGACAGTTTTAGTTGAGCACCGACTTTAATTGTTGTGTCTTCAGTTTTGCCTTTTATAGAAGACAGAAATTGAAGACATTTTGGACATCCAAACATTGATTTGTTCTATGAACTACTCAGTGCTTGTATCGGACTATAATCCCCAAGTGGTTTAGGTGTATAAATGTTTTTCCATTATCTGAGCAGCAGAACGCAGCACTGAGATCCTGTAAAACTAATACTATACTTTTGCCAATGACTGTGTTTAAGTGGATGTCAGTGAGGACCTTAACAAGAGCAGTCTCAGTGCTGTGGGGTGGTCGAAATGTAAAGGGACATTTAAAGGTTAAAATCACAATCAGGAGTTTTATTGAGTTGTATTTTTGGATTTACATTACGACCCGAACTTCTCATTAAATCTGTTCAGAGAAATTTAGATATTTTAGAAGAAATCACAAGCTGTAAGACGTAATCATCAGAATTAAAACAAAACAAAGGCCTGACATATTTCACATTCTTTTTTAAATTACCTTTTCCATGATATTCAAATGTTTTTAGACACACCTGTACATAGCGCCATATGATGAATTGCATGTGTAAAGTAACTGCTTGAAAAACTAAACAAAAAAAACATTATTCCTGTCTCTCTTTAAAACCTCAACCTCAGCAGAAAACCACAGAGCAGCTTCCTCTGAGCTGTCAATCACCAGCAGCAGCAGCATCAGTCTTATCTGTCCGCCCCAGGGGCTGATGGGAGATCTGAGGACCCGTTAGAAACCACGTGGCCCTCGTCTCGTCTCACAGCTGGTCCTGGTTTGGCCTCGGCTGCGTCAGAGCGCCACTTCTCCCCAGGTTCACCAGAGGAAACTCCACTGCACAAAATGCTTTTCCTCCAAGCTGCTGCTCTGTGCTGTCTGTGTTCAGGTGAGGGTTTCCAGCCAATCAGGAGCCAGCACACTCAACCTTTAACAAAACACTGTCACACTGACCTCCATCTATCTGTCCCTCTGTTTCATTCATACTTATTTACTTCTTATTCTTATATTGTTTGATTTGTATTGTTGGCTTTACCTTGTGGCATAAAGCACATATTCTTTACACTTATATATCTTCTAAGTGTGGTTTTATTGAGCACATATTCCTTAGTTTTTTTTTCTACGTGTTTTTTATTCTAAATTAGACCAAACTGTAACAAACTGAATTTCCAGCCGAGATCAATAAAGTATTTCTGATTCTGATTCTGTTTCTCTACAGCGCTGGTTACCATGGCAGCAGAACTGATTCAGGACGACTTCACAGTGACCGGGAGAGTTGGTGAAACAGTCTCCATCAGCTGTAGAGGCTTTGACCAGTGTTCTAATACTTATGTATGGTGGTACCAGAAGAAAGACACAGAAACATTCAGAGTGATTCTGGATATTGACAGGAGGAATGGTGAAGTTGATTCAGACTACAATCATCCTCAGGAAGATGATTTCTCAGCTGTGGGGAGACGGAGCCGCGTTGAGTTAAAGATCCAGAAAGCTAAACTCCTCCATTCAGCCTCCTACTACTGCGTCTGTGTGAAGCCTGTTCCCCACAGTGAGAAATGATCCCTGCAGCCTGTACAAAAACCAACAGACGTCAAACAGTGTTAGTGACAGGAAGAGAGCAGTGAACCACAGACCAGGTTTACAGGTTTCACCTCACAGTCACAAACACACTGAGCTGAGGGATTTAGTTCAGCTTCTGTTTATTGATATTTTAAACATATTTTCCAGCAGGTTTATAGTTGTTTGACACAGTGAAGACAAAGGAGGAAATACAAGCACAAATGAGGCTAAAATAATAATCATAATTCATTTTTCATAATTCAAAACTGTTGTGTATCATAATGGTCTTGATGAATACAGTATATAGTCTGTTTTGTTCTGCTGCTTGAAAACAGTCTGTTTCTGCTCTGAAGGAAAACACTTCTAGAAGCACTTTTTGTTTTCACCACATCATTTCACTTAAATATATTTAAGACTAATGTTGTCAAGTCAAGTCAAGTCAAGTTTATTTATATAGCACATTTACAGACGGCTAAGCCCCACCAAAGTGCTTCACATAAAGAACAATTAGTGCATTAAAAACAGGATTTAACACAATTAAAAAGAAACAAATAAGAAAATAAAAGCAACAACACATTGGACACATGTCAGCTCAGGACTTTATCCAACAGCAGGTTATTAGGACGCTGAGTTTGTTCCCAGAACTCCGTACATCATGGGCCATTATAGCTGTCAATCAAGAGTAATTAAGGGTGCTGTTTGCATATGTATGAATTAATATAGGGAATCCAAACTACAATTGAAGTAAACAAGTTGGGTTAGAGAACCTAGGGCCCTGCCCTCTATATTATTGGGGTAAAGGGGCTACATTATGCTATAAACATAGAACAAAGGATATTTCAGCCCCTAATTCTCGATATACTTTCCATCAAACACTTGACAAAATAAACAAAATAAACATCAGATAAACATCATGCAGCTGTAACATGATCCTGGCTCATAACTTGGACTGGTTCACCTCAGCTGACACATTCAGCAGCAGACAGGTTTTTGTATCAGTGGTTTTCACTGTGAGAGGATTAACAGGCTTGTACTACATCTTTGGCTCTGGAACTAAACTGTTTGTAACAGGTAAGAATAAACATTTATTTCATTCATTGTTTTATGAATAAGTGGTTTTTATTCAGTTGCTGTTGCTTCAGACTTTACATGTTAGTTTTGTCATTATTATTGCAGCCATGGAACTGTTGAAAACGGTTGATAATTCCTAAAAAGATGTGTACATCTCATAGCACAACTTAAGTTATTATTTCTCATCAAACTGATTCTTAGAGAAAAAGTGACATTTGACCCAAATTACAGTATTTGCTCCTCTCATATATTCGGCACCATCTTGTTTTTTGGAGAAAAGAATGACGATATTAAACATAATTTTACATTTCACTAAAAGTATTTGGAAAAGAGCAAAACTTTAATGAGACAAATTATTACAATTATTTTTGAATGGTCAGCATTATCTTTTGTCTATTTTATATGATGATACATGTGTCTACGAGATATACTGTATTTATACATGAAGTAAGATACTGAATAGGATTTTACAATGAACACAATCAATGCACAGGAATTGAGATATTTGTGTATTTGGTATAATATGATATATAATGGCAAACACACATGTAAACACATTTAATATAAATACAATTTCATGTTTTATATTTTATTATATAACGTATAATAAATACATTTATTGACTCGACATCATTGCAAATGAGGCTCACCCCTCAATTGATCTCTGGAGTATAAAAAAAGGTTAAATGAAATTGAATGAAATGTGTCTAGATGTACTGTATATGACTTCTGTCCAATGTGGAAAGTTTAATGAAAGATCTAAAATTGTTATAAAATTATTGATCAATTGATGTGTGTCAAAATTAACGAGTAAAGAATTACTTGTTAACACAGTATTAATCAAAATAGTTTTCTATGTAAAGGTAAATTATCATTTATATTTGATTACGTTGAATTAAAAATATCTTGCATTTTTAATATATAACACACACACATATACATTTCTAAATGTATCATTGTGATTTCTGTATTTAAGTTCAAATTGTTAGAACAAAGTTGTGAAATAAGTTATGTATTGATTTGTGTTCATAGAGTAAAGTTTATGGTGGTAAGTTATATATAATTAAATAAGTAATATAACATGTCATGAATATTTAAATTATTAAAATGGCAAAAGCATTCTGTGTGAAGATAGAAAATGTAAACAATAATAATGGGTCACACTAAAAAGGTTTATAACATTGTTAATTATTCTGGTAACTGTCAATGCTTAGTTATTAATGGTTAGTCAATGATTGGTTAAGCATTAACTATGCTTAGTTAACTAATGCTTTGTTAAGCTTTTACTAAGCATTAAGTAACAGTTATTTAATGTACCCTTATTGTAAAGTTTTTAATGGACAACCAGAAGTAGAAGGCCAATCCAAGGCCCGTGGTACATCTGGGCTCCTCGAATGCAGCCTATTAAGACTGTGTGTTAATCTGCGGATGGTGGCTGTTGACGCTACATTAATGCACACCATAAGCCCCTATCTCACTGGGCTGCGACTGTTTGCGACAAGTTGGAGACTGCATTCTCGAGGGAGTCTCTAAACTGTCTCCAAACGTTCGCGGAGGTCTCAATTGCCTCGCATGAGTCGCAGAGCCGCGCAGTCCTGTCGCATGAATTTTGAACATGTTCAAAAAAAGTGTGCGACAAATCTAGTTTCAAAATAGTCTCATAGTGGTCGCATGTGTCTCAAACGCGTTGCAAACCCTTCTCAATTTAGTTTCCGCGAGTCAGAAAGTGCGAGCAATGTCAGACAACTTTGCGAGGGTTTGGCGATATATGAAACTAAATTGTGACTGATTTGAGACAAAAATGAGACTGACATTCCGTTCGTGTGACGCTCGCGAGACATAAATGCGACCTCCTGGCAAGTGTTGGCCAGGACATTCGCAAACGTGTTGTGAGGAACCAACTCAGTGAGACTGCAAGTGAAAATTGTCGCTAATTAGCATATTTTTACGCAATTTTGTGTCTCCAACTTGTCGCACACTGTCGCAGCCCAGTGAGATAGGGGCTTTACGCTGTCCTCAAGATTGACTTAGTGAAACCTGAATATATGACATTTAATTTTTCATTTAACTTTTATTTATACTGTAGAGAATACATCAAATACACAACAAGCTGATAAGGAGACAAATCAATTGAAACATTTAGACAGTGATGTAGAAAGGCTGCAATTAACATTAAATGGGTTAAATTACAATATATCCTGATTAACACAGTTACAGGTAGAGTTCGGCAGATTTAAGGTAATATGTTTACACATACATTACTGCGCACCTTACACTGTCCCCGATATTGACGTTGTGACATGGGGCATGTGAGACAGATTGATTGTAACCATCTTTTTCTTTTTAATTATTATTTCAACATCTGAATAATATGTTTTGGCAGCATCCCTGATGAAGCCAGCAGCTCCCGGGTTAAGAAAGGCTGCTGTAAGCTGCTGCTGACTGTGTGAATGTGTCTGTGATGTTTTAGATGAGCAGGTGGTGAAGCCCGTGGTGAGCGTGTACCCAGCAGCATCCAGCGCCCACCCTGGGGGCCAGAGCTCCCTGCTGTGTCTGGCCTCAGACATGTTTCCTCCTCTGGTCAAGTTCTCCTGGGAAAGACAGAAGGAGAATGGAGCTGTGGAGAAGGTGACCGCTGATCAGGGAGGGTGGGGCTGCACTGCCTCCATCTTAAGGATCAATCGGCAAGAAAGAATCACCTATAACTACAGCTGCTCTGTGGAGCATGAGAGCGGCACAGTGAAGTCCCAGGCAGGACAAGGTAATGAAGACTCAGTCAGAACGTTTACAGAACTGTGTTCAGCTTGAAGTGGAGCAGAGGACTGACATTTATTTTTGACTCCTTTTCTGTTTCAGAAGTTCCAGCTCTCCAACCGACAACGATTCCACCAACATTTCCACCACCAACTATCCCTCCATCTCTCCCTCCATCCCTCCCTCCATCTCTCCCTCCATCTCATCCCTCTTTCCCTCCACTAGAATCTTCCTTCCAGACTGAGTGCAGGGTGAAGCTGCTGGTGCTGCTGTACACGCTGCTGATAGTGAAGAGTCTGGTGTACTGCTGTGGACTCTCTCTGATGATGATCTTCAGAAACAAGAAACAAGGGACCGTCCACCAACGGCACACTGGCTGACTGACTGTTTTCTGCTTCACCTCTCCTCACCATCAAATCTCATCCATTCATTTCATTTATCACTTTGATCAGCTTTCACAAAGGTTAATAATGACTTGTAGCGTTTGGTTGTAAAATATATATTTTTATACAGAGCTGAAATACTGTCATCTTAAATATATAAATACTATAATCACGCTTATATACATAGTTACTTAATGTCTATCATGTTATATACAGTGTTATTGTGATAATGTAGTTTAATTACCACTTATAAATGTTACTTTAGTCAGCTAGATATTTTGTACTTTAAAGTATCGTTTCTTGAGTTTATTTTTAAATACAGTATCTCACAAAAGTGAGTACACCCCTCACATTTCTTCAAATATTTCATTATATCTTTCCATGCGACAACACTGAATAAATGACACTTTGATACAATGTCAAGTAGTCAGTGTACAGCTTGTATAACAGTGTAAATTTACTGTCCCCTCAAAATAACTCGACACACAGCCATTAATGTCTAAACTGCTGGCAACAAAAGTGAGTACACCCCTAAGAAAAAATTTCCAAATTGGGCCCAAAGTGTCAATATTTTGTTTTGCTATCATTATTTTCTAGCACTGCCTTAACCCTCTTGGGCATGTAGTTCACTAGAGCTTCACAGGTTGCAACTGGAACCCTCTTCTACCCATTCATGACGACATCAAGGAGCTGGTGGATATTAGAGTCCTTGCGCTCCTCCATCTCCCGTTTTAGGATGCCCCAAAGATGCTCAATAGGGTTTAAGACTGGAGACATGCTTGGCCAGTCCATAACCTTTACCCTCAGCTTCTTTAGCAAGCTAGTGGTCGTTCGGAGGTGTGTTTGGGGTCGTTATCATGTTGCAGTACTGCCCTGCGGCCCAGTTTATGAAGGGAGGGGATCATGCTCTGCTTCAGTATGTCACAGTACATGTTAGAATTCAATGAACTGTAGATCCCCAGTGCTGGCAGCACTCATGCAGCCCCAGACCATGACACTCCAACCACCATGCTTGACTCTAGGCAAGACACACTTGTCTTTGTACTCCTCACCTGGTTGCCGCTCCACACTCTTAACACCATCTGAACCAAATAAATGTATTTTGGTCTCATCAGACCACAGGACATGGTTGCAGTAATCCATGTCCGTAGTCTGTTTGTCTTCAGCAAACTTTTTGTGGGGTTTCTTGTGCATCATCTTTAGAATAGGCTTCCTTCTGGGATGACAGCCATGCAGACCAGTATGATGCAGAGTGCGGCGTATGGTCTGAGCACTGACAGGTTGACCCCCCACCCCTTCAAGCCCTTCAGCAATGCTGGCAGCACTCATACGTCTATTTTCCAAAGCCAACCTCTGTGTACGACGCTGACCACGTGCACTCAACCTTCGTAAACTGGGCCACAGGGTGGTATTGCAACATGATAACGACCCCAAACACACCTCCAAGACGACCAGTGGCTTGCTAAAAAAGCTGAGGGTAAAGGTTATGGCCTGGCCAAGCCTGTCTCCAGACCTAAACCCTATTGAGCATCTTTGGGGCATCCTCAAACGGAAGGTGGAGGAGCGCAAGGTCTTTAATATCCACTAGCTCTGTGATGCTGTCATAAATGGGAGGAAGAGGGTTCCAGTTGCAACCTGTGAAGCTCTGGTGAACTACATGCCCAAGAGGGTTAAGGCAGTGCTGGAAAATAATGGTGGCCACACAAAATATTTACACTTTGGGCCCAATTTGTAAATTTGTTCTAAGGGGTGTACTCACTTTTGTTGCCAGCAGTTTAGACATTAATGGCTGTGTGTCGAGTTATTTTGAGGGGACAGTAAATTTACACTGTTATACAAGCTGTACACTGACTACTTTACATTGTATCAAAGTGTCATTTATTCAGTGTTGTCCCATGGAAAGATATAAAGAAAAATGTGAAGAAATGTGAGGGGTGTACTCACTTTTGTGAGATACTGTATACTGTTCAGAGTGCAGCAGGTTTGTCAAATTCTGTCAGTGTTACATTCTCAATAAACTGAAAAAAAATCACACTGTCTCCATTGGCCGTGTATGTTGACACCTACACGTAGTTTGTCTCTGGTTGTAAGTAGATCTCAGTTTACTTTCACACAGTGCAAAGTACAACTACGCATGAAGGTATGCAGATAGAGAAAACAGCTAAACAAGGACAACAAAGCCAAGAGAAGAGAAGCAGACAGGAACATATAGACATTATATACCAGTCAGTGGGTGTGTGTGTCCCACCAGGTTCAGGGCTGAGACACTTTTATAAATGTGTCAGTGTGGAAGTTAAACTCTACGCTGATGACACTGTGGTCACTGAGCTGAACCAACATGGACGCTCTAGTTCTGCTCATTGTTTGTTTGACTTGTTTGTCTCTGTGGTTTGTGTTCTGTCGCTCTTATCAATGACAAAGATGAACAACATATTCTTTAAGTATATATTAATATAAGATTATTATAATATTATGTTATATATATTAATTGTATATTATTATTATTATTATAATTATTATTATTATTATTATTATTATTGTTATTATTATTATTATTATTATTATTATTATTATTATATCAATGACATTACATTATTATTATATTAATACTTTTTTATGAGTATATATTCTAGAATTCACTGCTTACATATTATTAAATGTAAACACTTTAGTATTGAAAGTTAAGACCAGAGTGGATGGTTGTAACTGTCATTGTGATATTAATGTGAGAAAGCTTCAGAGCAGAAACCCACACAGCCCGTCTGCTGCAGCAAAGGAAGTGTTGATTCACTGTCAACAGTTTTTTATGAATCCTAATAACCACAGAGAATAGATTCATATCTGCTGCTGTACTCTCTCTCTCTCACACACACACACACACACGCACACGCATGCACGCACACACAAACACACACACACACACACACACACGCACGCACGCACACACACACACACACACACACACACACACACACACACACACACACACACACACACACACACACAAGCACACATATAGGCTCCTTATACCACTGAGCCTTCCACCCACACACAGCTAAACTCAGAGCAACAGATCAACTTTTTATGAGGGAATCTTACCCTGTACCCGAGCCAAATTTCCCCAAAGGGACACTAACGTTTAACCAAACCCAACCTTAGATTCTGCTTTCGAAAACACAATGGGCATTTATTTCTAACAGTTTTTTTATGAATCCTAATAACCACAGAGAATAGATTCATATCTGCTGCTGTACTCACTCATCAGCTCGAATGTCTAATCTTGATGTATTTCATGCCCCTGTAAAGCACTTTGAATGGCCTAGTGTCTGAATTGTGCTATAGAAATAAACTTGCCTTTAATACATTTAGATTAATAATCAAAACAGTGTATTTCTCTTTGTGGTAGGCATACATGACCACTTAGGGATTTTCAATTTAATAAGGTACACAACATCAAGTAATTATGAGTTGCTTCCATGTTAGATGCTGCTGATGCTCTAACATCAAATATAAACAACAGTGACATCTAGCGGATAGAAAAACACACAACACTAAATCACTAGTATTACTGGCTTCATTGTTGCTTCAACTTTTAAATATTATTCAAACACTAATTTTGTAATGCAACTAATACAAGACAGTAGATGCTACAGGTACAAATATTACCACTACTTCTATTGGCCCTGATAGAAACCTGAGGTCCTCATACACAACATCATGGGGTGGTAGGATGGCCTAGAGGAAAGGGGGCCAACTAGTAACCATAAGGTCGCTGGTTAGATCCCTGGCAACGGACAGGAGGGTGTTAGTAGTAAAACTAGTGGTGGCTGCCATTACATCTACAGTGCCCACCATCTCTACCATTGTGTCCTTGAGCAAGACACTTAACCCCAAACTGCTCCAGGTGTGCCGTAAGGGCTGACCCTGCCCTCCAACCCCCTCCAAAGGTTGGTGACTTGAGAGGGGATATGCAAAGAATGAATTTTCATATACCTTATGTAAATTGACAAATAAAGAAACTTAACTTCATCAGAAGGCACTAACAGCACTAGTAGAAACTGCTGTGGTAGTGACAGTAGCAGTTCAGTCTGAAGCAGTGTGTTGTTTGAGGCAGGTATGACCATGCACAAGCACACATCGCGCGTGCTAGTACATTAATTGTGCAGCACTAAACAACATTTTTTATTTGTTTTGGGTCGGTTAGTAGTAGTCAAGGCGGGGGCCAGTAATTATTCCTTCGCAGGCCGGATCCGGCCCGGGGGCCGCCAATTGAATAGCCCTGGCCTATGCTATAGCCTAAAGAATA
The DNA here is from genome assembly GCF_949987685.1 of Ammodytes marinus. NCBI lineage: Eukaryota > Metazoa > Chordata > Actinopteri > Uranoscopiformes > Ammodytidae > Ammodytes > Ammodytes marinus. The sequence goes on along the minus strand of NC_137213.1, from coordinate 31,932,086 downwards.
TCTCTCAAGTCAATCTGATCTAAAAATAAAGACCAAAACAAAATACAGTGGCTTAACACAATAGCATTGATTGTAGTGGGAACAGTTGTAGTAGTGAAAGTAGCAGTTCAGTCTCAAGCAGTGTGTTGTTACAGACACTAGAGGGCAGCATCGTAAAGGTTTTATTCTTCACAGCAACAGAACAGATTCAAGGACTGTCATAGAAAGTCTCATGGAAATTGGAGAATGAGGTCATTACTACGTTTGAAGTGAGGGCTTATATGTAGAGAAAGGAAATAAATAGAAATATGTTGTAATATAAAACGTTTTGTAGTCATGTTTGATATAACATAATATGTAGCAGAGTTACATTTGGTTTCTCTGTCAGGATGTCGTTTTGTCTTGAAAACAGCTATGAAAAGAAACAAAACAAATCGAGTGACTTCTATATTTAATTTGATTTAAATCAGTGAATTGTCAAATACTTTATTTAATACCCGTTTTAATGAACACATATTTACCTTCTTATATATTAGGTGAAATTATTATTTATTTATTTTATTATGTTATTATTATTATTACATTATTTGTTATGTTATAATAATAATTCACTGTTTCCAAAATTAGAAGCTGTAAAATTAAAATTGATATTAGAATATTTTAAACAAAAGCAACTCTATATACTCTATAGGCTTTATATTTTTTTACTTACTGTAAATGTACCAAAATAATTAGATTGGACCCAAACAATGTAGGTAAAAACATATTGGCTTTTTTTTTTTTTTAAGATATTTTTTTGGCTTTTTTTTTAATGCTTTATTGACAGTGCAGAGAGACAGAGATGAAATGGGGCAGAGAGGGGAGTGACATGCAGAGAACGACCGCGGGTGGGAATCGAACCCGGGTCTGCTGCTGGGCCCGGCCCGGGAGGGGGACGCCTTACCAACTGAGCTAAAGGCGCCCCCACATATTGGCTCTTTAACATAATTTTATTTGATACTACTCTCTGAGTATACTCATTTCATTTTCTTGTTGTTAGTTTTTACTTTGCCTGCGTGAGTAATGGTTTACAATGCACTGGAAGCAGAAGTAGGGTTATTAGTATTTTATTTTGAGTTCTATTGTAGTTTACAGTGTGAATAAATATATTTCAGCACAAACAGACTGAAGACACATTATACCTTTCAAAGGTTTTATTGACAAAATGTTCCTTTTAAAAAAATGCAAAGAGATATTAGTGTCAATAAAAACTAATGCTCTCTTTGGTCTCTAGAGTGACTGTGTACTGTTGCTCATTTAAACCTAAGACTCAACGGAAACCACTCAACGGCTTCCTCTGAGCTGTCAATCACCACCAGCAGCAGCAGCAGCAGTCTTATCTGTCCGCCCCAGGGGCTGATGGGAGATCTGAGGACCCGTTAGAAACCACGTGGCCCTCGTCTCGTCTCACAGCTCGTCCTGGTTTGGCCTCGGCTGCGTCAGAGCGCCACTTCTCCCCAGGTTCACCAGAGGAAACTCCACTGCACAAAATGCTTTTCCTCCAAGCTGCTGCTCTGTGCTGTCTGTGTTCAGGTGAGGGTTTCCAGCCAATCAGGAGCCAGCACACTCAACCTTTAACAAAACACTGTCACACTGACCTCCATCTATCTGTCCCACTGTTTCATTCATACTTATTTACTTCTTATTCTTATATTGTTTGATTTGTATTGTTGGCTTTACCTTGTGGCATAAAGCACATATTCTTTACACTTATATATCTTCTAAGTGTGGTTTTATTTAGCACATATTCCTTAGTTTTTTTTCTACGTGTGTTTTTATTCTAAATTGGACCAAACTGTAACAAACTGAATTTCCAGCCGAGATCAATAAAGTATTTCTGATTCTGATTCTGTTTCTCTACAGCGCTGGTTACCATGGCAGCAGAACTGATTCAGGACGACTTCACAGTGACCAGGAGAGTTGGTGAAACAGTCTCCATCAGCTGTAGAGGCTTTAACCAGTGTTATATTGATTATGTATACTGGTACCAGAAGAAAGACACAGAAACATTCAGAGTGATTCTGCTTATTGACAGGAGTGATGGTAAAGTCCATTCAGTCTTCAATCATCCTCAGAAAGATGATTTCTCAGCTGTGATGAACCAGAGCCGCGTTGAGTTAAAGATCCAGAAAGCTAAACTCCTCCATTCAGCCTCCTACTACTGCGCCTGTGTGTCCCCACAGTGAGAAATGATCCCTGCAGCCTGTACAAAAACCAACAGCCGTCAAACAGTGTTAGTGACAGGAAGAGAGCAGTGAACCACAGACCAGGTTCACAGGTTTCACCTCACAGTCACAAACACTCTGAGCTGAGGGATTTAGTTCAGCTTCTATTTATTGATATTTTGAACATATTTTCCAGCAGTTTTGTAGTTGTTTCACACAGTGAAGACAAAGGAGGAAATACAAGCACAAATGAGGCTAAAATAATAATCATAATTAATTTTTAATTCAAAAACAGATGTGTATCATAATGGTCTTGATGAATACAGTATATAGTCTGTTTTGTTCTGCTGCTTGAAAACAGTCTGTTTCTGCTCTGAAGGAAAACACTTCTAGAAGCTCTTTTTGTTTTCACCACATCATTTCACTTCAATATATTTAAGACTAATGTTGGACACATGTCAGCTCAGGACTTTATCCAACAGCAGGTTATTAGGACGCTGAGTTTGTTCCCAGAACTCCGTACATCATGGGCCATTATAGCTGTCAATCAAGAGTAATTAAGGGTGCTGTTTACATATGTATAAATTAATATAGGGAATCCAAACATAAATGTAAGTAAACAAGTTGGGTTAGAGAACCTAGGGCCCTGCTCTCTATATTATTGGGGTAAATGGGCTACATTATGCTTTAAACATAGAACAAAGGATATTTCAGCCTCTAATTCTCGATAAACTTTCCATCAAACACTTAAACAAAATAAACAACATAAACCTCAGATAAACATCATGCAGCTGTAACATGATCCTGGCTCATAACTTGGACTGGTTCACCTCAGCTGACACATTCAGCAGCAGACAGGTTTTTGTATCAGTGTTTTTCACTGTGTGAAGGAGGAGGCTACCTCATCTTTGGCTCTGGAACTAAACTGTATGTAACAGGTAAGAATAAACATTTATTTCATTCAGTTGTTTTATGAATAAGTGGTTTTTATTCAGTTGCTGTTGCTTCAGACTTTACATGTTAGTTTTGTCATTATTATTGCAGCCATGGAACTGTTGAAAACAGTTGATAATTCCTAAAAAGATGTGTACATCTCACTGCACAACTTAAGTTATTATTTCTCATCAAACTGATTCTTAGAGAAAAAGTTTGACGTTTGACCCAAATTATAGTATTTGCTCCTCTCATATATTCTAGGAATTGAGATATTTGTGTATTCGGTATAAGATGATATATAATGGCAAACACACATATAAACACATTTAATATAAATATAAATACGATATGATGAATTGTATCTTATTATAAAACATATATAATAAATACATGTCACTCAACATCATTGCAAATGAGGCTCACCCCTCAATTGATCTCTGGAGTATAAAAAAGGTTAAATGAAATTAAATGAAATGTATCTAGATGTACTGTATATGACTTCTGTCAAATGTGGAAAGTTTAATGAAAGATCTAAAATTGTTACAAAATTATTGATCAATTGATGTGTGTCAGAATTAACGAGTAAAGATTTAAGCAATTATTTTTACACAGTATTAATCAAAATAGTTTTCTATGTAAAGGTAAATTATCATTTATATTTGATTACTTTGAATTAAAAATATCTTACATTTTTAATATATAACACACATACATTTCTAAATCTATCATTGTAACTTCTGTATTTAAGTTCAAATTGTTAGAACAAAGTTTTGAAATAAGTTATGTATTGATTTGTGTTCATAGAGTAAAGTTTATGGTTAAGCATTAACTATGCTTAGTTAACTATTGCTTTGTTAAGCTTTTACTAAGCATTAAGTAACAGTTATTTAATGTACCCTTATTGTAAAGTTTTTAATGGACAACCAGAAGTAGAAGGCCAATCCAAGGCCCGTTGTACAACTGGGCTCCTCGAATGCAGCCTATTAAGACTGTGTGTTAATCTGCGGATGGTGGCTGTTGACGCATTAATGCACACCTTAAGCCCCTATCTCACTGGGCTGCGACTGTTTGCGACAAGTTGGAGACTGCATTCTCGAGGGAGTCTCTAAACTGTCTCCAAACGTTCGCGGAGGTCTCAATTTCCTCGCATGAGTCGCAGAGCCGCGCAGTCCTGTCGCATGAATTTTGAACATGTTCAAAAAAAGTGTGCGACAAATCTAGTCTCAAAATAGTCTCATAGTGGTCGCATGTGTCTCAAACGCGTTGCAAACCCTTCTCAATTTAGTTTCCGCGAGTCAGAAAGTGCGAGCAATGTCAGACAACTTTGCGAGGGTTTGGCGATATATGAAACTAAATTGTGACTGATTTGAGACAAAAATGAGACTGACATTCCGTTCGTGCGACGCTCGCGAGACATAAATGCGACCTCCTGGCAAGTGTTGGCCAGGACATTCGCAAACGTGTTGTGAGGAACCAACTCAGTGAGACTGCAAGTGAAAATTGTCGCTAATTAGCATATTTTTACGCAATTTTGTGTCTCCAACTTGTCGCACACTGTCGCAGCCCAGTGAGATAGGGGCTTTACGCTGTCCTCAAGATTGACCTAGTGAAACTTGACTATATGACATTTAATTTTTCATTTAACTTTTATTTATACTGTAGAGAATACATCAAATACACGACAAGCTGATAAGACAAATCAATTGAAACATTTAGACAGTGATGTGGAAAGGCTGCAATTAAAATGAAATGAGTGAAAGTACAATATATCCTGATTAACACAGTTACAGGTAGAGTTCGGCAGATTTAAGATAATATGTTTACACATACATTACTGCGCACCTTACACTGTCCCCAATATTGACGTTGTGACATGGGGCATGTGAGACAGATTGATTGTAACCATCTTTTTCTTTTTAATTATTATTTCAACATCTGAATAATATGTTTTGACCCCTGATGAAGCCAGCAGCTCCCGGGTTAGGAAAGGCTGCTGTAAGCTGCTGCTGACTGTGTGAATAACATAGCAACAGAAGCTGTAAGCTGCTGCTGACTGTGTGAATGTGTCTTTGTTTGTTGCTGTGGTCCAACTTCAGATGAGCAGGTGGTGAAGCCCGTGGTGAGCGTGTACCCAGCAGCATCCAGCCAGAGCTCCCTGCTGTGTCTGGCCTCAGACATTTATGAACATGAAATAATGTAAAAATATATACCGGAGTCGGGGGGCGCCTTTAGCTCAGTTGATAAGGCGTCCCCCTCCCGGGCCGGGCCCAGCAGCAGACCCGGGTTCGATTCCCACCCGCGGTCGTTCTCTGAATGTCACTCCCCTCTTTGCCCCATTTCACCTCTGTCTCTCTGCACTATCAAATAAAGCATAAAAATGCCCAAAAAATATCTTAAAAAAAAAAAAAATGTATACCAGAGTTAACATGAACACCATAAGTAAATGATAACTAGACATATTCGTTATATGTTAACTAATGGTTAGTTAATGCTTATTATGATGATTTGTATATTTAAAGAAAACATTAACCATCGTCTTTTTCTTGATCTCTAACATTGTTTTTTGTATTTTTTTTATTATTTTAATTTCTTTTGTAAACTGCTGCTGACTGTGTGAATGTGTCTGTGTGTTTGTTTCTGCTGTCCAACTTCAGATGAGCAGGTGGTGAAACCCGTGGTGAGCGTGTACCCAGCAGCATCCAGCGCCCACCCTGGGGGCCAGAGCTCCCTGCTGTGTCTGGCCTCAGACATGTTTCCTCCTCTGGTCAAGTTCTCCTGGGAAAGACAGAAGGAGAATGGAGCTGTGGAGAAGGTGACCGCTGATCAGGGAGAGCAGCTGGAGCTCAGAGAGTCTGGACACACTGCCTCCATCTTAAGGATCAATCAAGAGAACAGCACGTATAAATATCTCTGCTCTGTGGAGCATGAGAGCGGCACAGTGAAGGCCCAAACAGAACAAGGTAATGAAGACTCAGGGACTGTGTTCAGCAGCAGCCGACATCTCTTAATTTGTTTCTTTATTTTTAGTAATTTTTGGGGTATTTTCAAGCTTTACTTGATAGTATCGAGAGACAGAGTTGAAATGGGGCAGAGAGGGGGATGTCATGCATAGAAAATGGCTGGATTCTAACCCGGGTCTGCTGTGAAGAGGACTGAGCCTCTATGTGGGAAGGGGGCTCTAACCACTACACCACTAAGCGACACCCCTGGAATGACATTTCTTTTTTAATCCTTTTCTGTTTCAGAGGTTCCAGCTGCAGCAGCCTCCTGTCCTCCAGAGAGAGACCTGCTAGCTCTGCACCGAGCTCAATGTAAGATCACCTTCTGCCTCTCTGCATGGACAGTTTTAGAGACATTTCACTACATTAGGGGCTTTGAGGGCGCTATGAAATCTTTGAAGACCAAATCTAGAAGCTCCAATGAATCCAACTTCCCAATCATAATAACCTGTGTCTTTATAAATGTAGACTTTCCATTGGATCCTTCAGTAAATTTAATCTTCATTATTTTATTCGTAATTCCTAATTTCTTTGGTCCTGACTTGTTTCTAATCATTCAGTATGGTCCTTTTGAGCTTTAATTGTTCAATTGATAATAATGTGTTGAAACAGACGAATAACTCTTGTCTGTCTGTCTGTCTGTCTGTCTGTCTGTCTGTCTGCCTGCCTGCCTGCCTGCCTGCCTTTCTGTCTGTCTGTCTGTCTGTCTGTCTGTCTGTCTGTCTGTCTGTCTGTCTGTCTGTCTGTCTGTCTGTCTGTCTGTCTGTCTGTCTGTCTGTCTGTCTGTCTGTCTGTCTGTCTGTCTGTCTGTCAGTGATCTTCCAGGCTGAGTGCAGGGTGAAGCTGCTGGTGCTGCTGTACACGCTGCTGATAGTGAAGAGTCTGGTGTACTGCTACAGCCTCTATGTGATGATGATCTTCAGAAACATGGGACCGTCCACCAACGGCACACTGGCTGACTGACTGTTTTCTGCTTTTCTTTCCTCACCATCAAATCTCATCCATTCATCTCATTTATCACTTTGATCAGCTTTTTAAAAAGTCTCGTGTTTGGTTGTAAAATATATGTTTTATACTGAGCTGAAATACTGTCAACTTAAAAATATAAATCGTATAAACACACTTATATTCATAGTGACTAAATGTATATCATGTTGTTCACAGTGCTATTGTGATACTATAGTTTCATTTTCTACCATAATCATGACTTCATCATTAGCTGTCTCTTCGATAGTTCTTCGTTGATTGTATTATTTCTGTTCTTGAGTTTATTTCTAATACATTATTATAATGAGTAAAGCAGGTTTGTTAAATTCTGTCAGTGTTACATTCTCAATAAACTGAAAAAAATCACACTGTCTCAATTGGCCGTGTATGATGACACCTACACGTAGTTTGTCTCTGGTTGTTAGTAGATCTCAGTTTACTTTCACACAGTGCAAAGTACAACTACGCATGAAGGTATGCAGATAGAGAAAACAGCTAAACAAGGACAACAAAGTCAAGAGAAGAGAAGCAGACAGGAACATATAGACATTATATACCAGTCAGTGGGTGTGTGTGTCCCACCAGGTTCAGAGCTGAGACACTTTTATAAATGTGTCAGTGTGGAAGTTAAACTCTACGCTGATGACACTGTGGTCACTGAGCTGAACCAACATGGACGCTCTAGTTCTGCTCATTGTTTGTTTGACTTGTTTGTCTCTGTGGTTTGTGTTCTGATGCTCTGATCAATGAAAACCATTCACAACATCTTGTACAAGTATTGCAAAATAATACTTTTTTTTTATAGAATTAAAATTATAGAATTTGCTGCTTACATGTTTTAAATGTAAACACTTTAGGATGGTATGTTAAGACAGTGAGCACTGAGCGCTGAAATCCACCTGAAGTTCCTGGAACGATAGTTTAACCAGAGTGGATGGTTGTAACTGTCATTCTGATATTAATGTGAGAAACCTTCAGAGCAGAAACCCACACAGCCCATCTGCTGCAGCAAAGGAAGTGTTGATTCACTGTCAACAGTTTTTTATGAATCCTAATAACCACAGAGAATAGATTGATATCTGCTGCTGTACACACACACACACACACACACACACACACACACACACACGCACGCTCCTTATACCACAGAGCCTTCCACCCACACACAGCTGAACTAAGTGCAACAGTTCCACTTTTTATGAGGGAATCTTACACTGTACATGAGCCAACTTACCCCACAGGGACACTAAAGTTTAACCAAACCTAACCTAACCTTAGATTCTGCTTTCAAAAACACAATGAGCATTTATTTTTATATTAACATAATATATTTATATTAATGTAATTAGTTTTGGATCAGAAGTTAAGATGGTGAGTACTGAGCACTAAAATCCACCTGAAGTTCCTAGAATGATTGTTTAACCAGAGTGGATGGTTGTAACTGTCATTGAGATATTAATGTTGATTCGCTGTCAACAGTTTTTGTATGAATCCTAATAACCACAGAGAATAGATTCATATGCTGCTGTTCTCACTCATCAGCTCAAATCTAAACAACAGTGACATCTAGTGGATGGATATAGAAATACACAACACTCTAAACACAGACACTCAGTCCTCTTCACAGCAGACCCGGGCTGGATTCTAACCCGGGTCTCTGCATGTCATTCCCTCTGACCAATTTCTACTTTATTTCCTTGACTTGAAAAGTGTCTGTCTGTAGCCTCTTTGGATCTTTTATTTTCAAGAGGTGAGACATCGATGGCGACTCGATGTATTTCTGAATTTTTACTAATTTTATTTTTATACTTTTTATTTCATATTCAACTTTAGCAAACTCATTTTAAACTTAATTTCTGATCATTTCATTTGAAACATAAGGGCCCTTAATATCTTTTAAACAAAATACTCGGAAATGAAGTTTAAAAAGTGACAAAAACAAATTTATATGAAAGCAACAAAGCACTGTGCCCAAGACAAAAACAAAAGTTTCGACTATCCTAATTCAAAAGTTCCTCATAGCTACTGTGATAAATATAACAGCAACAGTCGCTGGAAAATGACTCATTGTGCCATTTTTGCTCTGGAAAAGCGAAACGGAACATAACATCAACTAAAATACCCAACCTTTAGTGCATTTGTCATGGGTAAAAATTGCAAGAACCTATTACCAATCGGTGGCCGCTTCACATTCCCATCACGGTGAATGGAAGGGGCCACAGCTGTGTAACAGGTTTATATTTTCTTTCTCAGTGACCCAGCAGTGCTGCAAGCAGTGGTACAAGGTGTTCCCCAGAGAGGTTTCCATCGTGGACACTCCCGGTCTCTTCCCCACCTCGTTACCGGACATGTGCATGGTTTAAGTTTATCTGCTGATCAACAACCTGCTAACAAAAGGCTGACGCTCCAAAACCACCAAGACCCTCGCAACATGGGCCACTAAGGAGCTACGCAAGCTCAAGAGCCAGGCATGGATAATATAGTACACACACTCACTCACTCACTCACTCGCTATAATAATGTCCCCCTTGATAACAAAATGGGCTCATTTTGTTATCAAGAGTTGCATCAACAACCATCAAAAGTACAAGAACATAGCTAGTACAACACTCGTTGTGTAGTGTTTAGACGCCCCCCCTCCCTCTCTGACCCATTTCATCTTTCTTCCCTTGACTTGAAAAGTGAAAAGTGTCTGTCTGTCTGCAGCCTAGAGGTGCGACATGATGGAAACCTGGGGACTCGATTTATTTCTGAATTGTGACTCATTTAAAGCTAATCAGCTTTTTTATTTCACATTCAACTTTAGCGAACTAATTTTAAACTTAATTTCTTTTCATTTTATTTGAAACAAATTAAGGGCCCTTAATATGTTTTAAACAAAATTATTGGAAATTATGTTTCAAAAAACAAAAACTAATTTCCTTTTTTGGCCCAAAATAGTTTGTAGTTTATGTAGTGAACTACAAAAAAGGGAAAAACATTTATTTAACTATTTGAATCACTGTGCATGAATATCATGGGACTACCAGCAAGCTACTGCAGAATGGAGTAAAGGACAGACACTGCAGGCAAAAACAACGGTTTTCAAGCAATGGTACGCTGAGATTTTTGGTTTTATACTACTATAAATCAAAGGTTGAAAATGTACATATAGGTGTTTATTTAACTAAACTTTGTCGTTTTCCCTTTCCCCCCAGTGTGTCCAGTTCTTTCCCCTGTCGGTCTGTGTGTGTGGCGTGGCTTCAGCAGCTGAGACTTCTGGCTCCCTCGATCACCAACACCAGTTAACTGCTTACTGAGCTTTTCCTCGTATTTGAAATTAACTTTGTTCTCCCTGTGCATCAGGATCCGCATTGGACGCCTGCCTGCCATACCCATTCTCCTGCCTGCCATACCCATTCTCCTGCCTGCCATACCCATTCTCCTGCCTGCCCGCTCTGTCTCCAGCTGTACCGAAGGCTACAGTCAGCTTTTGAGGTCAAACCAACTGTAATGCATAGACCTATATACTGTATCCCTGACATGTCATAGGGCATTTGTTTTCGTTTTTTAAAACGCCATCTGTATGATTTCATAAAAACCCTTTTAAAGTACTAATCAAATCTATTGGACTCTCGTATTTTTTTTAATTGGTTATTTCCCCTCTCTGTCTGTCTGTGTGGCGTAGGCTTGGCTTCAGAAGCAGAGACTTCCGGCTCCCTCAATCACCAGCACCTGTTCTACCTGCACAGCTGTTATCTATTCATTCATCAGACACCAGCATGTCTACCCAAGGCTTCTATCCATTACTTGCCAGATCGTCTGAAGAATAGCCATCCATAAATAAATAGACACACAACAGGTCAATAGAATAAGAATATAATGAACCCAGTGATACTGTATTTTATGCATATTACAAATGTATCCAAGACTAGTTGGGGCTGGACAATAAACAAATGTAACCAGGTTTAAGCACATAATGAAAATACACCATATCAGAATCACAGGAAAAATGTAATGTGTTTTAACCTGATGCCTTTTATTTATTTTTAATTTGTTTTTTTTAGCTGTATGTATTAGCTTGTTTCTATATAGCCTGTTATGAAGTGTAATTTTAGCATTATAGTGTCAATTGTGGTGTACTTTGTGTGTGTGTGTGTGTGTGTGTGGCCTTGTGCAAATTCTGCAACTTCTTTTCTGCTGCCTGTCTTGGCCAGGACTCCCTGTGAGAATAGTTACTGTAACTCAATGGGACCTTCCTGGTGAAATAAAGGTTAAATAAAATAAAATAATAAAAAAAGTAATTCATCATTGAGTCCACCAAGGGGCAGTGTCTTAAAGGAATCCAGTAAGACTTGTCTCACTACTTGAGTATGTTATGCTTTCCTCTTGTTTTAAGCTATTATTTATCATCTATGGTTTTAAGTCTATATGTTGATTATATTAATTTTTGACTATTTTGAATGAATGAATTACAACCCCACATTTGAGTCAAGATGTTTAATTATATTTCTCATCTAGTTTTGACCTAAAACCTTTATAATGCGTCAACATTCTCTAGATGTTTGTTATAGTATAGAGTTTTGGAGTTTGTATTTTTCTATCTGTAGGTTCATCAGTTGCATTTTGTAGTCATGAATGTTTTATGTTTTTTATAGATATTTTCTAGAGTGTTTCATAAAGTTTTATGGCTATTTGTGATGGTTTCTTTGTTTACTATTTATTTTTGGGGAGATTGTGTGTCAACTTTGTGTGTTTTTGATTGTTTATGAGGTCATATGGGTCTTGTCCTCTGTTGAACAGCTGATTTAGATTGTATTTGTGTGAAGGTGATTTCTGGGATTGACACACATTGTTTTACAGCTCAACCGCTTTTTAAGATATTTTACTCAATGAAAAAGGTTTGCCTGATGAAGGTCCAGCACTGAAATAATAAATACATATTGTATATAAATGTATATGTTTACCAGTAAGACAGTGTGCGGGAATTCACCTTTCTTTAGCAGCAGCAATTGAAAATATATCCTGGGCAGAATTCACCAAAACAAAAAAACTAATGTGTGGGGTTACCACCTCCTTTGGCTCGAAATCAAAAACATCACAGCTTCATTTTTCTTGATTTTATTGAACATAGTCTCAAGTTGATTGTAAAGATTAATACAAAGTCATTGATTAAAAATCATTAGTGGATAAATATATTGCATCAACGAAATAATGAAACACAGTTCGACCCAAATTCTCCCGATAATCATATAAGGAATTATTAATCATTCAGAATTGTCATTTTAGAGGTTATCGTGCAATACTATTGATCAGATTTGCACAATTCATTTAGTACCAATTTAGAGGCACTTGTACTTGCCAAGCGATTCTGGATCATGCCAGTTCTCAAAATCACTTTTTGTAAAAATCAATGAATATAAGTGGAAGCCCCTTTGTTTATAGGCCTATACCAGTTTACAGAGCCTAGGCTGTGTATTAACACAAGGTTTTCTTTTCAGTAAACACACCATACAGAAAGGTTGTAGATCATGAAGAGATATTCACTGATTTTGTTGAAAAGTGGTTGACTCCACCTTTAAGTGCTTCTATTATTACTAGTTTATATTAAATCTTGCCGATTTGACAGCTGTAGTAATTTACTCACTGACTCTCTGGGTTAAGAGCACTTTTTCTTTTGGTGTGGGGGAGGTTTTGGTGATCAAACTTCTGTAATTGTACTTGGATGGATTCTGTTAACATTATAGTGGAGCAACTTTTACTAAAGTCAAACATCTAAATGTGTCTTCCTCCAATCAGAATAGGAAAAACTTTCTATGGGTTAGATTGTTCAATTATGTTCATTTCCGCATCGTTTAGAATCATTAAATCAATTAAAATCTCTGTGATTCCACTCAGTAGAACCAGAAGATAATCATTCAAGAAAAGAGTAAAATATTCAAATCAAATGATTAAATTTGGTTCAAAAATGGTTTAAAGAACAAAGATAAAGGCAGTTTCCCCATTAGACTTTTTTCTAAACCAAAAATCTCAACTTCTAAAGCACTCACATTAACTAAACTTTCCATAATCATTCTTAGCACTATTCTGAAGGTTACTACAGAAGGATTTGTTCATATGTTGTTAACCGTCTGATTTATAAGTCTACTGAGATCTGACTTATGGGTATATCTTTCATATTTCATGAATCACACACTGCATTGGTAGAGCTGGTTGACAAGGGCGATGTCATTTCTGGTCATACTGGTCGCTGTACCCAGTCTCAGTCTTGGGTTACCCTTAGCGATGATGGTTTGCCGCCCATTTCTGGTGAAGTAATAGCTGGAGGAGGACACACAGAAAAAACACATGTTTAAAGACCTAAACCTTGTCTGTTTGCATCTGTATATTTCTACTATACAACCATCTTTAACGGACATTATCTCAATATTAGTTTTTTTCTTAACCGAAAATCTCCACTCCTAAAGCACACATCAATACACTTTCCATAATCATTCTTTGCACTATTTTGAAGGTTATTACAGAATTTATGAGACATATTCTTTGTAAAAACATGCTGAAAAAGGCATTTTTAAGGCCTGTAAATAATACATATTTTTTAGATTTTAACTCTGGCTTCAACATCTACATTTTTGGAGTTTAAGGAGATAATAATAAATAATAATAATTCATTTTATTTGAGGGCGCCTTTCAAAGCACCCAAGGTCACCTTACAGGGCATAGTTAAAAAACAAAATCAACAATGATAAAAAACACAAGAACAAGACACATTAAAACAATTTACACAAGGGTGGTGAGATGGGTGGGAGACAACAGAGCCAACCCGAGGCATAAGCAAACTAAGCGGCCGCTTAGGGCCCCCGACTGCGTGGGGGGCTCCCTCAAAAAAAAAAAATTAAAAAAAATGTTGTTGTGTGTTTGATATTAACATCATATTATGCAAATGTGAGTTATACAAAAAAGGAATAAAATGTTTTGGTCTAGATAATTAATAGCCTAAAAATGTAATCAGTTCATCTGGGAGGAAATCCGAAATTATCTGATCATGTCACGTTCACATCCATTTAATTTTATATTAATATTTTTATGGAAAATCCATGTGTCCTTCTTCAATAGCTTCTAATTCATCTGACCCAGTGTCTCCAAATTATTTGTTCACACAAAATTTCTCAGATTTAGCCTCTTAATTTTCCTCTCAAAGTGCACCAGATTCATGCATTTCACTTTAAAAAGGATAAAAAAATCTCCCGGGGGGGCATACCCCCGGATCCCCCTAGGAGAGTCTGAATCTCAGCTGTCTAATACTTTCGCACAGCTGCACAGTGGAGGCACTAGTGGAAAACACTGGGTATGTGAATGATATTTAACAAAGATCTTTCAGCAGCGCTAACATTGGAGAGGGGCCCCCAATCATATTTCGCTTAGGGCCCCCTGAAGGCTTGGGCCGGCTCTGGTAGACAATGAATTATATGGAATATGACAGTTTAAAAAGATGGGTTTTTAGATGGGTCTTGAATGTGGAAAGAGTGTCGGAGTTACGGATGACAGGTGTGAGGGCGTTCCAGAGGTGGGGGGCAGATCATTGATCTGAACATTTACACTTTACAATTAGTTGGATCTTGTGCACATTTATTCAAACATTTCTGAAAAAAATTTACTTCAAAAGATAATAGTTTTACTGTCAGTTTCATCATGATATCTATAAGTTTAAAAATGTTGCCCTGTTCCCCTGCCGTGTCTCGGCTTAAGCAATAATACATTTTCATTAGATGATTTATAGATTCACAGTTCACTCACTTTCCGTAGTGCATGATGGAGTTGAGGTCGTAGGGAACTCCCAAGTTGTTGGTACTGGCCTTCTTGAACTCATTAAGCTTTCCTACAGAGGAGGAAAGATTAAGTCCTAGGTTAGTAGGTTACAGTCTGTATTGGATGAGCAGTTTGTGGTTCTATCTAAACCGTTCAGTTCTCTGTAATAGGTTAATGTAAATCTAGCCAATGGTCTTTCCAACCCGACGGCCTAGGAAAGACCAATGTCTGGTTATTTGATAAAGAATTTAGTTCCAAGCTTGAAATTGTGAATTAATTAATAATGAGTTGAAAGTCTTGAAAAAAAGTGTGAACTAGTCTTTGAATCGGCTTGGAGCTAAACGAAATAGCGGTCTTGAATTTGTAAGAATTTATATGAAGAAACGGTTGAAGGAGTTTGAAGACAAAAGGGATTGAATTGTTGAATACGACCAACAGAGTATTAAAGATGTGGAATATTTAGACGAGAATTTGACATTATTGGCCGGTTCAGTATATAACCTAGAAAATGCATTTTCTGTAGATGATGCGTGTGAATCTTGTATGCTGAAAAGCTGACGCTAAATTGGATTTGAGAGAAAATTAGCACTGAAAAAAGACACTGTGTCTGTCTGTCTGTCTGTCTGTCTGTGTACCTGGCTTGATGTTGTTGGTGAGGATTTGGATGTAGCTGTCTCTGTCGGAGCGTCTATGTTCGTGGTGGAATCCAAGAGCGTGAAGAACTTCATGTTGGATCGTCCTCGTGCTGAAACATCTTCCGTGCTGTAGAGAGATAGCCTGTCCTCTACCAACCCGACGGCCTAGGAAAGACCAACAGCTGATCGACACACACACACAGTATATTTAAAAAAAATTGCCCAGGATCATACTGAATGCAGTGCAGTGCTGTCAGCTGCTACTGACTGTATGTGTGCGTGTGTGTGTGTGTGTGTGTGTGTGTGTGTGTGTGTGTGTGTGTGTGTGTGTGTGTGTACCCAGTGCCAGGGTAGAAGTAGAGGAACTCCCGTTGAGTCCTGCGCCACAGAAAGCGAATGCATGTTGAGCGATAGAACGTCAACAGTGTTCGGATGATTGCAGTGCGCTCTGATCTGCCTAGAGAGAAATAATTTAATAATTATTAAAATATTATAATATAAATAAAAATATATATATATACACACACCTAGAACTTACCCTCAGAAAAAACACAAACATCAAATATCAAAAAACAGTATATTAATAGAATTAAAATAATAATAATTAAAAATTAGGAAGAGGATAGAAACAAGAGAAAAAAAAGACATTTTTAATTTGGCTGTGTATTCACTGGATTTTTAACCTGTCCGTACTGTGTTTGGATCATGAAGAGATATTCACTGATTCTGACAAAGTGATTTTGACAACAAGCGTTCTCCTTAATTTTGAGATAGTATTTCTTACTGAATGAGCTGGCGATTGCGATGGGAACTCTGACATAGCGACCAGACTTGGGCCACTTGCAGCCTGTTGCCGTGCAACTGTGAGCATTCCTGCTAGTTTCTGGCATTATGTCACCATCTTCCAGTCTGTTTCCAACTAAACAACAGATAAACACACATATTCAGATTCAAAGTTCTGTTAAAAATCAAGTTAGGAACACTCAACATTTCAAGGTAACTGTCTGCTGATTTTTTAAGTTCTGAGACTAAAACTAAAAAACTCTTACGTTTTATGAAAACAATAACGTAAATATTAAAACAGTAAAACTTTTAAGTTTGAACAGCCTACATTTGAACCAACTGATTAGGGGGCCAAGCCCGAGCAGGAGCTGGGACTGCGTTTTGCAGAGCAACGCGGTTCCCAAGCCCTGCTAGGCAGGGAACCCTATTGTTTTTGTTAAAAATCATAGTTTTCAAATTAATCAGCCTTGTTTGAAGACATGTAAAATCAATCTTTTAAAATGTTATAAAGGGAGAGGATGGAACAGATGTTTCCGGGCCTAGAGTGCAGCACCAACCGACAAAGTGTAACATTTGAAAGAAAAAAAAATGCCACACACTTTCTAGCTCGCTCTCACTCGCACAAATCTAACTCCACATGGATAATTTTGTTATCAAAATGTAGGTAATATATTATAATATTATGACATGTGTCTTTGGAGCCAAATGGTCGCTCGACGTCGCCGCTCTCGTGGCTAACGCTTACGCTAGCTTTAAGCACATCAACAGCAGCGAATAAGTCCTATTTTTTTACACGTGTTGCCTCTCGCTTTGCTTTGTTAACTATTACGATTCCGACTATAAAAGTCTGATCTAAATGAAAAGCTAGTATCAAAAGGTTATTAGTTATATCCTAACAAACCCGTATTAACCAACTTGTAGCACAATGCTTTACTTGTTTATTATTCCTTCATAAAGACTACTCTCCTCTCACCACAGTTCCTGCAAGAGACGCCAACTCCGGCCTCTTTGTTTAATAGTGCTGGATTTACCCTCTTCTCCACCTGAGTTAACGTCTAAATAAAGTACAATAATCAACACATAACACCGTGTTTAAAGTTCCTATGTTATCAGAGCCCCCTCATCCTAGGATGAGACCGACCTCCTCTAAACTATTAACCCTTTCTAATATTGCTTCAGAAAATCCTCCTCCTGTTTTCACGGAAGATATCATTCACAAGTTATTGCTTATAAGTTGTATTTAACTTAGTTTGTAAACCACCCTTCTAATAAAATAGAACAGAATATCAGAATATAAACATATAGTTTAATCTGGGAAGGTATTTATAACCTATTCTTTTATTTTTAAAGATTAGGTGTTTCAACATATTCTCTCCTTACAGAGAGGTTAGTTGTATGAGGTTGTGTGTGTTTTAAATCAGTAATGTGCCGTTGTGTAGAATCAAATTGAACTTACCTCCCCAGGGACGAAACCATCTCTTTGAAGAAAAAACCCTATACCTAAAGTCCTTCTGTTCCAGTTATAAACTAATTCACAACTGAGGCTTTACAACATTTAAGGGATTTTATTTACAAAATACAAGAGAGTATAGGTATAATACATAAAATGGA
Source organism: Ammodytes marinus (assembly GCF_949987685.1). Taxonomy (NCBI): domain Eukaryota; kingdom Metazoa; phylum Chordata; class Actinopteri; order Uranoscopiformes; family Ammodytidae; genus Ammodytes; species Ammodytes marinus. The sequence continues at coordinate 31,914,164 of NC_137213.1, read as the reverse complement.
CAATAAAGGAAAAGAAAAGAGGTTGTATACCTATAACTCATTCAATAGAGTTATTTTGACTTGGTTCTCATTTCTAAATTTGTTGTAGCTCGTGAAACAATACCCAAACACTTGCATGAGTGCCTGGTAGTATCATCTCCCGCGCTACGAAAACTTCATTAATTACAGGGAGTTAGACAGACATCGTTATGGCGTCCTAGTAATGAAAGGCATGACCCATTGGCTACGGGTACCATATTTCCATTAATATCCGTCTATCACCCTGCATCTCAGTCCGTTTTCCTAGTTCTAAAAATTATTGATCAAGTCATTTTTAGTGTCAAGAGGTTCACAGATGTGTTTTTAAAAGACTTTGCCTCTAAGTACTTTGGAGTATTTTGGACTCACAAAGTTTTTCTAAGTTTTTCTTCTGTCTCCATGGTTAAAGGGACAGATAGAGTCTGCTGGAACAGAGAGTAACACACAAAAAGCGTCCCAAAAAAGCCTCGAAAAAGCCTCAAAAAAGCCCTGTCCTGCTTCAAAACCGGCTCTTATATAGTGAACTGAGGACCAATGAGACCTGGAAGAGAGGGAGGAGTGAAAAAGGCACAGCTGCATGGGGGAACCCCGGTAGCCCCTCCCTCTACTCCTTACTACTGTATGGCCATATAAGGTCCTTCCCCCTACTCACTTCCTATGGCCCTATGGTCCTCCCCCATCCTCTGGTCAGAGGAGCATTTTACATTCTATTCTGTTTCATTAAACATTTCCTACTTTTACGTATGACAAAAAGAAATACAAATGTCACAATATATGCACAAGTAAAAAGTTACATCATGTTCAATTATCACTTCATAACCAAACAGGACCCATACAGCGTATTTTCGCCAGTCAATTGGATCGCTACGTTCGGTAATTATGTTGTGTTAACGTCTCGTAGTAGCGGCGTTTTTAAATATGGCGGGCATGAGGTTTGAGTTGGTCTGGTTGGTCAGGATAATCCCTCCCCCGGCCGCTGGCGCAAGCAGTTCTTATTTCTAGCCCAGCTCAATCCTGGGGTTGGGATTGAACCGGTTTTTAGAGCCCGGAGCCAGCTCTCTGGCGGTGTGAAACCAAAAAACTTGCTCTAGTTTGGAACTAGCTCGGAACGGGCTCCGATTTTGGGGTGATGCATTTGAAGAAATCGCCTGTGTGTGTGTGTGTGTGTCTGTCTGTAATCATCACACCAATGCACAGAAAATCTAAAAAATAAAAAAAAATATTTAAAATAATTTTGTTACGACCATCGATGACTAAATGGTAGCGCTTTGAATATTTGCGCAATAGCTACCTTGTACGTAAAAGCTCATGAATCCAAAACTAAAAATCGTATCAAGTCCAAACTTTAGACATATGTTTGTGCTATTCTAAGTAGCATTCTCAATGCTATCTCCTTATCTCTTGTTGAGATAACAAATCATATCATTCATATGTAATGCAACTTAAAATTTTTAATTTTTTTCTTCTTTTTATGTTCAGAAAGTATTTCACGCAAACCTGTTTGATACCCTACTATTCATGTGAATGCTACTAATTTTGCGAGAAAAAAGCAATGACTAAAATTGAAAAAAATAAGGTGTTCGTAAAGTTTTAACACTGTTTAGTGTTTTAAACTTTTTAGTTTTAGACTCAAAACTCAAATCTATTTTTTTTTTAAATCTAGTTCAGACAGTTGCCTTAAAATTTGAAACGTTTGAAAAAGTGCTATCCATCTCTCAGCATGTCTCATAGTGCTGAAGCCTTCATGTCTCTGTCTGTCTGTCTGTCTAGCCTTCATGTATACATTCATTCTTACTTGTGCCTTCATTAGCTTTGGCGATCTCTTCAGTGACGTCTAGAAGCAAAGAGACAAAACATTGTAAACAAAAGATTTATTCACGTGTCGTTTGACTAGAAACAGAAAATATTTGATTAATATTCAACTCACCATCAGTGTCCTGTGCACTCTGCAACACAGAGGAAAAAACATGTAAAAAAAAAACAACCATCTTTAACAGCCATCTCAACAATTATTTTTCAAAACTCGAAACAAATCTCAACTTCTAAAGCACTTTCCATAATCATTCTTAGTACTATTCTGAAGATTATTACAGAAGGATTTGTTCATATGTTGTTCGTTGTCTGATTTATGAGACATTTTCTTATTAAAAACATGCTGAAAATAAATTTTTAAGACCTTTACATAATATTTTTTGAATATGAAAAAAGGCTGTATCAAAAATCTGTTCTGTAAAAACATTGGACACTAATACAGTATGTTGTAAAACAAATCAGAAATTCAACATCTAAATGTTTTTGGTTTTAAAAGAGATTAAATTCAAACATAATTAATTGGAAATGTCCACATTTGCATATTTAATCAAACACTTCTGAAAAAAATTGTAATACAAGAAATTATAGTTTCCGTAATCAACTGGCAACATTTCATCATTATATCAATTAGTTAAACATTTTACCCTATTCACCTGCAGTGTCTCTAGACTTAAAGGCTCAACAAACAAACAACAAAGTATCTCTAAAATTCAGTGATTCATTAAAAGTGTAAATAATTATAAAAATAAAAGTAAATACCGTGAGTGCGAGGAAGAGGAGGATGATGAAGAGAGGTGTCATGGTGTCGGTTTGCTGCAGTCAGTTTACCTGTGCTGCCTGATGCTGAGGCAGCAGCTCTTATATAGATCCCTGGGTATGGGTGTGGGTGTGTCTGTCTGTCTGCATGCCTGTCTATATATGTGTCTGCCTGCCTGCCTGCTTCTCTGTCTGTCTGTCTGTCTGTCTGTCTGTCTGTCACTGGGTGTGTCTCAACATAACTCTATTAAATGTCAATCAATGGTTTGTTTGGGAGGAATAAAGGTGCAAGCTCTCTCTTCAGTGCACACACACACACACACACACACACACACACACACACACACACACACACACACACACACGCACACACACACACACACACACACACACACACACACACACACACACACACACACACACACACACACACACACACACACACACACACACACACACACACACACACACACACACACACACACACACACACACACACACACACACACACACACACACACACACACACACACACACACACACACACACACACACACACACACACACACACACACACACACACACACACACACACACACACACACACACACACACACTTTTGCGGTAAACACTGGCTCTCATTTTTATCCTGTTGAACTTGCCAGAGAACATTTCATACAATTACATTGAGCTGAAGCTTTTGTCCAAAGTGATTTCCAAAGAGTTCATTCAACAATGAAGGTACAAATTTAGAACACGCAAGATTCTCTTAAAAGGTGGAGTCAGTTAGTCGCTACCTGTCTTGTACTTGTGTGTGCACTGAAAAAAATCCAGTGTTATATATTATAATACACAGGCCCAGCCTAGGCCCTGTAAACAGATCTGTTGCTTTGCCCCCTTTGTTTACATACAGAACCAGTTCACAGAGTTGACTGAAAAGAGTATAATCTTTAACTTGTATATTTTGGACAAAAGCGGTAGTGTTTTTACTACGCCAGCTGTTGTTCCTGGGTGAGCGTATACCCATGACTAAGGCATTAAGAAAAATTATATAAAAATAGCATTCTTTGCACTGATGGTCTCGTTTGCTGTTACATGTCATTTATGATCAGAGGAAAAATTAGACTGTTTCAGAAATATTTAAAAGTTCCTCGTAGCCAGTTTGAATATAATAATCAGATACAGTCAGTTGGGATGCTGCTCACTGTTACCATGGTTACTTCCCGTTATCCTAATGTCACCTGCTGAGCCACTAAAGGTGCATGCTTTCTCTTCAGTGCACACACACACACACACACACACACGCACACGCATCAATTTCGATGATGACGTCCACTTTTAACCTTTTTGTCAATTTTAAATAAAAAAAGCATACTTTCTAATTGCTTGTTCCATATTCTATTATAAGGCTATCACAGTCCTGCCACCTACACACACACACACACACAAACACACAGAGAAACACAGTAACACACACACACACACACACAAACACACAGAGAAACACAGTAACACACACACACAAACATTTCTGCCGAGTCACAAACACTAATGCCTCAAGAATCTTGTTTGTGAGAACAATGGTCTAAACAGATTTAGACTCTGACACGCCCACAGCTTTCTATAAGGATTGAATAGCTGCTGCATCTCACACATTCTTCTAATTGTCTGAAATGTTCCCGAGTGTGTGTGTGTTTGTGTGTGTGTTTCTCTGTGTGTGTGTGTGTGTGTGTGTGTGTGTGTGTGTGTGTGTGTGTGTGTGTGTGTGTGTGTGTGTGCAGAGCCGGCCCAAGCCTTCATGGGGCCCTAAGCAGAATTTGATAAGGGGGCCCTCTCCAATTTTAGCGCTGCCAAATCATAGACTATTGTTAAATGTCATTCACACACCCAGTGTTTTCCGCTAGTGCTTCCAATGTCCAGCTGGGTGAAAGTAGTAGCCAGCCGAGATGTCAACCCTCTAGGAAGGTATGCCCAACCTGGAGATTTTTTTTTTGCCTTTTTAAAGTGAAATGCCAAATAAAACACGACACAAACTGTATTTCGCTACGACACTTAATTTGGAACATAAACGAACACCACTCATCACTCTAGTACTCCAGTACTAAACTAATTTGAAAAGCAACCGACACCACTCACTGGCGCCCATGCAGCAATACGTCCATACATAACTCGACAACTGCGTTAGCTAACGTTACCCTTAGCTCATATTTACCTTTAGCTAGCTCCTTCACTTAGTAATATTGATATTAAGTTAGCTTCTATGGTATTTCTATTATTACAGTGACTCGAGATATGTTATTTGCTTGACTTTTCAAATTAATTACCCGTGTAAAATAAGCCATATGTCAAATGTATTCATATTCACTTATGCAAATTTTCGGAACAGGTTAGACATTGAGGCCTATTAACTCTGACCTCATATGGTACCTCGTGCAAACTTAGCTAGCGAACACCGTGTGTAATGTTTCAAACTAAACTTATCTACAAGAGAAAGTCAGTATAGAGACAATATATTGTATACAATTAACATGTTACTAAACACAGCAGCATTATTGTTGATTTAACTTACTAGAATGTATCCGATGGAACTTGATTACCTCACGTTATCCAGGCTTGAGATGTCCATGGTCTTGATGGCTGAAATCTGGCTGAAATCCGGTTTGGTCCAGTAGTCAAGCGTCGTTGTGTTTAATGCGCATGCACGGCCTTGTACGTAACTTTGAAATTGTACCTTTGTCAAAACAAGTTTTTCTTAATTGAGCTCATCAAATATATTTATACTTACCAGTGTTTTAAAAAGAAAACAAATAATGTTTATTTGGATTGATTGACTAATTATTAATCAGTTGAATACACAACCTTACAATTTTACATTTGTCAAAATAGATATTTCTAATTGAGCTCCTAATTAAAAATAGCCTTATTTAACACTAGTTTGAAATAAAAAAAAGTTATTTTATAAATAAAACAAAAAATGGTTATTTGAATTGAATCACGAAATAATAATCAGATGAAGTACGTCTTAAAAACCTTTTTCCAGTGAATGTCCAGCTGGGTGAAGGTAGTAGCCAGCAGAGATCTCAACCCTCTATGGGGGTCCCGTAGAGATTTGTTTTACATTTTTAAAGTGAAATGCATGAATCTGGTTTCACACGTATACATGTTTTGAGGCGGAGGATCCCTCCGACGCTCTCTGTCCAGCTCATCTGACAGCACTCGGCTGTCAGATGAGCTGGACGAGCCGCGGTGTGTGGAACACAGCATTCAGTTTTGATCTCTCTCCACTATCAGACTGGCATCACTCATTTGACTTAGTAACTCTAATGTTGTTAGGTATTTATCTTCATCTCTCTATGGTAAGAGTTTATGAATGACTGCACGTACAGTTGTCAGATTGTGGACCCCAAACAATGCCGTTGCCTAGCAACTTGATCGAAAATATTTAATTTTCCTGTGGGGCGGTTGAGTAGGAAAAGTAACCTGTCGATCCATACCCAAAATCTTCCCGGGAGTTAGTACTCATCCGGGCAATTCGCCTACCCAAACTTGCATACCCAAACCACATACTCAAATTGAACTCGACGTCATTGAAAATGAGGGTCACCCCTCAATTGGTCTCTCGAGGATAAATAAAAGTTAAATGAAATGAAAAAGTCAAAATGAGTATGAGTAAGACGTTAGTATGGCTTTCCATACACAGCCAGTAGCTTAACACAATGGCATTGATTGTAGTGGGAACAGTTGTAGTAGTGAAAGTAGCAGTTTGGTCTGAAACAGAGTGTTGTTGCAGTCACTAGAGGGCAGCATCGTAAAGGTTTTATTCTTTACAGCAGCACAGAACAGATTCAAGGAGAAAGCAGTCTTATCTGTCCGCCCCAGGGGCTGATGGGAGATCTGAGGACCCGTTAGAAACCACGTGCCCCTCGTCTCGTCTCACAGCTCGACCTGGTTTGGCCTCGGCTGCGTCAGAGCGCCACTTCTCCCCAGGTTCACCAGAGGAAACTCCACTGCACAAAATGCTTTTCCTCCAAGCTGCTGCTCTGTGCTGTCTGTGTTCAGGTGAGGGTTTCCAGCCAATCAGGAGCCAGCACACTCAACCTTTAACAAAACACTGTCACACTGACCTCCATCTATCTGTCCCACTGTTTCATTCATACTTATTTACTTCTTATTCTTATATTGTTTGATTTGTATTGTTGCCTATACCTTGTAGCATTGAGCACATGTTCTTACTTACACTTATTCCTTTCCTTCCTGTGTTTCTATTCTAAATTGGACCAAACTGTAACAAACTGAATTTCCCACCGGGATCAATACAGTATTTCTGATTATGATTCTGTGTCTCTACAGCGCTGGTTACCATGGCAGCAGAGCTGATTCAGGACGACTTCACAGTGACCAGGAGAGTTGGTGAAACAGTCTCCATCAGCTGTAGAGGAATTCACCAGTGTGGCGCTCCTGATACGACCACTACGTTTGTGCGCTGGTACCAGAGGAAAGACAAAGAAACATTCAGACCGGTTCTGGATATCAAACTGGAGAAAGGAACTGTTGATAAGAAAAGTGATCGGAAAACTGATACCGTCGATCAGGATTCATACAATCATCCCCAGAAGAATGATTTCTCTGCCGTGAGCATAAACAACGGCTGTGAGTTAAAGATCAAGAAAGCTAAATTCCTCCATTCAGCCACGTACTACTGCACCTGTGAGAAGAGTGCTACTCACAGTGAGAAATTATCCCTGAAGCCTGTACAAAAACCAACAGCCGTCAAACAGTGTTAGTGACAGGAAGAGAGCATAGCCATAGCATAGTGGAAGCTTGGGCTGGGAACTAGGTGAGAGGCAAACTGTGATAAATATGAATCAGGGAAGACATCGAGCAAAACTTCGAGATGATGCCAAACAGATATGACGTGAGATTGTGGAGAGTTTTCCAGGTTTGTGGTCAAGAACCAAAGTGGACTTCAGTTATGGACCGACAGACATTACCATCCATAGAGAAACTCTAGCCTGGTCCTACCAGACCATCGTACTTCATTTAATTTGTACAGAAGGTATGGAATCTTTTAATTGACAAATGTTCCCCCATTTGAAGGCGGGTGTCTGCTGAAGTTTAAAACTATTGGATCTGCCCAGTGCCACTCTGGATCTGCCAACCAATCGCATAACGTTTGGTCGTGATGTATGCTTCTAACTACAACTGTAACCGGCTTCTGAGCCATTCCTTCCTTTCGCTGATTGGACCGGCAGAAATCTGGCCGGAGAAAACCCACTAAGATCCTGCACACCCAGACTGACTACTGAAGAGAAATGAAAATTGAGCAGAAGTATGTAGGCTGCCAGGCTAGATAAAAACACTGCTAGAGTGTCTGAAATAAAATAAAAAGAAGAGACGCTCATGTTGATATGAAACATTAGATAAACATCATGCAGCTGAAACATGATCCTGGCTCATAACTTGGACTGGTTCACCTCAGCTGACACATTCAGCAGCAGACAGGTTTTTGTATCAGTGTTATTCACTGTGAGAGGAGGAGACGGCCATCTCATCTTTGGACCTGGAACTAAACTGTATGTAACAGGTAAGAATAAACAATTATTTTCCTCGAATTGTTATAGTGAACAAGTTGTTTTTAATCCGTTCTTGTTGCTTCAGACTTTACATGTTTACTTTTTCATAATAAGTAGAAAATTCTTGCAGCCATGAAGCTATTGAAAACGGTTGATAATAACTAAAACGATTTATGCATCTCACTGCACATTAAGTTATTCTTTCTCATCAAACTGATTCTTCAAGAAAAAGTGATATTTTTACCCAAATTACAGTACCTGCTCATCTCAGTTGTTTTAATTCAGTTTCTGCTGCTTCAGACTTTACATTTTTAGTTTTTGTTTTAATAATTAGAAGAAAATAATTTCTGCCGTGAAGCTATTGAAAAAGGTTCATGATTCCTGAAACTGTTTTTTAAATCTCACTGAACTACTGAGGATATTATTATTTTTTTTTGCACAAGATTACATTGATTTTTAGAGGAAAATTTTTTTATCTCGGCAACGTAAAACAAATATACAGTATCTGATCCTCTCATTCGGCACCTTCTCTTGAAACATAATTAAATCTGTAAGTAAATGTTGTTTAAAAGATTATAACGTTAATATGTTGCATTGGACAAATGTGCATAACTTATTTTCAAACAAATGGTCAAATTTGTATTTTGTAAATTAAGCTTGAATAGGATTTTACAATAAAAAGAATTCATGCGCAGTAATTTTTCTATATTTGATATAATGTATGGCACACACATATATCATATCTTATATCTTAAAATACATTTAATAGTAAGAATTTATAAGACATTTAATTACAGTAAATATATTTAGAAATATTATTTGTGATAAATTATTATATTACTTATTATAGGATACTGCATATTGTAATCGAAAAAATTTAACAAATAATTTTTTGAGAGTAAAGTTAGAGCGACGTATATGGTGGTAAGTACTTTATATTAAATGTCATACATATTTTAATGTAAAAAATTTCAATAGCTTTCTATGTGAAGGTGAAAAAAAAAAAAACTTATAGGGGTTCACATATCACCCTTATATAGAAAAATAGTTTTCCCCTTTGCGGTAAATTGCATTATTATGATTATATTATATTATATTATATTATATTATATTATATTATATTATATTATATTATATTATTAATAAATAATTGTATTTTTTTAATTTAATACATATTGTATATATATTTTCTTTCCGTCCGTGTGTGTTTATTTTATGCTGTCCAGGTGGTGTTGATAATCAGGTGGTGAAGCCCGTGGTGAGCGTGTACCCAGCAGCATCCAGCCAGAGCTCCCTGCTGTGTCTGGCCTCAGACATGTTTCCTCCTCTGGTCAAGTTATCCTGGGAAAGACAGAAGGAGAATGGAGCTGTGGAGAAGGTCCATTGTCTACTTTATTTGATCTGTTTTGAATTCTATTGTTTAAGTGTGTTTTTTTTAGTGTTAAGGGTGTGAACTATTTTCATTATAATTTTTTGGACAAACTATACAATAAGGGTACATTTTGTATTTTTTTTTTAAAGATTATTTTTGGGCATTTTCAAACTTTATTAGACAGTACAGAGTTGAAATGGGGAGACAGAGAGAGAGAGAGAGAGAGAGAGGGGGAATGACCTGCAGTAAAGGTCCATGGGTCAGATTTGAACCCGCGACCACTGCAACGAAGGCCGGAGCCAATATGGTACACGCTCTATCCACTACGCCCGATTGTGTGTTTGTTTTTGATTTTATATCTGTTTTGAATGTACAGTGTCCCTGAGAGCCATGAAAAGGTGCCTTCAAAATAAAATGTGTTATTATTATTATTAAGGTGACCGCTGATCAGGGAGAGCAGCTCAGACTGTCGGGATGCCCAGCCGCCATCTTAACTATCGGACAAAGAGAAAGCCTCATGTACAACTACAGCTGCTCTGTGGAGCATGAGAGCGGCACAGTGGAGGCACAGACAGGACAAGGTAATGAAGACTCAGTCAGTATGTTTACATGCACAGTTAAGTCGAGCAAGAGTTTTTTTTTTTTTTTTTGGCATTTTTCTTTTGCTTTATTATATAGATTTGGAGAGAGAGTTGAAATGGGGCATAGAGGGACAAAGTAATGAAGGCTCAGTCAGTAAGTTTACATACAGTTACGTCGAGCTAGTGTTATAGTAGCTCAAGCTATTTTTCAAAGAAGAATGGGCAAAAATGTCAGGCTCTAGATGTGCAAAGCTAGACATACCCAAATAGACTTGCAGCTGTAATTGCAGCGATAGGTGGATCTACAAAGTTTTGATTCGGGGGGGGGGGGGGGGGGGGGGGGGGGGGGGGTGAGGTTCAGTATTTTATTTACAAAAATATTTTAATATTTGGATAATTTTCATTCCCCACTTTCCAATAAAATAAATGTGAGTGTGTGGTTGTTACGTGACAAAATGTGGAAAAGTTCAAGGGGTATGAATACTTTTGCAAGGCACTATAAGTGGTGGGATACTGTGTTGCATGCTCAGACCGCTTATAGGTCAGCTACTGCTATCGGTGTATGTGTGTGTGAATGGGTGAATGTGGTAAGAAATGTAAAGCGCTTTGGGGCTGAGAATCGGCTAAAGAAGCGCTATATAAGTCAAGTCCATTTACAATTTTATTTTTGCCATTTTCTGTTTCAGAGAATCCAACTCTCCAACCCACAACTCGTCCAGCATCTCTCCAACAAGCAACTTTCCCTCCAACTATCCCTCCATCCCTCCCTCCATCTCTCCCTCCATCTCTTCCTCCATCTCATCCCCCTTTCCCTCCACTAGAATCTTCCTTCCAGACTGAGTGCAGGGTGAAGCTGCTGGTGCTGCTGTACACGCTGCTGATAGTGAAGAGTCTGGTGTACTGCTGTGGACTCTCTCTGATGATGATCTTCAGAAACAAGAAACAAGGGACCGTCCACCAACGGCACATCGGCTGACTGACAGATTCAAATCTCATCAATTCGTTGTATCTTGTTTTTGTATCTTGTTGTCTGTGCTAGCGCTGCTGTAATTTTGAATTTCCCTGATGAACATTCCCAAGGGATTATTAAAGTGTATATAGTATCTAGAGCTGCAACGATTAATCGACGAATCGATTATTAATCGATTACTAAAATAATCGCCAACTATTTTGATAATCGATTAATCGTTTTGAGTAATTTTTATAAAAAAAATTCTAATTCCTCTGATTTCAGCTTCTCAAATGTGAATATTTTCTGGTTTCTTTAATCCTATTATGACAGTTAACTGAAATATCTTTGTGTTTTGGACATAACAATACATATGAGGACGTCAACATGGGCTTTTGAAAATGTATTAACATTTTTCACCATTTTCTGACATTCTACGGACCAAAACACTACTCGATTAATAATCGATTAATCAAGAAAATAATCGACAGATTAATCGATCATCAAAATAATCGTTAGTTGCAGCCCTAATAGTATCTATCTATCTATCTATCTATCTATCTATCTATCTATCTATCTATCTATCTATCTATCTATCTATCTATCTATCTATCTTTATAACTTTAATCAGCTTTCAAAAATGTCAGTTACAATGGGTTTGACTGTAACACGTATCTTTTTAAGTGTCCTCAAAAAAATATAGTCACATATACAGCTCTGGAAAACATTAAGAGACCACTCCAAAGGTTCGGTGTCTCTCGTTGTACTATTCATAGAATGTTTGAGTAGAATGAACATTTTGGTTTCATTCTATAAACAACTTACAACATTTCGACCAAATTCCATTAAATTGTTTGTCATTAAGAGCCTTTCCATAAAGTAATGTCGAGATGAAAAAAGAAAAATCCAGACTGGTAATTTTTTCTGGAGCTGTGTACGTTTATAGCTACTGAGTGAAAATCATGTGGTATAGAAAAATTACTGTTTTCTCCTCTCCTTTCCCCACATCTTTTTATCTCAATTATCATTTCGATCTGTGTTTAAAAATGTCTATAATGACGTGTTGTATTTGTGCTTGCTTTTTATTGATATATTTTACTGACTTTTATTGTTTGTCCATTTTATCGTCAGTCAACTGTACTGTCTGATGACTATGAGCTTCTAGATACCTGACAAAGTATCTATAGAATAAAAAAAATCAAAGCTTTTAAGTGTAAATCATTTTGTTGTACAATGTTATTTTGATACTCTAGTTTATTTCCACTTTTAATTGTGACTTATAATAATAAACATTTTAAAAGGGGCTCCAGGAACTTTTAATAATTCTAGCGTCCCCTTTGGAAAAAAGTGGTTGTGTTTCTCCTATGCCAGCTATAGTTCCAGGATTGTAATTCATTTTTGATCATCAGAGGATAAATTAGACTGTTTCAGAAATATTTAAAAGTTCCTCGTAGCACCTTTATGCTGGATCATTAGCTGTCTGCTAGATATCGTATCATTAGTATTTTTTCTGCTCTTGAGTTTCTTTTCAATACATTATTCACAGTGGGGCAGAGTCTACAAATCTTTCCATGTAACATTCTCGATAAACTAAAAAAAAAAAAAATCACACTGTCTGCATTTAATGAACCTCCTTCTTTTTATGGATTTCAGTTTTGCTTCAAAGCAAATACTCCGATACAGAATCATCTCCATTGAGTGTGTATGTTGTTGACACCTACAAGTAGTTTTTACTCTGGTCGTAAGTTGCTCTCAGTTTACTTTCACACAGTTCCCCAAACAACTGCACAGGAATATATATATATTTTTTTAAGATTATTTTTTGGCATTTTCAAGCTTTATTAGACAGTACAGAGTTGAAATGGGGAGACAGAGAGAGAGAGAGAGAGAGAGAGAGAGAGAGAGAGAGAGAGAGAGAGAGAGAGAGAGAGAGAGAGGGAGGGGGATGACCTGCAGTAAAGGTCCACCGGTTGGATTTGAACCCGCGACCACTGCAACGAAGGCCTGAGCCAATATGGTACGCGCTCTATCCACTATGCCACCGAAGCGCCAAATATAGACATTATATAAAAGTCAGTATGCTGTTGACACTGTTGTTTCCACACATAGACAACAAAGCTGGCACTTTAAAACTACAGTTAAAAGAATGCCAATTAACTCTCAAAGCTTCATTCATTCTTCATGACTGATTATAAATAAACTCAGATTTAAAATGATATTAACCTTTGAGTTATTCTAAGGCTCTAGTTCTGCTCATTGTTTGTTTGACTTGTTTGTCTCTGTGGTTTGTGTTCTGACGCTCTGATCAATGACAAAGATAGACGACATCTTTATGTACATATTGGAATAATGGATTGGATTTATATTTTAAGCGCTTTTCTCGCACTCAAAGCACTTTTACAGGGTTCCAATACAAACACTTTATGATTGAAAGTTGAGACAGTGAGTACTGAGTGCTGAAATCCAGCTGTAGTTTAACCAGAGTGGATGGTTGTAACTGTCATTGTGATATTAATGTGAGAAAGCTTCAGAGCAGAAACCCACACAGCCCGTCTGCTGCAGCAAAGGAAGTGTTGATTCTCTGTCAACTGTTTTTTTATGAATCCTAATAACCACAGAGAATAGATTCATATCTGCTGCTGTACACACACACGCACCTTATACCACTGAGCCTCCCACCCACACACAGCTGAACTCAAACCCACACTGGAAACAAAGCCTCTTCAACTACAAGTAAAAACAAACAAACAAGTAACAAAACTACATAGTTTTTAGTGTGTAGGTAATGCATATCTAGGCTAGTAGTTACTAAAAAATATATATTTATCATGTAGGTGCATATGTAGTTTTAAATGTGTGTACCTTACTGTAAATAATAGAGATGCTGATTGCTGTTATTGTTCACATTTACATTCCTACAAAAAAAAGAAAAAATTGTGCAAACATTAAATGAAATTGAAAGAAAATTTAGAAAAAGTACTAACTGTATATACCTAAATACATATAGTAAAAATGTGTACATCTTGTTCTAAAATAATTCAAAATTATTTAACAAGGTACAAAATATGAAGAAATCACGAGTTGGTTCTATATTAGAAGCTGATGCTCTTACCTCTTATACAAACAACAGTGACATCTGGTGGACGACATACCACACAACAGTAAATCACTATATTACTGGTATTAATGCTGCTCCTACTTTTAAAAACAGTTCAAAAACTATTTCTGTCTTCAACTAATACGAGACTATAGATATAGGCTATCATAGTATTTTTGCTGTGTATTAATGGGCAGCTTGTATAAAAGTGCATTTTATTCTACCTGTTAAAATGCGACTCACATGGTTGACACACACACACACGGGCCTTGATTAGGGGAATGGAACATTTTCGGGGTGCATTCAAGAGCACTATGTTGTTAGTCTTTTATATTGAATATACTGAATTGCTTTCATAATTTACAAACAGTGACGTGCGGTGAGGTCCTGTCCAGCATCAGAATTTAACCATCTTTTTACCCACACTTATTGCAGTAGCGTAGGCCTACTGTAGCGTCCAATTATGTGTGTTCGTCAGCAACAATGAAAACACAACTGCTCAATTGAATATAAAATGCAGAATGGCTTGCGCTCGGCATCAACTCATCCACACTTATTATTCAATAAACCCCAAAAAAGTTTCTGACTCACCAATCTGACTCCCTGGCTGTAGTGTAGAAAGAAGCAAGCCGATAGTAATCCAGTTTGACTGATAGCACAGCTAGCTAACCGATAGCTAGCCGATCATGTAGGCTACCTGTCCGTTTGAAACGCTCGAACATTGTTTGTTCCTGTTGCTGCTGTAAACCGTCCAAGGCTGGCGCGTGCAGGCCTTTCTCTTGCAATTCATTCTGTTCCTTTTAAAATTATAATCCATCTTGTTAAAAATTCCTCCAGTCTGAAATATCTGCGGGCACGGAACCGACGGCAGCTGCAATGTTGACTTTGAAATCCGCGGGGTACCACATGGAGGTAACGCATGGGGTAACGACGTGAATGAGCGTGGCCGGCGTAATGACGTAGGCCTAAACTGCGTAAATGTGCAGTAAAATATCTCGATTTTAATTGGTCCATGTATGATATGTAGCCTAACGTAAAGGCTTCTACCATACCATATTTACTTCAAAATAAACAGAAATAATCCTGTTTGTTTGGTTTATTTGCGTCCACAATGAATAGGCAGGCTTATTTTGACGTGACTTACTAACTGCCACCTTCATCAAAAGGTCTACACTTTTTTAAAGTAATCGCGGATTACATAGCCTATAAAAATCATAAGAATGAACAGTAATAATACAAATATAAGTTTATTAAATAAAATTATTTATTTATTTTTTATTTTTATTTTTTCGCTGGCCATGTCTGGGTAGTCGGTGCATACCCAGACCGCACGTCACTGACATGTTCTCTGCAGTCGTGTTAGAAGATATTTTATATAACATATATTTTTTAGTTATAAAATGCTTTTTGATTATTGAATAATAATAATAATAATAATAATAATAATAATAATAATAATAATAATAATAATAATAATAAAATATCCACTCTTCCCAAAGGTTATTTATTAATTGATTTATTAATTAATTTTATTTTTTCGCTCTGCCCAAACTGCCATGATTCTGCCGTGAACACAACAAAACATCGCTGTGCCCGTGTTGCATTCTGGTAAATGAAGTCAGCTAAACGTTATCATTGCCTATATCAATAATTTTACAATATATTCAAGTCCTGCTAAATAGTTATTAATTTGTTTTCAAGTGAAATCAATACAAAAAATAAATAAATTGTGTTTCTTCTGTTTTTTTTGTGTAATTATTCAAAAAAGAATCACGTCCTCCAACTACAACTCCCACAATGCCACACCGTGACGTCATCACGTTTCGCAACGGCCACTCCAAACGCGGAAGTAAGTAAGTAAAAAAAAAAAAAAAAAAAAAAAAACAGCCAGCCGCCGCTTCCGTGTTGTTCTTGTTATTATATCTCGGCAAACAAGTGTCGTTGAGAGAGAGAGACTGGCTGCCATGATTCAGTAGACGCTAAAAACTCAAACTATTCTCCCCCTCTCTCTCTCTTTCTTTATCTCTAAAAAAAAACACCCCAAAAAAACCACCCTAAAACAAAATGTCGTTGCTACAGAGCTCAAAGAAAAAGGACAAGCGTATATTGTCAGGTAGCTGCCCGGATCCGCGGTGCGAAGCTAGGTTGTTTTTCCCTGCGCACGGCTCCGTGAGTATTGAATGTACTGAATGCGGGCAGAGACACGAGCAAAAGAACCTGATAAATGTGGAAGAGGTAACAGACCCAGATGTGGTACTTCACAACCTGCTTAGAAACGCCCTGCTCGGGGTTACCGGAGCGCCCAAGAAAGGCACCGAGCTGGTCAAAGTGATGGGGCTGTCCAACTACCACTGCAAGCTACTGTCCCCGGTGCTAACCAGGTAGGCTATAGTGTGTATATCTATCTATCTATCTATCTATCTATCTATCTATCTATCTATCTATCTATCTATCTATCTATCTATCTATCTATCTATCTATCTATCTATCTATCTATCTATCTATCTATCTATCTATCTATCTATCTATCTATCTATCTATCTATCTATCTATCTATCTATCTATCTATCTATGGTTATGCTCAAACCACCACTGCAAGCTACTGTCCCCGTTGCTCACCAGGTAGGCTATAGTGTTGGTGTGCTCTGTGTGTGTGTGTGTGTGTGTCTGTCTGTCTAAACCAAGATAATTTACTTTTTCTACAACGTTATTGTATGGTTATGCTCACCAGGTAGGCTATTGTGTGTGTGTATCTCTGTCTCTGTCTGTCTGTCTGTCTGCTAGCACAGCAAACGGAACACAAGGTTGCATTATATAGTCATATTTCGAAATTGACAAATAAAGCTGACTTGGACTTTAACGTCTTGTGTGTTTTTCTACCAGGTACGGCATGGACAAGCAGACGGGCAAAGCCAAGCTGTTGAGGGACATGAACCAGGGTGAGATGTTCGACTGCTCTCTGCTGGGAGACCGAGCCTTTCTGATCGAGCCGGAGCATGTTTCCACTATGGGCTACGGCAAGGATCGCTCAGGCAGCCTCCTCTACCTCCACGACACTCTGGAAGAAATGAAGAAAGCCAACAGGTACACACAACATCACACTCTGTTTGTCTGTCTATCTGTCTGTCTGTCTGTCTATCTATCTATCTATCTATCTATCTATCTATCTATCTATCTATCTATCTATCTATCTATCTATCTATCTATCTATCTATCTATCTATCTATCTGTCTATCTATCTGTCTGTCTGTCTGTCTGTCTGTCTATCTATCAATACATCCCTTACAGTAGTCGTATAGAGTAATCAGTGAATATCTCCTCACGATCTGCTACCTGTCTGTACTGTGTGTGCACTGAAAAAAATCTGGTGTTAATACAAAGCCTAGGCTCTGTCAACTGGCATGTAAACAAAGAGTATGTCAACAAAGGTGGCCCACCGTAGCTTGCAACATGCCAGTTTACAGAGCCTAGGTTGTGTATTAAAACTCTATTTTTTATTTCACACAGTACGGACAGTGAGCGGATTGTGGGGGGATAATCACAAGCACTTTCCAGTACTGCTGACTCTACCTTTAACTGTATTTTTTGCTTGTTTTAACTGTAAGGTGTCCTTGAATGTTATGAGAAAGGACACCCATAAACAAGTTTGATTCTTATTATTATTATTATTATTATTATTATTATTATTATTATTATTATTATTATTATTATTATTATTATTATTATTATTATTAAATAAGTTCCTATCTTTCCTCCAAACAGCAACAAAACTAATTCCTCTTATTTTTTTCATCAACAGTAACCGTGAGTGTCTGATCCCGGTGCACGTGGATGGAGACGGCCATTGTCTGGTTCACGCCGTGTCTCGTGCGCTGGTGGGTCGCGAGCTCTTCTGGCACGCGCTCAGAGAAAACCTCAAGCAGAACTTCAAGCAGAATCTGGACCGTTACAAGGCTCTGTTCCAGGATTTCATCGATGCCGCAGAATGGGAGGATATAATCAACGAGTGCGACCCCTTGTTTATACCCCCGGAAGGAGTGCCGCTAGGCCTGAGAAACATCCATATATTCGGCCTGGCTAACGTCCTCCATCGGCCCATTATCCTGCTGGACTCTCTCAGCGGGATGAGGAGCTCAGGGGATTATTCTGCTACTTTCCTGCCTGGTTTGGTGGCAGAAGAGCAGTGTAAAGGTATTTATTATTAGTTTTTATTTAATTGTTTTTGTTTAAGACCTACTTCACCGGTGGAA
This sequence comes from Ammodytes marinus, assembly GCF_949987685.1. Classification (NCBI taxonomy): domain Eukaryota; kingdom Metazoa; phylum Chordata; class Actinopteri; order Uranoscopiformes; family Ammodytidae; genus Ammodytes; species Ammodytes marinus. The sequence goes on along the minus strand of NC_137213.1, from coordinate 31,895,756 downwards.
ATATGAAGGTGTATTGAGCTCTGAGATCCTATGTAGTATAAATATGCAATTAAAAAATAAATAAATCTGTTCATCCTAGCCTGAGAAAAGGCAGAAAGAGTGTTTTATGGTCTCACTGTCTAACCCTACATTTTCCCTACATGTGTGACGTCACATGGTAAAATGTAGGGTTAGGATTAACAGGACAGCTGGGCCAAGGGAAGACTGAGGGAAGACTGAGGGAAGACTGAGGGAAGAAAAACCTCATTCATTATATTATAATAGCGATTGTATAATGATAGAAACGCCCGGTTTGGTGGCAGAAGAGCAGTGTAAAGGTATTTATTATTAGTTTTATTATTATTGTTAAGATAAGGGAAGGGATGATAGCCTTTATTGTGAGTGTACAGTCACCTATACAAGGAAATTGGGAGTGCCAAGTACTGAAGTTCCATTTTACATAACAGCTCTTTTTAAATGCAATATCTGTGATAATAGAAATATTTTAAGATCTCTTTTTTAAATTCCTAGGTAAAGGACTCTGCGTCCGACTTTAAACCCATTATACTATTTCATTCATATTTGTTTTCCTTTTGTTTAAAGTGAATACGGAAAGCTGAATAAGATAATAAGATAAAAAAAAAATGCATGAAAAAAAATTATGGATTAAAATATTTTGCAAAAAATTTCCGATATGAAATGAATCTTCAAACTGTTAAAAAACTCTTAAACTTCCCAGGTAAAGACTGTCTGCTGAATAAGCCGATCTGCATAGTGTGGAAACAACATTTTGACAACACAATAAATTATTAAAGAAAATTATTGATAAAAACATTTAGAAATTTCAAATGACTCTGGGTCTGACTTCAAACTCTTTATACTATTTAACTCATCTTTTTTTTGTCCTTTTTGTTAAAGCTGAATAAGCCGATCTGCATAGAGCGGAGCAGCAATTCTTTTTGACAACAAACGTTCTCTATAAATCGCCAACTCCACCTTTTTAAGTGCCATTGAGAAAATATATTAAAATAATTATGGATTTAAACATTTCACAAAATGTCCAATGTGAAATTAATCTTCAAACTGTTAACACAAATCTTTAACTTCCCAGGTATTATTATTTGTAATTCTCCGCTCAGGAGGATAATTCAGATTATTGGCAGAGGTGATTTGACACCAATGAGGACATATTTATGAATGAGGATATTGATTTTAGCTAATAAATTACATAAAATGTTACACAGTGTCCCTTTATCAACATTTTAAACTTCCCAGGTAAAGACGGGCAGCTGAATAAGCCGATCTGCATAGCGTGGAGCAGCTCTGGGAGGAACCACTACATTCCCCTGGTGGGCATAAAGAACTCTGTGCTGCCCCGCCTGCCCGCCCGCCTGCTGCCCAAGGCCTGGGGCGTCCCACAGGAGCTGATCAGAACATACATCCGCCTGGAGGCCGACGGCAGCACTGTGATCGGAGGAGACAGAGCTCTGCAGGACAAATACCTCATGAGGCTGGTCAACGCCATGGAAGAGGTCAGGGTTATTTTTATTATTTTTTTAGATTTTAATTTTTATTCATATTTTTTATTTATTTATTATTTTCTATTTTTTTCCTTTCTTTTTCAGTTTTTTTCCAGTTTTCTTTATTTATTTATTTGTATATGTAGGCATACTTTTATTATCTTAATTATTAATATTTATTGTTTTGACTTTCAGTAATTTAAAAAGCAAGAAAGGGAAAGGAGAGTGGGGCCTGCTTTGATTGTTTGATTATTGGGCTTCATATTAGCTTATGATGTTACTTTTAAATATTATTTTTTTTTTTAAATTACCATTTTTAATTTGGTTTGCTAGATATGCCTAACTCTCTTCAGATGCTTTACTATCATGCAACTAACTCCCCAAAGTACACAGTTAGAAGGGATTTCTGGATTTGGGTTTTACAGTTACTTTAAGCAA
>NC_137213.1:31866319-31888819 GCF_949987685.1 Ammodytes marinus | reverse complement strand
TACAATGACATTCAAGGCTATCTTATCTCTTATCTTATCTTAAACCCTTTCCTTGTGGTGTTGTTCCAGGCTTGATGGAGGGTAAGCACTGCACGCTGCCTCACCTGTCAGGTAAAACCTTCGTGTTCAACTCGTGTGAGGAGCGTTTGGAGCTGTGTGTGGACACGGCCGGTCACTTCGCTGTCGGGCCGGACGTGGAGGAATCTGTGAAAGAGGCTCTGGTGCAGCTACGCTCTGACTCCGCCAATAGGTAGGACTGATTCTCTGCTTTATACATTCAGGCTTTTGCTTTGTCTATGTTTCATTTGCTTTTTCTTTTTTTTTAAGATTACTTTTGGGCATTGTCAAGCTTTATTAGATCCTACTCTCTGCAGGCCATTAGTGGAGCAAGGCAAGGCAAGTTTATTTATATAGCACAATTCAGACACAAGGCCACTCAAAGTGCTTTACAGGGGCAAGATAAGAATACATAAAACACATTAAAAAAACATTTAAAAGCGAATAAAAGAAGCAAATAAAAAAAAAAAATGAAAACTCGATTTAAAAAGCAGATAAGTGCTACAATCTTCCAATTTTGTGATACAAGCGTGAACATTGGCACGAGCAGTCTCCATGGGTCACTGGACAAGAAAATTGTCCGAGACTAAAAATAAAAACAAATTTCAAATGTCTCGGTGACCCCACGGAGACTAATGCTCGTGCCAATGTTCACGCTTGTATCATCAACTGGACAAAAATAAGCACTTAGCCGCGCCACTATATTACTTTGGGCTGGTTTCACAGACATGGATTAAGCGTAGTTCTGGACTAAATTGTACCTTCAATAGACAATCTCCATTCAAAATTCCATTTAGTCCAGGACTAAGCTTAATCCATGTCTGTGAAACTGGCCCTTTGTCTATTTTTTATTTTCAAATATTCCTGTTTTGTGATATAGGCTATGATATGTAATGTCACAAGGGTAGGCATGATAAGACTCTGCTTCTTCCTGCACCCTTTTTTTCGGCCATTGTTTCTTGTTTTAAATGATTGATCGGTGTATGTTTTATGTCTCTGTTGTTATGTGTGTATTTAAATGTACCACTCCTCCTCCCCACCACTAGGGGAAGCAGAGAGGGCAGCCCAGTGCACAGCCTGCTGAGACTGGGCAGCGGGGGCGTGGTGAGGAAGAAGGAGCTACAGAACGTCAACGCCTTCCAGGTAACCATGGGGATCAGAATATGAAGCTTCTGTTAAAGGTGCAGTCAGTAATTCTGGAGAATGTGTGTGCACTCTGTAAACGGGCATGTTGCCTGCTACGGTGGGCCCTTGGTTCATATACCCTTTGTTTATTCTGGAAAATGCTTGTCAAAATCACTTTTTGTCAAATCAGTGAATATCTCCTCAGAATCTGCTACCACTTTTAACTTTCTATCTATCTATCTATCTATCTATCTATCTATCTATCTATCTATCTATCTATCTATCTATCTATCTATCTATCTATCTATCTATCTCACTGGACCACAAACTGTGAGACTCAATAATGGTGTGAATATATAAATATACCAATAACAAACTTAACCCTCCCTATCCATCCTTCCTTCCTTCCTTCCTTGCGTTCCAGGGTAAAGGCCATTCATTGGGCAGCGCAGGTGGAGGCTCCTCCCCTCCGGAGCATCGACCAATCACGCGGCAGCACAGCAGCGGAGTGGACCTGAGCGCCAGCGTGTCCCGAGGCCCCCCCGACCTGAAAGACATCCCAGAGGACACCACGAGGGAGCTGGTCCGAATGGCGCCCGGCTTCGTCACTATGAAAGACGGACGCGGCCTGGACCCGGGTTTGATGGAACAACAACGCAAGAAACTCCAAGAGATGGTGTCGTCTATCCAGGCTTCGATGGAGCGCCATTTGAGGGAGCAGCAAGGCAGCGAAAGCAGTGTGAGCGGTGCCACGAAGACGGGGGAAAGTAAAATGGCGTCTACGGTAGATTTGGAAGCTCCGGCGATTGCGTCTACAACAGAAACGGCGGTGGAGGGAAAAGCGGACGAGCAAGAAGAAATGGAGAGTCAAGACGATGAGCAGAGCAGTGTCTTTGAGCCGATGGATCATTCATGATTATTACTGCTACTAGGGGCCGGAATGGCTGCACTGACCGGGCGCCATTTTGGGGCATAACGCCGCCTCGTAGCACACAAGACAATAACGTAACAACTACCTATAACGTAATAACTGCCAATTCAATTCAATGAAACTTTATTCAACTGTATTTCACACACACTGGACAATGTCGGTATAACATCCAGCCGTGGAAAAAATTAAGAGACCAGTCTGGATTTTTCTTCAATCTTCATCTCTACATTACTCAATTGAAATGCTCCAAATGACAATATTTTTGGGGGGGAATTTGGTAGAAATGTTGTCAGTAGTTTATAGTATAAAACCAAAATGTTCATTCTACTCAAACGTATGCCTATAAATTAGTAAAACGAGAGACACTGAACATTTGGAGCGGTCTCTTAATTGTTTCCACAGCTGTATATAAGGACATAAAAAAAGACAGGACAGTTACATTCATTTTAAGTTCATGAGTTCTTCTGCATTTAGACATTTTGTTCGAAGTGTCACTTTGTGTTGGGTCAGTTTAGGCTGTTATGATTACATTTTTTGAATCGATTAATGGGCACATACATTTGTACATATAATTCCTCAACTTAATGATCATTTTTTTCTCAGTTTTTTTATAGTAGGTTAGGTAATGCAGTTCACACACACACAGACAGACAGACACCTACCCACACACACACACAGAGGTAACAGACAGACGCACGCACACACACAGACAGACACACACAGGCAGGCAGGCAGGCAGACACACACACACACACACACAGTTATTGGCAGTTATTACGTCATTGTGCTACTACACGCCTCAGGTCGGACCCTTAAACATTTGGACTTAAAGTTAGTTTTCTTTGCTGCATGACTTAAGAGCGAGCCGAGCGTTTCCAGAGACATATTGTGATTCTGTCGATCGCGGTACATCATCAATTCTCTCACTCACACAGACAATATTACAGTTCTGTTGCCATGCTGCGCCTGTTGCTGTGTGTGTGTGTGTGTGTGTGTGTGTGTGTGTGTGTGTGTGTGTGTGTGTGTTTAAACCTTATGCACTTTGCTACACGCTCTCCCATCTCACAATGTACTAAACAATAAACACAACATATGATTGATTCCTGCTTTTGAAGAGAAATTATTTTGCCTTTTTTTAGGATTACGTTTTTTTTTTTTTTTTAAACCAAAGTTGATGATGTATCTTGAACGACTGTTTCACAATATACAAGGAGCATCTTCCAAAATTAGAAGAAAAAAAATTCGGAAATTTTATTCAAAAAGTTAAACTATCATCAAGTCTAGATTCATTACATATAATGATAATGGATTGGATTTATATAGCGCTTTTCTCGCACTCGAAGCGCTTTACAGGGTTCCAGGTTCCATTCATTCACACACAGTCGGTGGGGGAAAGCTAAGGATAGTAGCCACAGCTGCCTGTGAAATATAAAGTGAAATACAGAATGTCAGGCATTTTTTTGTCTTAATTTCGTTGATTACAGCTCAACGAAATCCAAAATCCAGCATTCCAGTTGAACTTTTTGAATTAAATTACCGAATTTCTTTGAACTTTTTCATGAGGTTCAAATTTTTTTTGGAGATGCACCTGAGTCAGTGTTGTGACGAGATTGTATCTTTCCCCACTTGCAGACGTTTAAAGGTGGAGTCAGTGATTCTGGAGAACGCTTGTTGTCAAAAATCAGTGAATATCTCCTCATGATCCTCTACCTACCTGTCTGTACTGTGTGATTTTGACAACAAGCATTCTCCAGAATCACTGACTACACCTTGAAATCCTGTCTCTATAAAACGCACCGATATACCGAGGCTGTGATTCCTGTGTGTGAGACGCATTCCTGTAGATAGAATTAAACATCCCAAGTCTTAATCTGACTCTAAAGACTTAAACCTGCTAATATGACATGGCTCCGATTGAATGAACGCTTTGAAAACTGTGCATAAACAATCTGTCAAACTCATCAACGCTGAAATCTGCTTCTCCAATGTCCGTGTGAGAGCTCGGAAAGTTTGCTTGACTTGACTTGGTCTGTGAACGCCACTTAAACGGGACAATAAACGCTTTTTTTGTTGGTTGTTTTTAGCAAAAACTCAAGTGGCTGAGTCCACTTTTCTGGACTTACTTTCTTGTTCTCTCTCAAGGAGGATTTGTTCCCAGGAATATCTGTGAATGCCAATAGTGGGGGGGCCTTGGTGATTTGATGTTTTCATTTAAAGTTGAAGGGAAAAGTTTAGTTTTTTACTTCTTAAAGCTGGGGTATATGATTTCTGATTGGTCAAAGTTAACATGAGCTGTACACTTTGACCAATCAGAGCGAGGCTCCGATTCTCTGTTCTTATTGGCTGTTGGGACTGTCCATTCACTTTGGCACGACTTTGTTGGTGTAGAGCGTGTCAGGGAGGGACCATAGGGGAGGGACCAAAGAGAACAAGTGGAGCGGTTGAGGTATTTGGATTCGAATATCTAACCCAACATTTTCTCCCCAAATCATATACCCCAGCTTTAATTGAACGGGAGGGTCTATAGAACAGTTTTGGATCAAGTGTCAAGAAACCAGACCAAATTATTTTTGGAGTGTTGAAATTAAGATCTTAAAAAATTCATGATTTCGATGGTGACACTCGAACAAAAAATGTTCTATAGCCCCTTAGCTTCGATTTAGAAGTGAAAACTAAACGTTTGCATCAACTTGAAATGACTGACCCTGCGTTCCAATCCCCATACTTCCCTACTATCTAGTACGCCAGAAAAATATTTAGGATGTCCCAATACATGCACGTCAATTGTAGTATGCTGAAAATACATAAATGCCACACTAACTCCAATAGCATTTTGCAGTATTCGTCTTTATTCTTGACATTTCTCGATATAATGAAGAAAAAACATCCTTATCTGATTTTTTTCTCTCCCGTCTGTGGCCCTAAAACTCCTCTGTACTTTAGTATGTAGTGTAGTAAAAGGAAAAAGTATGTGATTTGGAACGCAGGGTGTGTGTCCAGCCACCACACTATAAAGGCAAGTTCACACCGACAATTCATCTACTGTATTTCACAAGGAACTTCTTGGCTGCAGACTTGATTGAAAAAGCCAAGATCTATTGCTACACAGATATTGTAGTTTTTTCCAAATTTCCAACAAAAAAACCCTGAAAATAACTTATTATAAATGATAGATGTAAAATTATTACTGCTTCAGCCACGTCATAATACAGAAGTATATGCTTTGAAAGGGTAATGGATCCCATGTGTTATTGTAGTCTTAAGGCCTGTTTATGAGCCGCATATTGGTCAGGGAATGTTGTAACTATGTACTGCAAGGGAAAGAATAAAATGAAAGGAAGATGTTTTTTTTTTCATGATGAAATTCAAGAATAAAGAAGACAATTGCAGACTGTTGCAGAGTTAGGAATGGAAATGTCTGGCAAGTTTTGATCTACAACTTTAAAAACAAACCACAAAAAATACAACACTGAAGTTCAAATTCGTAAGAAATTCAGTTTTCATATAATTTCAATTCAATTCTGGAATTCTTTCGAATCATTGTTTAATTTCAATTTTCACTTCCATGAATATTTTTATATTTGGATTCTTGTTTTTTTGCAGTTGCAGATTTTTGTGTTTTTGTTTGTTTAAGACTTTCAAAATATATTTGGTGAAAGAAAATGTTGAAGAAAATATGTATTGCAGTGACGAATAAAAGAAAATATTTTTTTTGAAATAATTCCAGAATTGAATCAAAACCAAATAGATTCAAACACATTTCCTCAACACTTCTTATTTGAATTTCTTTCAGTTACAATTACAATTTATTTTTTATTTTCGAATAAAACTTTTTTGGCCCAGAATAGGCTCCATAGAACGCTCCCTGATCAAAACCATATAATCTTGCTCTAAAATGAAAAAATTAAAAACGACAAAATATTAAACTATTTTTTAATTTAGTCTAAAAAAAAGAAATTTAAGTCACTTTACACTTTTTCGTGCCAACAAACAGTTTGCCCGACACGACTAATATAACCGGGGCGACTGTGGCTCAGTTGGTAGAGCGGGTCGGCTGATGATCAAAGGGTTGGAGGTTCGATCCCCGTCCTGCCACTTGTGTCATGGTTGTTGTGTCCTTGGGCAAGACACTTCACCCACCTTGCCTTGTGTGAATGTTCGATGTTCGATAGTTAGCCTGCTATCGGTATATGAATGTGTGTGTGTGAATGGGAACAGGTCTCCCTTGAAAAAGAGTCTTCGGTCTCAATGGGATTTACCTGTAGAAATAAAGGTCGATAATATAACGCAATGCTGAGCCCAAAACGTAATAACTTTTTGTGTCCATAATGTAACAACTTTTTAGAATTTTTTTCTTTTTTTCAGTTCTTCCATTCTGGCTCCTACAAGGCCTTAAAATCTCTCCATTGATTTTACACTAAATCTATATGTTTGATTGCTTGATATGTTTTGTTTATATTTTACCTCAAACTCCATTTATCTGAACTAAAAATCCTTTAAAATGTCACAGTTTGGTTTGAAATGAAAATCCGTAATTAATTTTTTTTAATAATTTTTTCATTTTATTTGTTACATATTTCGGGCTTAAAATGAAAATTGTAATTAATAATTATTTTATTTAATTTTTTTTACATTTTCCGGCTTCCTGAAGTTTTTTTTTATTTTTTTTCCCGCGTGGTGTGAACACAATTTGAAAACTCGGCACTTTGTTTGAAATGAAGTGGTAATGTGAGCGTAGCAGGCGCTCGCTCGCTCGCTGGCACGGACCAATTAAAAGACAGGAGAGTTTTGTTGCTATAGGAGGACGCTGGAGCTCTTTCTGTGTGACTGCTGTACTAATGACATGAATTGTAATCCAGTTGTATAATAGTATATATTGTAGTATATTTGAAGCTGTACAGAAACTACACAAACACATACATTGCTCACTTCCTTCACTTGTTCATTTTCTGTGTGTGTGTGTGTGTGTGAGAGAGAGAGAGAGGGTGTGTGTGAGAGTGTGTAAGAGAGTGTGTGTGTTTAATTATTTTTTTCTGGTTTGCTAATAAAATATTGATGATACGCGGCTTTCGACATCGCTGTTTGCATGTGTGATGAATTTTCAAACCCAACAATAAAATCACTACCTTCACTTGTCTTCTGTAATTTTTTTTCTCTATTAGACAGTTTTGTAGAGACAGAGATGAAATGTGTCAGAGAGGGGTGAATGACATGCAGAGAACGACCCGGGCTGGATTCTAACCCGAGTCTGCTGTGAAGAGGACAGACAGACAGACAGACAGAGAGGGGAATGACATGCAGAGAACGACCCGGGCTGGATTCTAACCCGGGTCTGCTGTGAAGAGGACTGTGTTTTCCCTAACTGTATGAAATGCTGTCGTTTTCCTCTAGAGGGCACTGTAGCACTGACTATGAAGTAACATGACATGACAGCCTTATTGTGTGTAAGCTTCATCTTAAAAACTAAACAATTGGCATAGATTTATTACAGTAGTACAGTGTATATTTACAAGAGGTACATTTTTCCCCCTAAAAAATATATGAAAGAGAAGGTCAAACTAACAGTTAAGGGGGTTGAAACACTTAAATGTCCTTCTGACTTTTAACTATATATTTCACGACAATTTCAGACCCCTAAAATGGACCGTACCATCTTAAACTTGCCTGAGCTCCCAGTATTACAGTGGATTCTGACTATCCGTGTGCAAGGCAGCGCAGACAGTGTAGTAATGTTAATAGCTGGATAGATAGCTTGTTTTAGCCCAGTACACTTCACTTTATTACCTTAAGGGTTTCTGATTGTTTCAAGGGTCTAGGAATGATTGCCAACGTTATCTAGTTCATTCATAGCATTATATTTGTGTCACCATGGACCTAAATGTTGTCTTTTACATTACATAAATAAAGACATTTCCACCATACATTTATTAAAAATGGCACATATTGGTGCATAAAAATTCCCCAGAATGAAGGAAAATAAGTGGGTTAAGTTTAATGTAGATTCATAATCACAGAGATAAGGGGGGTGAAGGGAAAGGAGTGCATATCTCCATCATCGTAAAGACACACCTGATAAATTCCGACCTTTGACCATCATATTCATGGCAGAAATCTGCTTGTCCACTGCCGGGAGAGCTGTGTTATCTCGATCACCTGATTTGAACCTTCCAAACTTCACCACTTACACTTGTCATTTGGCAGTTGGGTGGAGCGCCTCCCTTTGGATTTTAATCTTGCCCCTGTAAAGCACTTTGAATGGCCTTGTGTCTGAATTGTGCAATAGAAATAAACTTGCCTTGCCTTGCCTTGCCTTGCCTTGCCTTGCCTTTGGGAGGTGTTCTGGGCAAGTCCAGCTGGAAGGAGGAAGACCCAGGAGGACTAGGTGGAGAGATTATATCTCCACACTGGTCTGGGAACGCCTCAGGATCCCCCAGTCAGAGCTGGTTGATGTGGAAAGGGAAGTTTGGGGTCCCATGCTTGATATGCTGCCCCTGTGACCCAACCCAGGATAGGGCCATGAAGATGTATGGAAGTTTGAAAACTGTTGCAGTTCATTCTGTGCAAACTCAAGTTTTTTTTTCTCAAAATAGACAAATTGTGCCAAAAGTGTTTGGTCTGCATCAATTCAGGGAATTAAAAACAAACAAAAAACAAAGAAAGGGTATTTCCAACAAGAACAGGCAAAGAAAATGTTACCAAGGCTGCACGCAGCAACAGAGACAGTTCGTCAGAATTATTATCTTTGCTGAGGGCGGCTAATGAGTAACAGGGAGCGGCTGAGCTGGCAGGTGACCAGCTCATGTGCATCTGAATCATAGATGAAAGATAACACACCCTGTCGGTCACATACAGCTAATCCTTCTGGAATGCAGAAAAGCTTGAACACCCTTCCCTCTTCCTCATGCTCTCAACGGCAGTGAGCGTCAGCCTATCAAACTATGTTCCCTCCCCTCCACACCGCTACAGGTATGAGGATGGGCGTAAACAACATTCTGTGACGTGGATAAACTGATGAATATCTTTCACTGCAGTCAGCTGCGAGAGACAGAACAGAGATTGTTTCTGCTCAGAGAAATTTTAAACTATTTCACACTGAAAGGTGAAATGGCGCAGCAAGGAGCTCAGCTGGACCGCAAAAACATCTCTTGTTCAATCTGTCTGGATCTACTGAGGGATCCAGTGAGTCTTAACTGTGGACACAACTACTGCATGGACTGTATTAAAACCCACTGGGATGGAGAGGATTGTGAACAAACCTACAGCTGCCCTCAGTGTAGGCACACCTTCAGCCCAAGGCCTGTGCTGGTGAAAAGTACCATGTTAGCAGTTTTAGTGGAGGAACTGAAGAAGACTGGACTCCAAGCTGCTCCTGCTGATCACTGCTACGCTGGACCTGCAGATGTGGCCTGTGATTTCTGCACTGGGAGAAAACTGAAAGCCCTCAAGTCCTGTCTGGTCTGTATGGTATCTTATTGTGAGAAACACCTCCAGCCTCATTATGAATCTCCTGCGTTTAAAAAACACAAGCTGGTGGAACCCTCCAAAGATCTCCAGGAGAACCTCTGCTGTCTTCATGATGAGGTGAAGAAGATGTTCTGTCGAACTGATCAGCAGTGTATCTGCTACCTCTGCTCTGTGGACGAACACAAAGGCCACGACACAGTGTCAGCTGCAGCAGAACGGAATGAGAGGCAGAGAGAACTTGATGGGAGTCGACTAAACATCCAGCAGACAATCCAGGACAGAGAGAAAAATCTGAAGGTTCTTCAAGACGAGGTAGATGATATCAATGGCTCTGCTGATAAAGCAGTGGAGCAAAGTGAGAAGACCTTCGCTGAGCTGATCCGTCTCATCCGGAAAACAAGTTCTGCTGTGAAGCAGCAGGTCAAATCCAAGCAGGAAACTGAAGTCAGTCGAGTCAAAGATCTTCAGGAGAAGCTGGAGCAGGAGATCACTGAGCTGAAGAGGAAAGATACTGAGCTGAAGACCCTGTCTCTCACAGAGGATCAGAACCACTTTCTAACGGACTTCCCCTCACTGCCACCACTCAGTGACTATACACACTCATCCAGCATCGACATCCGTCCTCTGAGATACTTTGAAGATGTGACAGCAGCTGTGTCACAAGCCAGAGATAAACTACAGGACGCTCTGAAACAGACATGGACAGACCTGTCACTGGAGGAGACTCAAGTGGATGACTTACTCTCACAACCAGAGCCCAAGACCAGAGCTGACTTCTTAAAATATGCAACTGAAATCACATTGGATCCAAACACTGCGAACAATCATCTGTTATTATCCGAGGGGAACAGGATAGCAACAGTAATAAGAGAAAAAACGTCTTATTCTAGTTACAAACACAGATTCAATAGTAATCTTCAGGCCCTGAGTAAAGAGAGTCTGACTGGACCTTGTTACGTGGAAGTGGAGTGGGGAGAGTATGGAGTTCATGTAGCAGTCGCATACAAGAGTATCAGCAGAGCAGGGGATGAAAGTGGATTTGGACAAAATGACAAATCTTGGGCGTTACGATGTAACACACACAGTTATGACTTTTGTTTCAACAAAGTCCAGTCTCGCGTCTCAGGTCCTCTGTCCTCCAGAGTAGGAGTGTACCTGGATCACAGTGCAGGTCTTCTGTCCTTCTACAGCGTCTCGGAAACCAACACCATGACTCTCCTCCACAGAGTCCAGACAACGTTCACTCAGCCGCTCTATGCTGGAGTTAGGTTTAACTCCTGGTCTGCTGGATCTACAGCTGAGTTCATTAAACTCAAAGACATTTGAGGTGAGATACTGCTGGTAAAGAGGATAATGACATCCTGCCTGGTTCCTGTGCCCAAGACGCCACACTCCAAGGAGATGAACGGCCACAGACCGGTTGCACTGACGTCTCATCTGATGCTGAAGAGAATGTTTCTGGCTCTTCGTCCTCTGGTGAACCCGTCGAAGGACCAGCTGCAGTTCCCCTATCGGTCTGGCATCAGAGTGGACAACACCATCATCTCCCTCCTCCATGGATCCCCCTCCCTCCTCCATGGATCCTCCTCCCGCCCGAAAGCACTGTGTTCTATGATTTCTCCAGCGCTTTCAACACCATCCAGCCTATACTGCTGAGGGGACAAGCTGGATAACACTGGAGTGGACCCTCAGCCTCACTGCCTGGGTCCTGGATTACCTGACCCACCGACCACAGTATGTGAGGATTAAGAACCATCCGTCTGACACGGTGGTCTGCAGTACGGGGGCTCCCTTCCTCATCACCCTCTACACTGCAGACTCCACATCCAACTCCTCACGGCGCTACCTCCAGAAGAACTCTGATGACTCTGCTGTCGTCGGCCTTATTAAGGATGGGGACGACAGTGGGTACAGAGAACTGAACCGGGACTTTGTGGAGTTAACATCCAGGGGCTAGACATTATGTTTGTGGATTCTTACAGGTACCTGGGCTTTCACATTAATAATAAAATGGACTCTAGTGGGATGATTAGCGCACTGTATGAAAATCGCCATAGCATACTCTATCTACTCAAGAGACTCAGGTGTTTTGGAGTTTTTATGACTCTGTGGTAGCATCGGAAAAATATTTTTTGGTGCAGTGTGCTCGAGTAGCAGCATCACAGCTGCTAAAAGGAATAAGATCAATTAATCTGATTTAAAAAGACAACTCTGTCCTGGGGGGCACACTACACCCGGCTGAGGTGGTAGGAGATAGACATAGACAAGCTGTCATCCATGTTGGACAACACATCCCCCCGCCTTTATGAGTTAGTTTCCACACTGAGTAGCTCCTTCAGTGACAGACTGATACACCCGCTCTAAATGTCATCATTAAAAATATGCTGTAATTTTATTTGTATTTTCATATTATAAGATAAGTATAGAGGGAATTCGTTTTTTGTTTATGTTAACTTTTTCAATCATAGTCTTCTTAATCGTATTAATATTACTCATGGTTATATAGGCTTTTTATAGATATTTTTTTAACTACATTTATATAATATATTAGTCTCTTTTTGTCCTTTTATCTGTAGTGTATCCATATCCTTGTATTGAACATATTATCTATTGACTTAGGGGGCGGGCCTGGAGAGGTGGGGGGGGGGGGGGGGGGGTGTAAGCTTGACTATTAATTTATTATGTAAAACCCTTTGTGCTTCCTTTTTGTGCATTAAAGTATCCTATTTAATAAAGTTTGATTTGACACAAGGTTTTTTATCAGCCTAAACATGTTCTTACCAAAGCTTATTATCCCTATGGTAGTCAATTTTATTTTTTACTGATATATTATTCAATAAAAAACATAATATATATAAGTTTTTGGATTGAAAAAATGACTTCATCAGGTTCAGGAATTTCTGTTCTGGTGACATCTAGTGGCCATTTGCTGAAACAAAGACTGAAATTATTATCTGAAACATTTATTTTTATTTTCATATACACAAAATATACAAAATAAAACGTAATAAAAAAACGAGAACAGAAATAAATATGTGACATTCAGGAGAAAGAGTCAAATGTATGAAATGTTCCATGAGTTGATGCTGCTGGACTGAGTGAATATACAAAGGGACTGTTTCAGAAGTATAAAGAAATATAGTTTTTGGTTTAAATGAAATCTAAGGAAGTTCAAAAGATCCAACGTCCTGAGGCACAACTCTGTCAGTTCACGTGAGAAATGCAGGAGACAAGTTGTGTTGTAACACTTTACAATAAGGCAGGGCTGTACGCTTATTTTTTTAGGTGGTAGCACTGGTGCTAGCAAGCAAAAAAAATCAGTAGCACAAAAATAAATTCAGTAGCACACAAAGTATGATCGAAAACTTGCATAACCTTAACCCATTCATTTCGCTCTAATTACCTTTTAGCCTGTCATCTTGGTCTCATTTGAAACTCTCAATTAATGTCATATCCTAGTGTGTGCAGTAATAATTGGAGAAAAATTAATAGGGGTGCACTGATTGCAATTTAGACAAAATAATCTAACCTGCCTGCCAATTGCAATTTTTTGCTGATTCAGAAATATTTCTCCCCATAAAATTAATATCTATATATTTTTTGTATATACATATCATTATTATATTCATAATAATAAACATTTTTGGTAAATGTCCTTCTGTTAATTAAAACCTAACTTTAAAACATATAGCCTATTAAATAAATAAGTATACATATTGGTACAATTTAGGATAAGTTAAATAGGTTGTTGTGAATGTGTTGGGAGTAGTTCTTCAGTGGCTTATCAGTTATTTCAAACTTTGTTTAAATAGACTACTGTTGTTGACTGCTCTCTGCAGCTGAAGCAGTTGATTTTCAAGCTAGCGCACTGCAGGGCTGTGAAGCACGAACTTCCTGTTCTTACCGGCTTCAAAAAAGTCAACTCACGTTTGGCTAGTAACATGCTTTTAATGTGAAGGCGCACAGGAAATGTTTTGTTTGCACACGCGCTAACTTAACTGCGTGCCGTCTCCTTCCGGTTATTACCGTTGGTGAAGTGTAGACGCTAGGTCCCGAGCACACATCTTTCACCAGCCAAAGTGGAGGGTGGACTCAATAACTTACTTGCCTAAGACTACATTTACCCGAATTTGGAGAGTGTTAATGTAGAGCCCTCTAAGCAGTGTTGTGCAGCACTCCTCTGTGTCTCAAACAGACAGCATCTGCTCATTAGCACTCGTGCGAGTGTACTTGTATTCATCATCGCACGTGATCAATTTCAGTAGCAAATGCGATCAAAACTGTCGCACTGTACAGCCCTGTAAGGGTACTTTAATTACCTGTTAGTTAATGCTTAGTTTAGGTTTATTAAGCACTTAAACAGCATGTATTAACAGTAAGGTAATGTTTATTAAATGCTTATTAAGACTTAATCAAGCATTGACTTAATGTTAAAAGTTAATTACTGAATTAACTTTTGGTTGTTTATTTAGTTTTGTCTTCTGTTCATGTGTTCATTTTTCAAGTTGTTGTGTTTGTAGCAAAATGAAAAAAATCCATAAATATCCAACGAACTTAAAGAAAAAGAAGAAGCATTGACTAACAGTGAATTAATGTTCCCTTATTGTAAAGTGTTACCAGTTGTGTGTTTTTGGTTTCGTGGCCCCGTACATGTAGCCGTCCCTAGGAGAATGTCCCTGCAGCGGGAAGTATGAGTATTCGTCTTCATTCTTGACATAATGAAAAAAAAAATCTTCCTCATCTGATATTTTTTTCTTTTCTGTACTGTAGTATGTAGTAATGTGATTTGGAATGCAGGGTGTCTGATAATGTAGGCGTCCCTAGGTGAATGTCCCTGTTGCCTGCTCTGGTAGGCTGGTGGCCCTGGCTAGGTGAATGTCCCTGTTGCCTGCTCTGGTAGGCTGGTAGCGTGCATGTCCCGTGTCATGTTAGATTTCTCTCTGAGTTTTCACAGTTAGTTAATGCTTAGTTTATGTTTATCTAGCATTGAATAATCATTTATTAACAGTCAAGTAAATGCTTATTAAGACTTAATCAAGCATTGACTTAATGTTAAAAGTTAATTACTGTACCGTTATTGTGAAGTAGCAGTAGTTTTGTCTTTTGTTTGTGTGTTCGTTTTTCAAGTTGTGTGTTTATGTTGCAAAATGAAAAATTCCATAAATATCTGACAAACTTAAAGAAACATCATTTACTAACAGATTAATGAACCCTTATTGTAAAGTGTTTTTGGTTTAAAGGTCCCGTTAATGTAGGCGTCCCTATGAGAACGTCCCTGCTTGCTGCTCTGGTAGGCTGGTGGCCCTGGCTAGGTGAATGTCCCTGCTGCCTGCTCTGGTAGGCTGGTGGCCCTGGCTAGGTGAATGTCCCTGCTTGCTGCTCTGGTAGGCTGGTAGCGTGCATGTCTCGTGTCATGTTAGATTTCTCCCTGAGTTTGGCCTGCAGCAGCGTGTGCTCCACCACTCCGATCCTCACGTCCATCTGAACGATCTCCTGCTTCAGCTTCGTCAGGCTCTGCTTGATCTTCACCACCGGAGCTGAGGGACAGACAGGGACAGGGTCAGTACTACAGACAGACAGTCAGTAACACAGACACACAGTCAGTACTACAGACAGTCAGTAGCACAGACACACTGCCATCGGTGTATGAATGTGTGTATGCATGGATGAATGTGGTAAGAAATGTTAAGCGCTTTGAGGCTGAGAAAATCGGCTAAAAAGCACTATACAACACAAGTCCATTTACCATTTTACTCCATTTACACACGGTCAGTAACAGACACACAGACACACAGTCAGTAACACAGACAGACGGTCAGTAACCGACACACACTCAGTACCACAGTCCTTTTATTTTCTATACAGGTAAATCCCATTGAGACCGGAGACTCTTTTTCAAGAGAGACATGTTCCCATTCCCACGTTAACATCACACTCACATTCATACACCGATAGCAGCAGCAGCTACCACGCAGGGTGCAAGCTAACTATCAGGAGACATTTAGGGGTTCAGTGTCTCTTTGCCCAGGGACACTTGGACATGTGGCGGGGAGACGGGGGAATCGAACCACCGACCCTGTAACCCAGTGGACGACCGAACCGCCCTACACACTTCACCACAGCCGCTAGAGACTCAAGAGACTCATTCATCCTCCTCACCTCCGTCAGACATGCTGCTGCCTTTCTCCTCCATCTCCTGCTTCACCTTCTCCAGGTCCTCACTGATCTGAAACACACAGAGACACACTGAGAAGGTCAGACAGACAGACAGACAGACAGACAGACAGACAGACAGGCAGGCAGACAGACAGACAGGCAGACAGACAGACAGACAGACAGGCAGACAGACAGACAGACAGACAGGCAGGCAGGCAGGCAGACAGACAGACAGGCAGGCAGGCAGGCAGACAGACAGGCAGACAGACAGACAGACAGACAGACAGACAGACAGAAGCACGCACGCACACAAGTGATCGATCCGAACTCCATCCAAGGAACAAGCATTTTATCAGTAGTTTGCTTGTCATCTAGCTGACAGGTATTTTTACAAGGCAGCATTATGAGGTTATTTTGGTGTTGTTGTGTATGATGTGTATTTCACATTGCTAGTTCCTCCTATGTGAAGTGTGTAATGTATAGTCTGGGTGGACGGCTAAAACTGAATTGCCGTTTGGGATGAATAACGTTGTCTAAAACTGAAATGCTAGTGAAATGCTCACACTGTCGAGCCCTGGTTGCTGTAGATGAAACTATCCGTCAGTGTATAAAGGTGTGACTGACGTGATGATGAATGATGTGTTCACTGACCTCTGCTAAGACTCTGGTCCTCTCAGTCACTCCTCCACTGGCCTGCTGGTAGCGCTCCTTTGCCTGGTGGAGGAAACAGGTCTGTTACTATTTCAGTTTGACTCATGTGACAGTCACGACAGCTACGGGATGAAATCTAAATGGACAGAACTACATGCAAGGTTCATACAGCTTTTTAAGAGGAAAACTCAAGCACTTTTTCCAGCACTTTTAAGAGAAAAAAAATCATCTTTTTCAAGGATCCCAAAGCTTTAGATTATATATATATATATATATATATTTGGAAAATAAACATGCTTATGATATCTATCTGTCAAATGGAAGGGTATTCTTATTATGTAGATCAAAGAAAAACACTATTTTTCCATACAAATATTCATTTAAATAGAATAGCACTCAAATCCAATTTTAAAGAGTTGTGTCATGTGTCACACTAATTTCTGGAAGATTTAAAATGAAAACGAGCAAGAATAAAACCAGAGTAAATACTAAATGAACGATGAATTGAGATGAACCAGTTACAGTCAGATGTGTAAAATGTGTTACATCGACGACTGTTCCGACAAATTCTAGCGGAAATGGGACTCTTTCATAAGGTATTTTAATTCTTTATCCATCCTGGCCCAGGACTAACCCCCGCCCCCCTTTTATTTTATTTTTGTTCGTTTTCTTTGTTTTGTTTTGTTTTTTGTCAGTATTGTTTGTATATGTTATTGATTTTTTCTGTTGCATTGTTCTTGAAAAAAAAGAGGAAAAACCAATAAATGTGTTGATAAAAAAATAAAAAAATAGTTACCTCGCTGAATAGTTTTTTCCGGTGTGTGCCATTTTAATAGTGGTGAGTGTTGTGCGGTTACCTCGCTGAGTCTGGCCTGAGCGCTGCGGTATTCCTGGATCAGAGGCTCCAGCTGGTTGTTGATGTATTTCTCTCTGCTGCCGACCTTCTCCAGAGTCTTACTGATGTCCTCCTGCAGCTTGTCCAAGTAGCTCTACAGACACACACACACGGATGGATGGGTGTTATAAAGGAGGTTTTAAAGGTGCTCCAAGGGACTTTCAGATTGGGTTGATTCTAGCGCCCACCTTTAGACAAAAGCGGTAGTGTTTTTACCACGCCAACTGTTGATCCTGGGTGAGCGTATACCCATGACAAAGGGATTAAGAAAACTATTTAAAACTATAAGTAAATGTAGTAAAAATAAGGAACAGCAGGTGGAGCTACAAACATACAAACACACACACACACACACACACACACACACACACACCAGTGAAACCTGCTGTTATTATTAAACCGGTCAGTAAATGCACCTTGGCCTCTTTGAGCGAAGACTTGATCCCGTCTCTGTGCTGATGCATCTGGTCCACATGGATCCTCCAGTCCTGCAGATAGACAGACAGACAGATAGACAGACAGGCAGATAGACAGATAGACAGGCAGGCAGACAGACAGACAGACAGACAGACAGAAAGACAGATAGACAGGCAGGCAGGCAGGCAGGCAGGCAGGCAGGCAGGCAGGCAGACAGACAGACAGACAGACAGACAGACAGACAGACAGACAGGTAGACAGACAGACAGACAGACAGACAGACAGACAGACAGACAGACAGACAGACAGACAGACAGACAGACAGGCAGGCAGACAGACAGACAGACACGGGACAAAATCATCAATCATTTAAAAATGTCACAACGTTGTAGATGTCAAAAAACAAACATAAAAAAATCCTAAAAAACAAGAAAAACACACACACACACACACACACACACACACACACACACACACACACACACACACCCATCCACACAAACACACACACACACACACAGGGCCTTTACCTTGTTGTCTGTCCTGATAGTGACTTTGAGCTGAGGCAGGACTCTCTCCACCTCCAGGCTCCACTCGGCTGCGTCCACCGTAGACTCCAGAATATCATCTGGTTTAGACGACGCCTCTGAGGCCTGTACGGGAGACAGACAAAATGAATGAACTGTTTTTTTTATTTTATTTTTGGCTTTTTATTTGACAGACAGACAAACTAAATTATTAATTTTATAAAATAATATTTTTTTTTGCATTTTTTTTTGACAGTTTGGAGAGAGAGATGACAGAGATGAAATGGGGCATAGAGAGGGGAATGGATTCGAACCACGTCTTTACGGGACAGAGACAAACTAAATTACTGTTCTTTAAAAAATAAAAATATTGGCATGTTTTTTTCTGGATTTTTTTATTTATTTTTGGTCATTTTTGGGTGTTTTATTTGAAAGTTGGGAGAGACAGAGATGAAATGGGGTTAGAGAGAGGGGAATGGATTCTAACCCGGGTCTGCTGTGAAGAGGACTGAGCCTGTATAGAGTTTGTCTCTCCACACTGTCTAATAAAAACATAAAAATGCCACAAAAAAGAAAAAGATTGAACTGATCAGATGAACTCACCGTGTGGGTCGTCCGTAACTTCAGAGCCTCAAGGTCCATCACATTCTCCTCCTCCTCATCGGGCTCCTCCTGACAGACAGACAGACAGACAGGCAGACAGACAGACAGGCAGGCAGGCAGGGAGACAGACAGACAGACAGACACACACAGTCACATAATTTGTTCACAAATTTCATTGCAACAAAAACAACATTTTTAAATGGTAAAACTGGAATATTTAGTGCTCCGAGGAACTTTCAGTGTGTGTTAATTCTAGCGCCCCCTTTGGACAAAAGCAGTAGTGTTTTTACTACGCCAGCTGTTGTTCCTGGGTGAGCGTATACCCATGACAAAGGCATTAAGAAAAACTAAATAAAAATAGCATTCTTTGCACTGATGGTCTGGTTTGCTGTTGCATGTAATATATGATCATCAGAGGGAAAATGAGACTGTTTCAGAAATATTTAAAAGTTCCTCGTAGCACCTTTAAATAAACTAATAATGTGGAAGCAACACAGAAACATTTGGAACATTTCCATACGATCATTTCCTCCTCCACTTTGCTCAGTGTGAGCTCTGCGTCGTCCTCCATCACTGACTCTTCTTCTGTGGTTTCTGTCGGGTAGTTCGGTCTGGAGCAGAGACACACAGGACAGGGGGTACAGTTAAAGAGTGATTACCTATTAAGACTGTAAATATACCCTCAAAGACCTACTTCAACGGTGGAAATATGAAGGTTTATTGAAATCTGAGATCCTATGTAGTATACATGTGCAAACATTTTAGAAATCGGTTCATCCTAGCCTGAGAAAAGGCAGAAAGAGTGTTTTATGGTCTCACTGTATAACCCCTAAATTTTTGTCAATATTAACACTAGCATTCATGTGTTAATTTACAACATAGTTATTTAATTCAGACTATCTAAAAAAAACAAGTGTAAGTGTGCAGTTACTCTTTCAAAGTCAAATTCACTTATTGTCAATTACTAATTTATGTTCCAGACAGACAGAGAATAGAAATTGCGTTTCTCTACGACCCCACGCTGCAATAAAAACAAAAGGATAAAACTAGGTCAAATAAGATAAGTAATATCTACAATAAATAAATTATATATAGTGCAAAAGGTAAGGCAAAACAAAACGCTATATGTAAAATTAAAATTAGAAAAGTAAATAAATTGAAATGTGAAATATGTGTAACACTATTTACAATAACGGTTGCGTTCCGAATCGCATACTCTTTCTTTTCTCTATTCTACTGGGTACTTTTAACCATCCTAAATCTGGCCACAAGAATCGGGACATCCTAAATCTTTTTTCTACATTCTATATAGTAGAAAGTATGCGATTCGGAACGCAACCACAGTGTATTCAGTTAGTGTTACATACCTCCTGAAGGTGAAGCCCCTCCTCTTCAGAGCCTCCTCCGCCAGTCTGTCCAGCACAAAGCAGACCTGCTCCCCTGACCCTGACTTCAGTTTGGAGGGCGGGAAGTCCACCTTCACCCCCTGGAACACACACACACACACACACACACACACACACACACACACACACACACACACACACACACACACACACACACACACACACACACACACACACACACACACACACACACACACACACACACACACACACACACACACACACACACACACTGGGTCAGAACAAACGGAAAGATCTGAAAGTCTACATCTAACTAAAGCAGGTCGGTGTGGAAAGGGTCTAAGAGTCACACGGTTATTTTCACTATTTATGAATATAAATGTGAGAATTTACATTGTAGTTGACATGCCTAGGAATCAACTGAAATAATTATGACGTTTTAGTGTGTGTGCGTCTGCCTGTCTGTCTGTCTGTCTGTCTGTCTGTCTGTCTGTCTGTCTATCTATGTGTCTGTCTATCTATCTATCTATCTGTCTGTCTGTCTGTCTGTCTGTCTGTCTGTCTGTCTGTCTGTCTGTCTGTCTGTCTGTCTGTCTGTCTGTCTGTCTGTCAATCTATCTATCTATCTGTCTGTCTGTCTGTCTGTCTGTCTGCGTGTCTGTCTGTCTGTCTGTCTGTCCGTCCTTATCCTTAGTGACTCACGAAGGCCCTGAGTTCAGCCAGTATGTTGGACACAGTGGCGTTGGGTTCATCGTGCTCCTGAGGCTCAGTGAAGGGTCGGCCGGCGGTGTTGATCAGCCAGGAAGAGATGATGGTGAACATGTAGAACTGCTCACCAGAGTTAAAGGACAGAAAGGGACTGGACACAAAGTAATGTCTGGGGGAAAAGAGAGACAGAAAAGAGAAAGAAAGGTCCTTTAGGTGAAAAATATAAGATCTTTAAGGTATTAAATATAATGTAAAAAGTGCAGATGTTGTTATACTACTATTAATATCCTAATAGTGTTTCCTACATATCAAATCAAATCAAATCAGTTTTATTTGTATAGCCCAAAATCACAAACACATTTGTCTCAGTGGGCTTTACATTTCATACAATATGATATATGATACAATATGATACAATATGACACCCTGCCCTTACACCGTTAGCTCGGCTGAGAAAAAACTCCCAGTAAAAACCCTTTACCGGGAATAAAAAAAAATTGAAGAAATCTCAGGGAGAGTCGACAGAGTAAGGGATCCCTCTCCCAGGACGGACATGCTGCAATAGATGTCATAAGTAGAGAAAATCACGAAGGAATTTGATATCAATATAATACAACTGACTGATGGGACAGGTGGTGACAAGGAGTTAAGGTAACTTAGATCAATCTAGAAGTAAACTAGGTGATGTGACACCAGGCCCCTCTGTCTAACATCAATGTGCTGGAAAGATGTCCAATGAAGACATTTGTTATACTGTTTTCATACGGTCATCTATCGGCAGGGTACAATTGCATATGCTCAAAATCATCCTTGCGCCCCAAAATGCCCCGCTGCTATGTATCTGTCCTAGGGGAAAAACTGATAGGCTAATATTTGATATAATTTTTAAACCTTCTACTTGTCAAACAAACACCTGGTTTGCTGTTTTTTGGTTGTGTATTTTAGTATAGTCTTTTACTGTAATAAAATACAAGAATAATATTATTTAAAAACACATATCGTAGTAGGTGTTAGTAGGTGCAGATATCTGACATGTAGTGTGTGTATTTGTATCGTCCTCACCTTGACAGGTATTTCATGTTGTGTTTCGCGAGAACTTCTTCCTCGTAATTTAAAACCTTCAACTTTTCCAGCAAACACTCCATCACCACAAACACCTGATGAGCCGACCCTGGTCCCCGTTCATCCTCCTCTCCTCTCCTCCCTTCCTCCGCCATTATATTCACAAATAAAGTGTCTAAAAATGTAAATAATTGGTTATTTTAGCGCTAAAAGAACGCATGTAAGTTACGTTAGCCAGCCACCTAGTACGTTGCTATGCGGTGTGTTTGGCTTTGGTTGTCAGGGAACCGAAAGCTAACGGTAGCTGCCTAGGATAGCTCCTAGCTCACATTAGCTACCGCAGAATTTCACTTCCAAAATTAAAATGGAGTATCTTTGCTTATCAGAATTCATGTGATAAAGTGCCTTCGGGATATATCCATCTCCAGACACTTTAATAACGACATGACTATGGAGTTTTCAGCACTTAAATGGGCTAACTGTTGCTGTTAATACTGCGAGCTAAAATCTCAGTACCAGCTATTTGTAAACAGCTTT
>NC_137213.1:31858819-31863819 GCF_949987685.1 Ammodytes marinus | reverse complement strand
CCCTCTCTCTCTCTCTCTCTCCTCCCCCTCCCTCTCTCTCTCTCTCTCAGTCTCTCCCCCCCTCTCTCTCTCCCTCTCTCATAAGCGTTGAGATAAATCAGAATGATGTTTAATGGCATCAGCAGCAGGAGACATGCTTTCACAACAACACAGGGTAACACTTTACCATAAGGTTCACAAAACTGTAGAACTAGTTTTCTTTTAGTCATAAAAAAGAAGTGTAGTAGGCAATGCATAAATATGTAGTAGTTACTAAAAATATAATTAAAAACACCTGTGTAGGAGGGTTAAGTTATAGCTAAGGTTGCATTCCGAATCGCATACTTTCTACTATTTAGTATGGTAGAAAAAAGATTTAGGATGTCCCAATTCTTGTGGCCAGATTTAGGATGGTTAGAAGTACCCGGATGTCCTACTTCATGCGGCCAAGATTGTTAGTGTTGAAAAGTGCATCCTATTTGGGCGATTCTGACCCACAATCCAGTGCGCACGTGAAGTGACGTAACATCGACGAAGCCTCCATATGAAAACAAACGGGGATGCGACGGATATAAAAGCAAGAGGCAAGATCAAGGCGCAATATTATGATGAAATAAGAGAGAAAAGTATGTCCCAATAGTATGCCTACTGCATCCTAACTAGATTCTTTTTATCGTCGGATGTAGTATGTAGAATAGAAAAAAGAAAGAGTATGCGATTCGGAACGCAACCTATGTAATAACTTAAAGTTGCTTGTGATGTTCACAGTTGCCCTGACAACCCAGTAACAGTGGAGCACAGGTGCCTATGACGGTATGGGTGTCATCTTTCTCAGTTTGTCAAAGAGTTATTTAAAGCGACAGTGCTGAAATTAGACCGAGCAGCTGAGAGGCACTGCAGCTCCAAGTCCATAGTCATATTAAAGGTGGAGTCAGTGATCGCTGACTACACTTTTTATTTTTTTGGCATTTTCAAGCTTTATTAGACAGTACAGAGTTGAAATGGGGAGACAGAGAGAGAGAGAGGGGGGATGACCTGCAGTAAAGGTCCACGGGTCGGATTTCGAACCCGCGACCACTGCAACGAAGGCCGGAGCCAATATGGTACGCGATCTATCCACTACGCCACCGGAGCACCCCCGCTGTTATAAGTTTCTCTGCAAACATTGACATCAAATGTACAGCACACAGGCAGAATGAAATGAACTGTAAATTCCTTCCGGAGTGCAGCAGGATGACTGGCATTTCATTACAGGCCCTGATAGAGTCTTATACTCTGCTGACTCAGATGAGTGATGTGAGGTTTGCTTCAGGCCGACGTCAGTGATCTAATTTGAGCTGCAGACAGAGCTACGGCAGAGCGTGAGGGACATGGGAGAGGAAAAGCAAAAGAGAGGAAGAAGGAGGAAGGTTTGTTAGTCATCATGCACAGCTAGAAAAAGCAGATAGTTCAAGACTGCAGTAGTGGCCTCTGATTTGTCTTGTTTCTTCTTGTTCTTTTGACACACACACACACACACACACACACACACACACACACACACACACACACACACACACACACACACACACACACACACACACACACACACACACACACAATCTTCTGAAATAAGATGGTTATTGTTTGTTTAAAGGTGCTCCAAGGAACTTTCAATTTGTGTTAATTCTAGCGCCCCCCCTTAGGACAAAGGCGGTAGTGTTTTGACTACGCCAGCTGTTGTTCCTGGGTGAGCGTACATTGCTGTTACATGTCATCTATTGTCATCAGAGGAAACATTATATTAAGAAGTTCCTTGAAGCACCTTTAACCGTTTTAATCTTCATAACAATAAATCAATAAATAATTCATGTGTGTGTATACAGAACATTGGTTTCAAGATAACTTTATTGATACAAAAACAAAACTACTGATTAAAGCCTACACAGTAAATTTTGAAGTGTTAAAATAACACTAAAAGAGTTAAATGTAACACCATTTCCGAGTGTATTTGGTCCCACTCAGAATTGGAGTTAAATTAACTCTCTTCAAAGTGTTACAATTTTAGAGTTAAATTAACTCAAAATAGAGTTAAAAGTACACTGTATAGTGTTATTTAAAGCCTTATAGAGTACTTTCTACACCCCGTCTTTTAACTACCAAAATTGACACCAACACTAGGAGGCATTCTACTCCAGCTGTTGTTATATTAACTCAGATAGAGTTAATGGAGTTTGACACTGCATATTTAACACTGGGGAATTTACTGTGTAGTGTCGCTGATACAGTGGAGGCCAAAGAAACAACACAGGTTTACATTCTGCTGATCGGTTTTATTGTAAAGAATTAAAACTGGAGTGAGATGATTGTAGAAATTACAACAAAAAAAAACCTCACAATACGGTAGTGTAGATAATGACAGCAATATATGAGCTACAAGCTAAGACAGAAGCAGCAAAGAAAACGCTACGTATATCCTATCAACCTAAAGAAAGCTGTGACCTCCCTAATCATTCTGGGAGACAAAAATAAAAAATTGCTGACTGAATTTCAGATAAAAATTATGATTATCAAGCAGCAAAATCAGAAGAAAAAACATTTATAAGTTGTGTTATCAGCGCAGCTAAAGCTTCGAAGCCACAAACACCACATTTCCAACTGCATTCAGTTCAACAAAACATCAACACGTTCACTTTTCAAAGAGCAAATTACAGCCTCAATTCTAAACTATGGGTCTATTCTACGGGATTGCGTTGCTATAAAGGTCATGCAAAGTTTCTATTTGTTTCGTCATTACCTATGTGCCACTCAATCACACTCAAAGCTGCAATAAGCAAAGATTTTCCTATCAAAATAATGTTGTTTGTCAAACCCATATATCTTTATTTAAATGCATGTGAAGATTATACACTGATTCCAAATGTGTGTGTGTACCGGATTGTAGGCTGATGTTGAAGTAGCTACGAGGAACTTTTAAATATTTCTGAAACAGTCTAATTTTTTCCTCTGATGATCATAAATGACATGTAACAGCAAACGAGACCATCAGTGCAAAGAATGCTGTTTTTATATAGTTTTTCTTAATGCCTTTGTCATGGGTATACGCTCACCCAGGGACAACAGCTGGCGTGGTAAAAACACTACCGCTTTTGTCCAAAGGGGGGCGCTAGAATTAACGCAAACTGAATGTTTGCTGCAGCCAATTTTACGTGATCCAAGCGCTTGCTGAAGCTGCTTCTAAGCACTTTAAAGTCTCAATATAACTTTAATCTCCTTCCGACTGTTTTGCAAACAGAAACCAGTCTGCTGTTCAACCCCATTTTAGGTTGTTAAAGGTGCTACGAGGAACTTTTAAATATTTCTGAAAGAGTCTCATTTTTCCTCTGATGATCATGAATGACATGTAAGAGCTAACGAGACCATCAGTGCAAAAGAATGCTATTTTTATATAGTTTTTCTTAATGCCTTTGTCATGGGTATACGCTCACCCAGGAACAACAGCTGGCGTAGTAAAAACACTACCGCTTTTGTCCAAAGGGGGGCACTAGAATTAACACAAACGTTTAACTCACAAGGCTTCTCAGAGTCCAGCTGAGGCCTTCACGGACCGAATTTCACTTTCCTACTTTAAGTCGTAAAGTCTGTACAAAATGATATGTACATCCAGGTAACAGTTCAATCAAATCAACATTCATTTTTCATCCTTTATCAACTAGTTCCTTGCCTTCAAGAATCAAGACAAAACTCCCGCACCCTTAATAAAAGAATACTTCACCCATACGGAACCGGAGTTCTATCATTGTAAAATCGCTATTATAATATAATGAATGAGGTTTTTCCTCCCTCAGTCTTCCCTTGGCCCAGCTGTCCTGTTAATCTTAACCCTACATTGTCTCATGTGTAAAATGCAAAATGTAGGGTTAGACAGCAGTGAGACCATAAAGCACTCTTTCTGCCTTTTCTCAGGCTAGGATGAACTGATTTCTAAAATTGCTGCACATTTATACTACATAGGATCTCAGAGTTCAATACACCTTCATATTTCCACCGCTGAAGTAGGTCTTTAAACTGGTTACCAATCTCAACAGCACAACACTCTTTTAGAAATAAAGATTCTCACATTGACGTTGAGTTGTTTAAATACTATAATTGTTTAGAACTGTCAACAGATCACATTTGATGGAGTAATTTGATCCTGAAATAGATTTTAATTAATAAACAATTAGTTCATATCCTGATGAGTGTCTGGTGCCCGTGGTCGAACTTCTTCTTCTTCTGTTATCAATAAAAATGTCCATCTCCGATATCAACCAATCACAGACCTTCCCTCTAAAATCCATGGCACACACCTTGGGCCTTTTCTTCCAATGTCCTGCTTCCTCTGATGGTGTCAGCGCTGTGTGTATTATACCCTGCGTTCCAATCCCCATACTCCCATACTACTATCTAGTATGCCAGAAAAAAGGCTTAGGATGTCCAAATACATTCAAGTATGCCAAAAATACCCAGATGCCCCTCTAACTCCAATAGCAATTTGGAGTATTCGTCGTTAATCTTGACATAATGAAAAAAAAACATCCTTATCTGATTTTTTCCCCTTTCCCATGGTACTTAAACTCTTCTGTATTTGTAGTATGTAGTGTAGTAAAAAGTAAAGTATGTGATTTGGAACGCAGGGTTAATAATAATAATATAATATAATATAATATGACGTCATCTCATTCATCTACTTCTTGAGATCCTCTTCTCCTATCCTGGTCGCTCCTGCCTCTTCCACTGGCCCCTCCCTCTTGGTTTCCATGGCTACTTCAGTATAAGCCACGCCCTTCTCCTCCACCTCTACCTCGGCCTCTCCGTGACCCACTGCCGCCTCCTCGGTTTCCGCCTCTGCTCCTTCTTGGCCCTCCGCGACCGCTCTCTCCTTCTTCAGCTTAATACGGAACGTCTCCTTGTTGGGCGCTTTCTTGGCGATATTCTCCTTGAGCCGCTCGCCGGATTGCTTCATCCGTTCCCCGGCTTGGTGCACCTTTTCGCGGCTCGCG
>NC_137213.1:31838819-31841319 GCF_949987685.1 Ammodytes marinus | reverse complement strand
ACGCTGAAAGCAAAAAAAGGAAAATTCCACTCGAATGTACATTAAAAAAAACATGTCCTTTTTATTTAGCCAGAGAGCTTGAAAACAGCCTCTGGAGTCTACATGCAGAGAGTCACCTGTCAATCACATTCTAGTCACATTAAGAGACGGCACGGCTGGGATGGTCGGAGACAGATAGAAACGCTTTGCTCAGCATACAGGGTGTGTGTGTGTGTGTGTTGGGGGGGGGGTTTGGGGGGGGAGGGGGCTTGGTGTGTGTGTGTGTGCAGGGGGTGGAGGGGTTGCATGTATGTGTGTTTGTGTGTGGATGGGTGGGTGGGTGGGGGATTGCATGTGTGTCTGTGTGTGTGTCTCTGTCTGTCTCTCTGTCAGTCTGTCTGTCTGTGTGCGTGAGTCTGTGTGTCTGTCTGTGTGTGTGTCTGTGTGTCTGTGTGTGTCTGTCTGTCTGTGTGTCTGTCTGTGTGTCTGTCTGTGTGTGCGTGCATGGGAGTATGGGGGGGGGGGCTACTACCTGGAGACAATGACTAAGACGTCACAGAAAAACAACTTTGTGACAGGAATGAAAAATAACGAGAAGACAAAACGTCCTTCCCTGAAATTGCATTTTTGAATCGGATGTCCGCACATACCGAATCAGACAAGGTCAACGATACATTGTCTCTAATACAGAACAATACATGTGTGTGTGTGTGTGTGTGTGTGTGTGTGTGTGTGTAAGTGTGTGTGCGCGTTTTTTTTTGTTGTCGTAAGGGATCCTGTGTGCTTGGAATGTCTCGCTGAGCAGAAAAATGCAAAAACTAAAACAAACAAAAAATTTAAAAAAAAAATGAACAATTATTATCTCACATTCAGAAATCAAAACCCTTGGTCACATGGTCGTCCATCTCGTACAAACTATAAGACTTCTTTTCCCCGAGACACAAGAAAATAAAAAAAACACATAATTCAGTCAGTCCGTGGAAATCCCCAGACTACAGCCGACACACTTTCCTTTACAATCTTAATCTGAGCGTTAAAATCACACAATCGCTGAAGCCAACCTGGTCTTAAAGGAGAAGTATGTGATATTTCTTTGTTAGTATACGTGTTAAATCACTCTATATTCACACAGCAATCACTTATGCAACAGTATGCACAGTTCATAACACAGGTCTATATCTATCTATCTATCTATCTATCTATCTATCTATCTATCTATCTATCTATCTATCTATCTATCTATCTATCCATCCATCCATCCATCCATCCATCCATCCATCCATCCATCCATCCATCCATCCATCCATCCATCCATCCATCCATCCATCCATCCATCCATCTATCTATCTATCTATCTATCTATCTATCTATCTATCTATCTATCTATCTATCTATCTATCTATCTATCTATCTATCACAGTATGCACAGTTCATAACACAGGTCTCCCAGTCATTCAGCTTTGCAGTAATGTCCAGATAAAATTTTGAGTATCCGTTTGTTTTTATCCAATCAGGAGACAGAGCGCTATAAAGAGGCGGGTCTCTGTGCCCGTGAACGATGACTCGCTGCTCTCCATCGCGGCACTATCTGATGAAGACGGCTGTGTGTTCATGTGGTGGTGACGTAGGGACGAGGGAGGGGCGCGCGGGGGGGGGGGGGGGGGGGGGGCTGCTTACACAAAGGTCAATATCACTTACTTCTCCTTTAAAGGTTCAGTAAGAGAAATGGTCAGTTTAGCTAACTTCCTGTCAGTTACTGCAGTTAGCAGTCCCCTCACTCGTCCCCACATTAATGCACTGCGGTCTTCAAACAGCGAGTTATCTAGCATCATCTCAGATCCATAAGTGTGATAAAACATGATAAAAACCATCAAAACAGACATTGGGAAGGATGTTTACCTGCTCCGCCGTTTGTAGCGTTCTCTCTTCTGATTGGATATCAGGTTGTGGGATCCCAGAAAAGTTTATTTGTCGATTACATGCAGAGCGAGTGACTGAGAGATCGGCTTTATGAAACGTGCACACTATATAAGTGATCACTGTATGAATAAAGAGCGATTTAACACATGTATATTAACATAAATATATCGCTCACTTCTCCTTTAAGAATAACTTGCTCCACGTATTTTTTTTCCACCATCGACAATCAATACAAACTGTTTACAATCCTTTTTACTTATTTTCGGTTTCAGGTCCCTCCCCCCACCACCCCCCGCCCCCCAGGTGTCCCCCCCCCCCCCCCCCCGACCCCACAAACTTAATACATTCTTTTCGGCTTTTCTTTAAAAGAGTTGAACAACAACCACAGTTAGTTACACAGTTTTTTGTTTTTTTTACAAGTCATGCGAATATACAGGAACGAGAAAAAAAATAGCATAAACATAAAACCTTTGGAGTTATAACTATTCTACTTTTAAAAGGTGCTACGAGGAACTTTTAAATATTTCTGAAACAGTCTCATTTTTCCTCTGATGATCATAAATTACATGTAACAGCAAACGAGACCATCAGTGCAAAGAAT
>NC_137213.1:31811319-31813819 GCF_949987685.1 Ammodytes marinus | reverse complement strand
TGAAGCCTGTCTGCGGTAGCATTCGTTCTGGTACGTGTCCCCGTTCGACCCACAGACGGGAACGTAGTGTTTGTGGCACTGCAAAATCCAAACACAATCAAATGTTAATTAAGTCTCAATGTGACCCTGTATGTGTGTGTGTGGGGGGAAGGGGGGGTATGTGTGTGTATGTGTGTGTGTGTGTGTGAGAGAGAGAGAGAGTGTGTGTGTGGAGAGAGTGAGTGAGTGAGTGAGTGAGTGAGTGAGTGAGTGAGTGAGTGAGTGAGTGAGTGAGTGAGTGAGTGAGTGAGTGAGTGAGTGAGTGAGTGAGTGAGTGAGTGAGTGTGTGTGTGTGTGTGCGTGCCAGTTGAGGGCAACGAGAATGCAAGTTGTTTAAAGGTGCAGTGTGTAACTTTGTGTGTGTCAGAGAAGTGACGCCCTAGAAAAATCTAACTCAGTTCGAAAAAATAAAAGCCGCAAATTCCTGAAGCAAAATTACGGCGCTGGTGTGGAGGCTCGTATTGACTCTGTATGTACGTCCTTTAATTATTAATAACGTGCAAATTAATCGCACAAATAAAATGCGCCCGGTGTGCAAAGGCCTTAAATCTGTGTTAATGAGAACTTGTCCTTTGCCCATCCCACCTCACGGGTGCGGCATATCAAGATGCTGATTAGACAGTGTGAATATTGTACAGGTGTGCGTTAGGCTGGCCGCAATAAAAGGCCACTCTGAAAGATGCAGTTTTGCTCTATTGGGTGGGTCTGGGGGGGTCAGAAACACACACACACACACACACACACACACACACACACACACACACACACACACACACACACACACACACACACACACACACACACACACACACACACACACACACACACGCAGTAGTTTGAACCATTCGATATGAAGGTTTGAACTAAACAACTTGTCTCTTCTGTCAGATACAAATGGCAGCTGCAAAGGACACGCACACACACACTCACACACACACACACACACACACACACACACACACACACACACACACACACACACACACACACACACATACACGCACAGTATCAGTGCTCAACAGATCCATACTCTATTAACTCTCACCTGTCAATCATTCAGGCCCTGCAGCCCTGAGCCATATGACCTCTGATAAGCCTTCACTGGTGGAAGCAGGTTTACTCAGGTATAGAACATGTTTAGTCATGTTTAAAGTAGCTACGAGGAACTTTTAAATATTTCTGAAACAGTCTCATTTTTCCTCTGATGATCATAAATTACATGTAACAGCAAACGAGACCATCAGTGCAAAGAATGCTATTTTTATATAGTTTTTCTTAATGCCTTTGTCATGGGTATACGCTCACCCAGGAACAACAGCTGGCGTGGTAAAAAAAAAAAACACTACTGCTTTTGTCCAAAGGGGGGCGCTAGAATTAAGACACACTGAAAGTTCCTCAGAGCACCTTTAAGTTACTTAATTGGTCAAAGGAGCAGTTTGGGGTGAAGTGTCTTGCTCAAGGACACAATGGTAGAGATGGTGGGCACCGTAGATGTAATAGCAGCCACCACTAGTTTTACTACTAACACCCTCCTGTCCGGTGCCGGGGATCCAACCAGAGTCTTGTCACTTCATGTCTTTTTGTTGTTTTTTTGTAAAAGCTGGGGTATGTGATTTCTGATTGGTCAAAGTTAACATGAGCGGTACACTTTGACCAATCAGAGCGAGGCTCCGATTCTCTGTTCTTATTGGCTGTTGGGACTGTCCATTCACTTTGGCACGACTTTGTTGGTGTAGAGTAGCCTGGCTCCGCCCGCCCGCCTACTTCCGGCCAAATTTCATTTTCCCTTCAGTAGTCAGTCTGGGTGTACAGCCCATTTCCCAGTTTTGCCGGAGATTCGACAGCCGGTCCAATCAGCGAACAGAGCGAGTGGCTGAGAACGATGACGTCGAAGTCGCGCTCCAGTTTCAGTTGCCAGAAGCCGGCTCATGACACACGTGACGACCAAACGTTATGCGATTGGTTGGCAGATCCAGAGTGGCACTGGGCAGATCCAATAGTTTTAAACTTTAACAGACACCCGCCTCCATGAGTGAACGTTTGCCAATTACAGCACTGCCAGACCTTCTGTACAAATGAAATGAAGTACGATGGTCTGGTAGCACCAGGCTAGGTGTAGAGCGTGTCAGGGAGGGACCATAGGGGAGGGACCAAAGAGAACAAGTGGAGCGGTTGAGGTATTTGGATTCAAATCTCTATCCCAACTGCTATTTTCTCCCCAAATCATATACCCCAGCTTTAAGATTATCTTGTGGCATTTTTTTTACTTTATTAGACAGTTGTGTAGAGAGAGACAGAGTTGAAATGTGTCAGAGAGGGGAATGACATGCAGAGAACCACCCGGGCTGGATTCTAACCCGGGTCTGCTGTGAAGAGGACTGAGACTCTATGGAGGGGAGGGGGAGGGGGGTCTAACCACTACACCACGACCCCCCCCAATCCACCCACCCCCTCTGGTTAC
>NC_137213.1:31776319-31778819 GCF_949987685.1 Ammodytes marinus | reverse complement strand
ATTAAAGCATACTTATGAATATGATATTCCTTTTCGACCACGTCTGTTCTGGAAAAGACCTATAAATTCTACACAATGTACCTTTAAAAGCCACTAAAACTACCAATCTGCAGTCAGAGCCGTCTTGTCTTAGTTTCTCTCTAATCTTCATCTGCTCTCAGTGCGTTGGAGGGTTTTATCTGCAGCTTGACGGTGGTCGGGCCGTCTCCGTCAGATTATTCCCTCGGCCATATGTCTCAAGAACAGAAGTACAGCTTTACTGGGTTACAGCTCTAAAAAGGCCTTTTACATATTATCAGCTAATGATTTATTTCATGAATCATTACTTAAACCTGCAGTGTGTAGAATTTTGGGTTTTATTTCCTAGCAGATTTTGTAGAAAGTAATTATAATATCCATAAGTACATTTGATAATAGCTGAACATTTTTTTTTTTAATTATAATTTTTTCCCTTAGAAAGGGTCTCATATATGTCCATATTTCTGCATATTTTGGACCAAGGCCTGGTGCCGCCATCTTGAAAGTGTCATAGTTGGAATGTCATCAGGTGCATTGTTTAAAATTTAGAATTGTTCTTGTCCTTGAAGGCCACTGTAGCTTCTGTTATTATTCTAAAGGGTTGGGGTTACCCAGGGAGTGATGCATTCTAGAACTTTGTAGAACTTTCTTGATGATGTCATATTACACACTGCACCTTTAAGACATGCCATGAAAGGAATTATGTTATGTTATACCACTTGTTTGGAACATAGAGATATCAGGTAAAAGAACAAACAAAATGTGGCTAAACAAACGAATACTGAATGGATATTCTCTTGGGGCTTAAAGGTGCAGTGTGTAATATGACATCATCAAGAAAGTTCTACAAAGTTCTAGAATGCAACACTCCCTGGGTAACCCCAACCCTTTAGAATAATAACAGAAGCTACAGTGGCCTTCAAGGACAAGAACAATTCTAAATTTTAAACAATGCACCTGATGACATTCCAACTATGACACTTTCAAGATGGCGGCACTAGGTCTTGGTCCAAAATGTGCAGACATTTGGACATATATGAGACCCTTTCTAAGGGAAAAAATAATAATAAAAAAAAAAAAATTCAGCTATTATGCACTAAACTAAATGTACTTATGGATATTATAATTACTTTCTACAAAATCTGCTAGGAAATAAACCCAAAATTCTACACACTGCAGCTTTAAAGGGCTTAAAGGCTTGGTCTGAATTAAGAGGTAATTTGATGCATTTGGTTTGATTTTAGATTTATTTCATTAAGGGCGCTTTCACACTGTTGGAAATTAGTTTTTCATTGTATAAACATACGCTTCTTGTATATCCACATGTTGTTGTGAAATATGTACTTTCTGAAGATTCCCATGACCTGGCTGACCGAAGGCAGGAAACGCTGATAAACAGAAAGGTCCCAGCATCATTAAGCATTAGCAGACACGCACTCACATACGCTTTGTTAACAGAATTTAATTTGCCTTATGATTGTATAATATTTTAATGCTCAATACATGCTTTCTGCCTGTTGAACTTTGTCCCAGTAAACTCAAAGAACTCCAAAGTGTTTTTTGCTACAACTGTTGTTTAGCCTTGAAGAAGAAAACTGCCTAATAAGATTTTGGCACATACAGAGGTATGATGCATTCATGTGCACAGTGGTTGAGGAGAAATGACTCCCATATTCTGTTATCAGACATTGTATGAAGGATAACACCAGCTGAGATGAATTTCTGGGAATATCTACCTAATTAAAAACATTTCTGCTTTCGCCAGCAAAACAAGGGCTGGACACACAAACCGAGTGTATACGCCTACACAATTTTTTGGACCATATAACCTCTGCTATTTCTGTTCAATCTCTGTCTCAATCCATGTATGCTTAACAATGTAATAACTTATGATGCATTGATTGATTCCCTTGTATGCTGAAACAAGTAAATATTCATTCTGCTTTTGAAGAAGCCTGACTCAGTTCTCTTTATTACAAACACTTGGTTTTTAATAATTCCTTTAACACGCTTGTAAACAAACATTCAATGTGAATAAAAGCCAAACTGGGAGAGGCAACGGCGGAGTTGATTCTGAGCGAGCTACCTCTCCCCAGTTTGCAAGAAACTGAGCTCATTGTCTCTGTGTATCTCTGTGTCTGAGTCTCATTTGGTCTGTTGAACTAACGCCTGGGTCTTTGTCTTACACACAAGGTTTAAAATACCCAACACACACCTTTGGTTAACCTGTCTCCCTGCCTGCCTGCCTGCCTGCCTGCCTGCCTATCTCTCTATCTCTCTGCCTGCCTGTCTGTCTGAATGCCTGCCTGCCTGTCTGCCTGTCTATCTCTCTATCCCCCTGTCTATCCCCCTGTCTGCCTGTCTGTCTGTCTGTCTGCCTACCTGTCTGTCTGTCTGTCTGTCTGTCTGTCTGTCTGTCTGTCTGTCTGTCTGTCTGTCTGTCTGTCTGTCTGTCTGTCTGTCCGTCTGCCAGCCTGCCTGC
>NC_137213.1:31766319-31771319 GCF_949987685.1 Ammodytes marinus | reverse complement strand
GTGAAGTAGGCCTTTAATCGTCAATGGAGGAAGTAGAATCATTTCCCTTTCCCACACTGCTGGTTTAACGCATAAATAATGGTTGGACTGCAATAACATTTTGATTAGCTGAAAGACACTATATAAAGACCATTAACTCTGGCATAGTAAGTTCATGAAATTTGTCATAAAAAATGAATGATCAGGGTTTTATTGTATATGGCGGTTGAAAGTGACATTTAATGCTTGTGATTTATGAGGCTTCGCGGTTTAGTTTAGAAATATATGAAGGGGTTTGCAATATTTTAATTGTTAATTATATTCTCAATTGATTAATGTATTGACTGTGAAGGAAAAGGAGAGAGATCGCGCACTCTGCTCTTGTTCAGTATATACTACTATTACTATCCTTGCGTTCCAATCCCCATACTTCTTCACTATTTAGTATGCCAGAAAAAGATTTAGGATGTCCCAATTCATGCACGTCCAATGCAGTATGGTGAAAATACACAGATGCCCCACTAACTCCAATAGCATTTTGGGGTATTTTGTCTTTATTCTTGATATTTCTCGACATAATGAAAAAAAAAAAAACCTTATCTGATTTTTTCTCTCTCCTGTGGCCCTATAAAACTCTTCTGTACTTTAGTATGTAGTGTAGTGAAAAGAAAGAGTATGTGATTTGGAACGCAGGGAATATTAGACAAGACCTTATTCAATAAGGTTACAAAGGTACAGCGTAGTAATTTGGGTTTCTACTAGAACATTTTGTCATGGTGTATTGCA
Organism: Ammodytes marinus; assembly: GCF_949987685.1. Taxonomy (NCBI): domain Eukaryota; kingdom Metazoa; phylum Chordata; class Actinopteri; order Uranoscopiformes; family Ammodytidae; genus Ammodytes; species Ammodytes marinus. The sequence goes on along the minus strand of NC_137213.1, from coordinate 31,770,554 downwards.
CAATAGTTTACCTATTTCTTTTTTTTTTAAAGATATTTTTTTTTGGCATTTTTATGCTTTATTGATAGTGTAGAGACAGAGTTGAAATGGGGTTAGAGAGGGGAGTGACATGCAGAGAACGACCGCGGGCTGGAATAGAACCCAGGTCCGCTGCTGGCCGAGGCCCATGGGGGGGGGGGGGGGGATACGGCCTACCAACTGAGCTAAGGGCGCCCCCCCCAACAATAGTTTACCTTTAAATAAATAAAAAATAAATATAAAACAAACCCTTAGTGAAAAATTAAAAAGAAATAAAAAGGGACCAGAGCTCAAAACATCATGAAAACAGATATTTAATTAAAGGTGCAGTGTGTAATATGACATCATCAAGAAAGTTCTAGAAAGTTCTAGAATGCAACGCTCCCTGGGAAGCCCCACCCCTTTAGAATAATAACAGAAGCTACAGTGGCCTTCAAGGACAAGAACAATTCAAAATTTTAAACAATGCACCTGATGACATTCCAACTATGACACTTTCAAGATGGCGGCACTAGGCCTTGGTCCAAAATATGCAGAAATATGGACATATATGAGACCCTTTCTAAGGGAAAAAATAATAATTAAAGAAAAAATGTTCAGCTATTATGCACTAAATTAAATGTACTTATGGATATTATAATAACTTTCTACAAAATCTGCTAGGAAATAAAACCCAAAATTCTACACACTGCAGGTTTAAAATGAAGCACAAATATTTCCTTTTGAAAAGCTGTGAATAACAACCTGACATCTCTGACCCTCCTATGAAAACCTGTGTGATGATTTAAATGATAATAATTAGATAATTGAACTTCAGGGCAAGACAAAACTATTCCCTTACTTCTGCCATTCCCTCTCTCTCTCTCAACACACACACACACACACACACACACACACACACAAATATTCATTCACCTCATGGCCTTGGTCTCCTTTTACTCACATCAGAGTTTGAAAGGAAACTAATTATTTTATTTTCTGTCTGTCTGTCACTGAGCTGACGAGCCGATTGAAAGTTGAAAGCAAGAATCCATTCAAAGAATCCCGGTTGGAAATAACAGTTTACTTTTCTCTGCTAAATTGAAGGTGATGGGGGGCGTGCTCCGGTGGCGTAGTGGATAGAGCGTGTACCATATTGGCTCCGGCCTTCGTTGCAGTGGTCGCGGGTTCAAATCCGACCCGTGGACCTTTACAGCAGGTCATCCCCCCCCCCCTCTCTCTCTCTGTCTCCCCATTTCAACTCTGTACTGTCTAATAAAGCTTGAAAATGCCCCAAAATAATTCTTTAAATTGAAGGTAAGAGTCTATAGTGTCAAGAAACCAGACCAAATGTATTTTTAACTATTTTGTTTGCCCATCTTCCAAAATGGCCACTATCGGAATCATAAATGGTAGATGTTTGTTTGTTTGTTTGTTTGTAACCTTTATTTAACCTCGAAAGATCAATTGAGGGGTGACCCTCTTTTACAATGACGTCGAGTAGATGGACTTGACTTACTGTATATAGCGCTTTTTACCAAATTTTCCTCAGCCCCAAAGCGCTTTACATTTATTACCACATTCACCAATTCACACACACACTCTCATGAATCCAAAACAAAACTCAAGACTTAATTTCCCCTAAAAAAATTAATATGGTCCGGTTTTTCTTCACACTCAAACCCAAATAGTTCTATAGACCGTTACCTTCAATTTAGAAGTGAACAACTAAACTTTCACATCAACATGAATTTTAAACATTAAATTACCCATACACAGCCATCCACTATTATATTACTAAACCCACTACCCACTGTCCGTAATGTGTGCATGCTGTGTGCGTGCTGTGTGTGTGCGCTGACAAAATCCAGTGTTTATAAACGGCCTAGGCTCTGTAAACTGGTATGTAAACAAAGGGTATGTCAACAAAGGGAGTCGGCCTGCTCAACCATAGCAACAATCAATACATTCATCTGATACCGATCCGGCAACCTTGAGTGTCCGCAGATAACAAAAACCAATCCATACTAACCCAATACTGTCTCTTTTCCCAATCTTAAAATCAAATATTAATAATGCATGGGCGTGCCATTACTCAAGCCACACCCCTTAGAGTGGCGCGGCTAAGTGCTTATTTTGATCAGAATCTTTCAGTTGATGATACAAGCGTGAACATTGAACATGAGCATGAGTCTCCATGGGGCACTGGACAAGAAAACTGTCCGAGACATTTAAAATTGTCAATTTGAAAATTTCTCGTAGAAATGTATTGATGGGTTTTTTCATATTTTTTTTATTTTTTTTATTTTTTGTCTCAAGTGACCCATATTATATATTGATATAATGATTATTTTGTAATTATTATTTGTTTGTTTACACTGGTAAGTGATTTTTCTGTTTCTCTTCAAACACACTGACCGTTCGTACATGATTTCTTAAGTAATGATTATGTACTTTCACGTGTGCAAGTCTGTTTGTGTGTTATGTTATGTTTGTCTTGTGAATTTTATATATATAAAAATAAAAAATAAAACATTACCCATAATATAATTATTCTGCAAGAGCCTTTTTTGTTTATTTCCATTTACAATGGTCAATTATTTTTCTGTTTCTCTTCAAACACACCGGCCGTTGGTTTCCCATAATGCTTTGCGCTCTCTCTCTGTGGGCTTCACTCCATTGATCTTCATTGTGACTCACAGACTTGATCCGAAGGTTAAAAAAAAAAGCAGAATTAATTTACTAAATAAAAAAATCCATTTGTAGTCCTAAAACATCATATTATTTTTACAGTACAATACATTCACCTTTTTTTTTAATTTGTTTGAAGACACACACAGACACACACGCACACACACACACACACACACACACACACACACACACACACACACACACACACACAAAAGAGTAGGATGTTGTAAAAATGAAAAAAAACAGCTAAAAGAACATGTAAAATCATTTAAAAAAAAATCGTTAATTGCATTTACTTCAAGAGGCCTTTTGTTTATTTTCTTCACACACACACACCGGCCGTTGGTTTCCCATAATGCTTTGCTGTCTCTCACTGTGGGCTTCACTCTATTGATCCCCATTGTGACTCATAGACTTGATCTGTTAATGAAGAGAAACCAGAAGATTTTAATCCTTCAATACAGCGCGGACGTCAGCTATGAAGCCTTCTATCACACACACACACACACACACATACACACACACACATACACACACACAAAAACACACACACACACACACACACACACACACACACACACACACACACACACACACACACACACACACACACACACACACACACAAACACACACACACACACACACACAGACACACACAGACACACACAAAGCTACGCCCCCATGGTAACAATCGATTCTGCACAGCTAGGGATCAAGGAGCAAGCCTACCAAAGCAACTGGTATTGATTCGACCCCCCCCGCCCCCCCCCCCCCCCACACACACACACACACACACACACACCTCTGACAATGTTCAGAAGTCAATTCAGTGTTGCCCTATGAGAAACAAGTCTCCCACGTAGTAATCATAGATCAGAGAAATATTTATTCCCTGGCGACAACATGGGTTGAGAGAAAACGAGAGAATGTCATGCATTGTTCTTCTTTAAAGGAGCTGTGAGGAACTTTTAAATATTTCTGAAACAGTCTCATTTTTCCCTCTGATGATCATAAATGACATGTAACAGCAAACGAGACCATCAGTGCAAAGAAAGAATGCTATTTTTATATAGTTTTTCTTTATGCCTTTGTCATGGGTAAACGCTCACCAAGGAACTGTTGTTGTAGTAAAAACACTACCGCTTTTGACCAAAGGGGGGCGCTAGAATTAACACAATTTAAAAGTTCCTCGGAGCACCTTTAAAAGCAATAACAAAAAGACAGCGCACCAAACCAGTCTGAATGTGACTTTTAACGCCACCACGTTTCACCACGAGCTCCTGAATCAGTGAGTTGGATAATTGTTCGACGTTGTCAGACACACACACACACACACACACACACACACACACACACGCACACACACACACACACACACACACACACACACACACACACACACACACACACACACACACTGTCAGACTAGTTTGCATATTGAGTGTTTTTCTTGAGAACACACGGGGAGAAGAAAAGATTAAAAAAAAACAAGAAAGGAAACATAGTGCGGGGGCGGACATTTTCAGCTAAGAGCAAATGGTT
>NC_137213.1:31683819-31761319 GCF_949987685.1 Ammodytes marinus | reverse complement strand
GTGTGTCCGGTCAAACAGGCCAAAGCCCACATGTCCCTCTTCAAAGGAACCTGAGAGCTGCTCTCTCACTCCAGGTCACTGACACAATATTGGTTCAAGACTCACGAGATGCTACTGTTGCTACTGTACGGGTGTGTTTCTGTTTATGGACACGGATGGAATTACACTTTAGATACAGTTGTTCTCAGTTGCTTTGGTGCTTTTCTCAGATCAGAATGAAAATTCTCAGACCTCCGCAACATTTAGCCATTTGAGCACATCATAGTAGCAATTTCTCCTTCCTCAAATTGCAAATGCTTTTGGACATGTATCAGTTGCTTTCATACAATTCTCTGCTGTTTTATAACATTGTCATTTGCTTATGTCAGATAGATAGATAGATAGATAGATAGATAGATAGATAGATAGATAGATAGATAGATAGATAGATAGATAGATAGATAGATAGATAGATAGATAGATAGATAGATAGATAGATAGATAGATAGATAGATAGATAGATAGATAGAAATTTGGGCGGAAGTAGGTAGCCTGGCTCCGCCCGCCCAACTACTTCCGCCCAAATTAAATTCAGTCAGTAGTCAGTCTGGGTCTGGGGCGTATTAGTGGGATTTTGCTTGAACAAATTTCTGAGTGTCCAATCAGCGAACAGAGCGAGTGGCTGAGAACGATGACGTCGAAGTCGCGCTCCAGTTTCAGTTGAATGCTGCGTTCCTTTGTACTCGGAACTCGGAGATTTCTGACTTGGTAGTTCCGAGTTCCGACCTGTCTGTGTTCCAGTGCATCTGCTCGCGAAAGTATGGACGCCTAAAACCTTTCTCGTCCAAATAACTAAACGTTAGGCTCTAACAAGTTACTGTTACCAGGTACCGGTAGATTCATAGACTACAATATGTAGTGAAGTTGGAAATTTCCGAGTTTCCAGTACAACTTGAAGCCGGCTCATGACATAACTCCCGACCAAACGTTATGCGATTGGTTGGCAGATCCAGAGTGGCACTGGGCAGATCCAATAGTTTCTAATAGTTTTAAACTTCAACAGACACCCGCCTCCAAGTGAGTGAACGTTTGCCAATTACAGCAGTTCCAGACCTTCTGTACAAATGAAATGAAGTACGATAGTCTGGTTGGACCAGGCTAAATGAAGTACAATGGTCTGGTTGGACCAGGCTAGCATTGTGGGGCGGTTGAGCAGGAAAAGTAACCTGTCGATCCATACACAAAATATTCCCGGAAAATAGTACTCATCCAGGCATTTCTCGTCTACACAAACTTGCGTACTAATTTTCAATTTGAGTATGTTGTGTAGTTGTGTATGCGAGTTTGTGTAGGCAATAAATGCCCGGATGAGTATAACTTCCGGGAAGATTTTGTGTATGAACCGATAGTTTACTTTTCCTACTCAACCGCCCCACAATGCATTGCGTCTTTTCAAACGGCATGGAAGTATTTTTTTTTCATTCTTAATTGCTTCTGTATACTTCAGTGTAAACGGTCCGACGAACCCGGCATACACAATGGATGGTTAAGTAGACAGTATATGTAGTATATACATGTTGAGTATGTAGGAGGGAGGACGTTAGTAGGGCTTTTACAACACAGCCAAAGTCTTTTAAGAGTCTTGTAGTCTGTTGGGCATTAAGTGTGTTTGGTTTGTAGGTGTGTGTGTGTGATCAGCTGAGGTGTTGGGCTGTGGTCTGTTATCTTAACTTGGTCTGGGGAGTTTCACCAGCTGAAATAGCAGCTCCTGTTACATTCACTGTTATCTCAGTGAATGTACTAGAACACACTGCACTAGATCATTTCACACATACAGAGAGGAATAGAGCAGAAAAATGAAAGAAAAGGTTATTTTAAATGTATCAAAGTAGCAGTATATAGTTTGAAGTACTCATATTAACAATTAGAGTGAATATGTCCTCACGATCCGCTACCTGTCCATACAAAAAAAAATCCAGTGTTAATACACATCCTATCAGCTCTGTAAACTAAGGTAGGCCGCTGTGTTGACGTACCCATTAACAGAGCTTACTGTACAGACAGGGAGCAGATCATGAGGAGGTACTCACTGATTTTGACAAAAAGTGATTTTGACAACAAGCGTTCTCCAGAATCACTGACTACACCTTTAAACTCTCTTCATGTGTTTACTATGGTTGCGTTCCGAATCGCATACTCTTTCTTTTTTCTATTCTACATACTACATCCGAAGATAAAAAGAATCTAGTTAGGATGCAGTAGGCATACTATTGGGACATACTTTACTCTCTTATTTCATCATAACATTGCGCCTTGATCTTGCCTCTTGTTTCTATATCCGTCGCATCCCCGTTTGTTTTCATATGGAGGCTTCGTCGATGTGACGTCACTTCACGTGCGCACTGGATTGCGGGTCAGAATCGCCCAAATAGGATGCAGTTTTCAACACTAACAATCTTGGCCGCATGAAGTAGGACATCCGGGTACTTCTAACCATCCTAAATCTGGCCACAAGAATCGGGACATCCTAAATCTTCTTTCTACATACTATATAGTAAAAAGTATGCGATTCGGAACGCAACCTATGTGAAAAAAATATTAATTTGTAAAGTGACCCAACCCAGTCTCTTCAATCTGCAAATAGCACAATGTCACACATTCAAAATGCATGCAATACATACGCCAAACGCCAATTTTGTGGTGCATATGATATGCTATTCTGGGGCTCAGTTGGTAGAGCGGGTCGACCAACGATCAAAGGGTTTGCGGTTCGATTCCTGCCCTGCCACTTGGGTCATGGTTGTCGTGTCCTTGGGCAAGACACTTCACCCACCTTGCCTCGTGTGAATGTGTATGACACACACACACACACACACACACACACACACACACACACTCACACACAGGTCATTTCAGAGCCATGCTGTACATTATGAGGGAGTTTCCATAGCTTGTGCATCAAAGGGTGAGTGACAGAAAGATTAATTAATTGTCTTAATAATTATGAGTTTCAGAGGACAAATGGCTAATCTCTGCAAAGGATTAATGCAGGTTCTCACAGACACAGTGTGTGTGTGTGTGTGTGTGTGTGTGTGTGTGTGTGTGTGTATGCGTGTGTCTCTCTCTCTCTCTCTCTCTCTCTCTCTGTGTGTGTGTGTGTGTGTGTGTGTGTGTGTGTGTGTGTGTGTGTGTGTGTGTGTGTGTGTGTGTGTGTGTGTGTGTGTGTGTGTGTGTGTGTGTGTGTGTGTGTGTGTGTGTGTGTGTGTGTCTGGATTAATGCAGGTTCTCACAGACCTGGACACTGGTGGGGCCGTCACATGCTGCTAAAGCCCAGTCACATGGTTTGTGTGTGTCCATGTGTCCACCTCTGTCCTCTTTAACAGCATCTCCTTCAAGTCCCCATATGCTGCCTTCAGGTGCAGCGTGGAAAAAAACGTACAACAGAGAATGCTCTATATATATATCATCATATCTAGGAAGCTACCACCCTATTTGACTGCAATGCTGCACATTTCAGATGGGCTTCATCAGACCCGCTCCATTGAAATGCTTATGCTTATGTTATACAGGTCCTTCTCATATAATTAGCATATTGTGATAAAGTTGACTATTTTCCATAATGTAATGATAATAATTGAACTTTCATATATTTTAGATTCATTGCACACAAACTGAAATATTTCAGGTATTTTGTTGTTTTAATACTGATGATTTTGGCATACAGCTCATGAAAACCCCAAATTCCTATCTCAAAAAATTAGCATATCATGAAAAGGTACTCTAAACAAGCTCTTAACCTAATCATCTGAATCAACTAATTAACTCTAAACACCTGCAAAAGATTCCTGAGGCTTTTAAAAACTCCCAGCCTGGTTCATTACTCAAAACCGCAATCATGGGTAAGACTGCCGACCTGACTGCTGCCCAGAAGGCCATCATTGACACCCTCAAGCAAGACGGTAAGACACAGAAAGACATTTCTGAGCGAATAGGCTGTTCCCAGAGTGCTGTATCAAGGCACCTCAGTGGGAAGTCTGTGGGAAGGAAAAAGTGTGGCAGAAAACGCTGCACAACCAGAAGAGGTGACCGGACCCTGAGGAGGATTGTGGAGAAGGGCCGATTCCAGACCTTGGGGGACCTGCGGAAGCAGTGGACTGAGTCTGGAGTAGAAACATCCAGAGCCACCGTGCACAGGCGTGTGCAGGAAATGGGCTACAGGTGCCGCATTCCCCAGGTCAAGCCACTTTTGAACCAGAAACAGCGGCAGAAGCGCCTGACCTGGGCTACAGAGAAGCAGCACTGGACTGTTGCTCAGTGGTCCAAAGTACTTTTTTCGGAGGAAAGCAAATTTTGCATGTCATTCGGAAATCAAGGTGCCAGAGTCTGGAGGAAGACTGGGGAGAAGGAAATGCCAAAATGCCTGAAGTCCAGTGTCAAGTACCCACAGTCAGTGATGGTCTGGGGTGCCATGTCAGCTGCTGGTGTTGGTCCACTGTGTTTTATCAAAGGCAGGGTCAATGCAGCTAGCTATCAGGAGATTTTGGAGCACTTCATGCTTCCATCTGCTGAAAAGCTTTATGGAGATGAAGATTTCATTTTTCAACAAGACCTGGCACCTGCTCACAGTGCCAAAACCACTGGTAAATGGTTTACTGACCATGGTATTACTGTGCTCAATTGGCCTGCCAACTCTCCTGACCTGAACCCCATAGAGAATCTGTGGGATATTGTGAAGAGGAAGTTGAGAGACACCAGACCCAACACTGTGGATGAGCTTAAGGCCGCTATCGAAGCATCCTGGGCCTCCATAACACCTCAGCAGTGCCACAGGCTGATTGCCTCCATGCCACACCGCATTGAAGCAGTCATTTCTGCGAAAGGATTCCCAACCAAGTATTGAGTGCATAACTGAACATAATTATTTGAAGGTTGACTTTTTTGTATTAAAAACACTTTTCTTTTATTGGTCGGATGAAATATGCTAATTTTTTGAGATAGGGATTTTTGGTTTTTCTTTACTTTTTTGCCAAAATCATCAATATTAAAACAATAAAAGGCTTGAACTACTTCAGTTGTGTGTAATGAATCTAAAATATATGAAAGTCTAAGTCTAATCTATCTATCTATCTATCTATCTATCTATCTATCTATCTATCTATCTATCTATCTATCTATCTATCTATCTATCTATCTATCTATCTATCTATCTATCTATCTATCTATCTATCTATCTATCTATCTATCTATCTATCTATCTATCTATCTATCTATCCATCCATCCATCCATCCATCCATCCATCCATCCCTACCCCCTCCCTCCCTCCATCCATCCATCCATCCATCCATCCATCCATCCATCCATCCATCCATCCCTACCCCCTCCCTCCCTCCATCCATCCATCCATCCATCCATCCATCCCTCCCTCCCTCCCTCCCTCCCTCCCTTCCTCCATCCATCCATCCATCCATCCATCCCTCCCTCCATCCATCCATCCATCCATCCATCCATCCATCCATCTATCTAAAGTTTAATTTCCTTCGTGTCCATAAACAGAAACACACCCATAACAGTAGCAGCTCGTGAGTCTTGAACCAATATTGTGTCAGTGCAGTGGGCACAAATAAATAAAAACGTTTTGGTTTTATACCATAAAACTACCAAATTTCCCCCAAAAATATTTTCATTAAAGAGCATTTCCATTAAGTAATGTAGAGATGAAGATTTAAGAAAAAATCCAGACTGGTCTCTTCATTTTTTCCAGAGCTGTATATATATATAATTATATCCGTTTAACCAATTTAAACATATTATTTTGAATCAGTCCCACTGCACCTGTAACTGTTTTAATTAGGCTATTGTTCTGCTTCACTCATGTGATCTGAATGTTTGAATTGTTCTTGTCTCTTTGTCAGCTTGTTGTATATCTGCATTGTGTGTGTGTGTGTGTGTGTGTGTGTGTGTGTGTGTGTGTGTGTGTGTGTGTGTGTTTGTGTGTGTATTGTATTTTTTACTCGACATCATTGTAAATGAGGGTCACACCCCTCAATTGATCTTTCGAGGATAAAAAAATAAAATAAAATAAAATAAAATAAAATAAAATAAAATAAAATAAAATAAAATAAAATAAAATAAAATAAAATAAAATAAAATAAAATAAAATAAAATAAAATAAAATAAAATAAAATGTGTGTGTTTTATTTGGGGTTTTATTTCCTAGCAGATTTTGTAGAAAGTAATTATAATATCCATAAATACATTTAATTTAGTGCATAATAGCTGAAAAAATTTTTTTGAATTATTTTTTTCCCTTAGAAAGGGTCTCATATATGTCCATATTTCTGCATATTTTGGACCAAGGCCTAGTGCCGCCATCTTGAAAGTGTCATAGTTGGAATGTCATCAGGTGCATTGTTTAAAATTTAGAATTGTTCTTGTCCTTGAAGGCCACTGTAGCTTCTGTTATTATTCTAAAGGGTTGGGGTTACCCAGGGAGTGTTGCATTCTAGAACTTTGTAGAACTTTCTTGATGATGTCATGTTACACACTGCACCTTTAATGGATATATTGATTTTTTAGGTTTTTAACAGTAGCCTAATATAAAATAATTTATAATCTACAAACACGAAAAAATTGTCTAAAATATATTTTTTAAATGCAGGAACTTATCACCAGTAAAATGGAGCTTATAACCTAAACTTTCAACTTCTAAAGTACATCTCGACATCTCGACTTTTTTTCCCCCACGCCCTCTAGTGTCTTGAGTCCGTCACTGAATGGGCTGTACATTTCAGATTTCCTGCAGCCCCTGAAGGCAGCACACACACACACATACACGCACACGCGCACACACACACACACACACACACACACACACACACACTACATCTAGAGACTGAGCGACACATTGGGGCGTACACGCATTAGGATCTGGACTGAGATCGAGAAAGGACACAGCATTAGCCTACATGAAACAGTAAGTTACTCCCACAGAGAGAGACATTTCTCTTTAGCTGGTTAAATCCTTTGGACCTAAGCAGCTAAAGCGTGTAGTGTGCCTGTGAGCCTGTGAGCCTGTGTTTTAGTTTCCGGGTTGCCAGCCTTTGTGCGCACGGCACTTCGGCTAGGGCAGAGCGCATAGATCCAACGTGGTACTGTTTACCTCTGGAGTGTGTGAGTGAGTGTGTGTGTGTGTGAGAGAGTGTGTTTATGCCTTTTTTCATTTTAAACAGTAAGAAAAGGGATTTTTAGGATTGTATATATGGCTTGATTTCACCGGCTTGACTCTAAAGGCCGCATGAGGTTTACGCATGCGCCGACAACATCTCTCTCTATCTGTCTGTCTGCATCTTCAGCGAGAAATGTAACCACAATATCGCGACTAACACACGACTGATCTTACTGGTACAAGCGACGCAGGTGAGGGGCATAACTGCTGCATATTTAACTTAATGCCTTTACATCGCTTTCGCCACTAAAAGGTGAGCTGTGTGTGTGTTGTAGGGAGTGGATAGCACGCTTTTTATATAGAAATGTGGCTTCGCTTGGTTGAACTGTCGCACCAGACTTCATTCAGAAAAAAAACAAAAATCAATATATTGTCCAATTAGAAAGAGGAAGACCGTCTCAATTTATGTGGAATATGTGTGTATCAGCTTCGACTATAATTCGGCTCAGATTCAAACAACATTTGTACATTTTTTTAAGCTGTATTTGTTAAAAACTGTTTTAAGAAATAGCAGAAAACTTCCCAGTAAGTATAGCCTACTACACTACACATTTCCGATCCGTTAGAAAGCTCATTGAGTGTCGGCCAGTTATTCCTTATCGTAACCATAATGTATTTTATGTTAGCTCTGTGTTAATTTGGCTTAATTTGAATACATCGCGAACCAGAGTTGATTCAGAAAAACCTCAAGTTTTTATATTTTGTCTTATCAGTGGAGGAACACAACAACATATGGCGAGTCGGCTCAACGTCCAAACAACATATGTCACTATTGTGAAGCTACGTTGGATTATACAACTGTATTATTGGTAGTAATCGCCTAATTAATCCTAAAAGTAAAAATGTCTGTTCCGCGAAAAAGCTGTGTGTTAGTCCTCCTCATATAGAGCCTACTCGATTATTTACACCAGGACTTGAATTGAGTTTTTGCCACTTAAGTTAAGCTGTTTGTTTATTTGCATGACTGAAAATCTTTTTTTGGCATAATGAGCCTTTTTATACGTTTCTTTGGACTAAAAATAGATTCATTTTACTGTTCTATAAACATTTAGTTTCCAATATTGTGTTATTGCATGAATATTTAACTTGTACAAATGCTGAACTGGGTGAGCGTATACCCATGACAAAGGCATTAAGAAAAGCTACATAAAAACAGCATTCTTTTACACTGATGGTCTGGTTTGCTGTTAGTTACATGTAACGTATGACCATCAGAGGAAAAATTTAAATTCAACTGTTTCAGAAATATAAAAAAAATCCTCATTTGGGCGCTCCGGTGGCGTAGGAGTGGATAGAGCGTGTACCATATTGGCTCAGGCCTTCGTTGCAGTGGTCGCGGGTTCAAATCCGACCTGTGGACCTTTATTACTGCAGGTCATCCCCCCTCTCCCTCTCTCTCTCTCTCTCTCTCTCTCTGTCTCTGTCTCCCCATTTCAACTCTGTACTGTCTAATAAAGCTTGAAAATGCCAAAAAAAGAATGTTAAGAAGAAAGAAAAAGCAACTTGTTTTCTCCCTTGTAGAGAGCATGGCTGTGGAGAGGAGAGGAGTGTGTGTCTGAAAAATAAATGTGTGTGTGTGTGTGTGTGTGTGTGTGTGTGTGTGTGTGTGTGTGTGTGTGTGTGTGTGTGTGTGTGTGTGTGTGTGTGTGTGTGTGTGTGTGTGTGTGTGTGTGTGTGTGTGTGTGTGTGTGTGTGTGTGTGTGTGTGTGTGTGTGTGTGTGTCTGTCTGCCTCTGTCTCTATACTATCTAATAAAGCTTGAAAATGCCAAAAAAAAATATCTTAAATCTTATTTCCTTGTGTTTTCTCCCTTGCAGAGAGCATGGCTGTGGAGCGGAGAGGCGTGTGTGTGGCTGTGATGTGTCTCCTGCTCTCCCTGGCTCTGTCAGGTGTGTGTGGGGCGACAGGGCCTGACTGCAGCCCCCCCTCACCCACCGGGTTAAACCCCGCGGTGCGTTCACTGTCCGCTGTGATCGACACACACACAGCAGAGCAGAGCAGGAGACAACACCTGGAGGCTCTGTTCAACAGGTGAGGTTCAACAGACACACAGACAGACAGACAGACAGACACACAGACAGAGAGAGAGACAGACAGACAGACAGACAGACAGACAGACAGACAGAGAGACAGACAGACAGACACATGCAACACACATATACGCACACACATACACACACACACACTCACTCGCTCACACACACACAAACACTCATACACACACAGATACTCATATACACACGGTCACTCACTCACTCACTCACTCACTCACTCACACACACACACACACACACACACACACACACACACACACACACACACACACACACACACACACACACACACACACACACACACACACACACACACTCACTCACTCACTCACACACACTCATGCACACACACTCACACACACACACACTCATGCACACACACAGACAATTAAAATCAAGGCAATTAAACAGTATTCAGTAAATAAATGCACATGTAGTAAATGCATAGCCTCCTGTGTAACTCTATTCTGCTAAGTTAGTTTTTCATCAATACAGTCATCACAAGAACAGCGAAAAATAAATGTCTGTCTGTCTGTCTGTCTGTCTGTCTGTCTGTCTGTCTGTCTGTCTGTCTGTCTGTCTGTCTGTCTGTCTGTCTGTCTGTCTGTCTGTCTGTCTGTCTGTCTGTCTATCTGTCTGTCTGTCTGTCTGTCTGTCTGTGTGTCTGTCGGTTTCAGGGTCAAAATGTCTTTTTAAACCTTTAGTGCTTGTTTAAAGCAGTTTTATTATATTATTTTATCTTATTTTGAAGGCCTTAAAGGTGCAGTGCATGCCATAAATAAGTAACCATGTGTGTTGTTCTAGTGAAATATTGATAGTTTGTACATAAATAGCAGTGGAGGGTCGTTGCTTTTAGCTGGCAGCTCATACATATTGGAACGAGAACTTCAATACGAATTGAAAGTCGGAAGAAGTTTTAGTACAGACCTAAGATTATAGTATAGTTGGTCTCAAAAACTCAATTCATTGACACCTTGTTGACTTTATTCTCTGCTTAACATTTGCGTGCAGTTTAAACAATGTCCTTAGAAACCTGTAAAGTAGACTTGGTTGTTTATTTTATTTTGTCTTTTGTTTTTGTGTTCCTTTTTTTGTGTGTTTGTATGTTTTCTATAAATAAAGTATTAAAAAAAAAAGTATAACTCTCTTGTCTTCTTCTGTGTTTTTAAATGTTTAAACAGATATGGGGAGAACGGGACCATTTCTCTGGCTGGGTTGAAGCGGCTGTTACACAACGTTGGATTGAGAACTGTCCTGACACAACATCACAACAACAAAGCAGAAAACCATGACAACCATCACCACGGGAGCCACGGCAACCACCATCATCATCATCATCAGCATCACGATCATCATCCCCATGACGACAACAACAGCTCACATCAGCCCAAACACGTCCACGCCGCCGCCGAAGCTCAAAAGGGACAAAATGGCGCCGTGGAAAAACCCAGTGCAGCAGGTACAAACATTAATTAATACAATTAAAAAATAAATGTTTTTTTTTTATTTTTTTGAGTACATAAGTCCATGTCTTATCTATCTTCATTTAAGTCTATTTTAATGTGAAGCTTGTAATGCATGTGTTTTTAAAGAGGACCTATTTAGCTTTTTCTTCTTTTCTGACCTATAAATGCTATTATAATGTTATACAGTCATGCTACATGACACCAAAGTGTCAGATAATGACGTACATGCATTTTAGATGTATTCCCTGCTTACTGTCTGGGGTGGCTGCAGGTGGCTGTGCACAGCCTCAACACTCTGATGCAGTTCGCGGGAGCCTGCTGTCTAGTTTCCGGGTTTTATCTACGTAGATAAAGCGGATTTTCCATGTATGGTCATGCTGCTACACGCTCAGACATCTCCCTGTCCCCCCCTCCCCGCCTGTTCAAATCTGCCCGCGCTCACACTGCAGTCCGCTCAGTGTAACGTGAAACTAGGGGGCGTGCCTGTTGCTATGCCTTCTCTGATTGGCCAGGTCAAACAGAGTATAGAGGGACAGAGCGTTTTTGCTGAGAGGCTAAACTGCAGTACCAATGTTAGACTGTAAAATAGTATAATAGCACCCCTTTAAAGCAAGTAAGCATTACCGGCAGCAGCAAAATACAAAGTACACATACAAAAAAAAATTAAAAATTGAATGAAATATAATTTTTTAATTATTATTATTTTCCCCCCCAGCCCTAGCAACAGGAGCGTCCGCTGCACGACTGGTCACCGAGCACCAGACACATCACCATGACAACGATCACGACCATAGTAACGACCATCACCACGACCACGAGCTGCCCGGCAACCAAAGCTCAGACACTTTAGAGGTACCGGCAGTTCTTAAAGCTAATTTGCATATTCCGTTTATTTCGCATATTTTTTTTAATATTTTTTTGCATATTTTGTTTAATTTGCATATACCGCTTTCTGACTAGTATCACGTGTAGTTGTCCAACGAATAAACAAATCAACAAAGAATCTGCTTGAAAATATGCCGGTTAAATAAAGAAATTAATCAAGTAGCCTGTTAAAGCTATAGTGTGTAACTTCTGTCGCCCCCCATGTGGAATTCTGAGTAATTACAACAACAACACTGTCGGTGCATCGCCATCTACATGAGGTAAAGCCTTCAGTGATGGCACATGGATTTTAAACCTTCTGCTGTATGTCCAGGTTTTTTTTTCTTAGCAGTAGAGTCAACAACTGAAACATTTCTTGGGGATTTTGGGGGGGGGGGGGGCACCAGTTTGTAAACGCTGCCATATTGAGAGCTGATAATAGGCTTAATAGACTTTGTGTCAACTCATTTGGGCTTCTTCAATGTAAGAGACATTCATTTATATTTCCTGGTGAATGTTGTTTTCTCCCCCCCCCCAGTGCCTGAGTGCGTCTAGCTTCCTCTCGTCTCACGGGATGAACACGGAGGGAGTGAGTGTGTCTGACTTCAGTTTCCTCTGCCCCGCTCTGCTCAGACAGATAGATGCAGGAGCCTGTGTCCATCACAAAGCAGGCCACGGTAAGAGGCCCATGGTGCAGTTTAAAATCAGTACTTCACACATAACTATTTTTCTCTAGTTTGTATACATTTTCTGTTGCCTTATTATTTAAAAAAAAAATAATATCTATAACGTTATGAAATTTTAGAATTATTTAGTTTGAGGCTTCAGATAGCACAATAAGAAACAAACTAAGGAACCACTTTATTAGTTCTAAATGTGAAGCCAATCTTTCGAAGGTGCGCAGAAAAAGGGAAGAAAAAAAAACTTATTAGGTGCGTTTCCAACAAGTGCTGTGCCTGTGTGTGCGTGCGTGCGTGCGTGCGTGTGCGTGAGTGTGTGTGTGTGCGTGTGCGTGCTGAAAAATCCAGTGGCAATACACAGCCTAGGTCCTGTAAACAGGGCCTGTAGTGTTTAGATGTGACTCGGAACTTCCATATTCCTCTGATGTTTTTTCCACATAACATGTTCAAAACTAGATCAATTTGTATATTTTTTCTTTTCATTTCCAGCCCATAAACACAGTCAACATCGCCACGGCGACCACAACAGCTCGGATCACGACCACAGTGATGGAGACGGTCCCAAAAGCATCATGATAGGTAGAAAATATCTTTAAAATGTTTTAAACATAGGCGCCTATAGATGAGATGAATCGTTATTAATACTTTTTGTTGTCCCTCTTTCTCTCTCTCCCTCTGTCTGTCTGTCTGTCTGTCTCCCTCTCTCTCTCTCCCCTTCCTCCCTCCCTCCCTCCTTCCCTTCCTCCCTGTCTGTCTGTCTCCCTCTCTCCGTCTCCCTCCCTCTCTCTCTCTTTCTCTCCCCCTTCCTCCCTCCCTCCCTCTCTCTCTCCCTCTCTCTCTCTCCATTCCGCCCCCTCTCCCCCTTCATCCCTCCCTCTCTCTCTCTCCCTCTCCGTCCCTCCCTCCCTGTCTCTCTGTCTCCCCTCCCTCCCCCTCTCTGTCTCTCTCCCTCCCTCTCTCCCCCCTCCCTCCCTCCCCCTCTCCCTCCCTCCTTCCATCCCTGTGTCTGCTTGTCTGTCTGTCTGCCTCCCTGTCTGTCCCTTCCTCTCTCTCTCCCCCCCACCCCCCTCTCAGCCTGGGTTGGAGGTTTCATCTCGATCACCATCATCAGTCTCCTCTCTCTGGCGGGCGTGGTCCTCATTCCCCTGATGAACCGCGTCTTCTTTAAGTTCCTGCTCAGTTTCCTGGTCGCGCTCGCAGTCGGCACGCTGAGCGGAGACGCCTTCCTGCACCTCATACCACACGTAAGTCACACACACACGGTCTGTTAACGGTGTTTATATACACAGCCTAGGCTCTGTAAAAGGGTATCAGACAAAATCCTAGGCTTACTTTAGAGGTGGAGACAGCGATTTTGGAGAACGCTTGTTGTCAAAATCACTTTTAATCTTAGGTCAGTGTGAGGGGAGAAGAGTCCATTGTCCAGACAGGCTTTTGGGTTTCTGACGGTTTAGTTTACAATGTAGCAGCAGACAAACAAATGTGCAACAATAGGAATTTGCTGCCTCGACTCCTTTCTCTCTCTTGCTACTGAAATAGCTCAAACAATGATATTAAGTCCGAGAATAATTTTAACTTTCAGCCCCTGTGTGTGTGCCTGTGTTTCTTTGTCCCTGTCTGTCTGCCTGTCTGTCTGTCTGTCTGTCTGTCTTTGATACAGTCTCAGGGAGGACACCACCATGGAGACCCTGGAGTGAACTTCTCGTCTCCTCACGTTCACGAGGAACCGGAGGAGAACCTGGACGGGGTGTGGAAAGGTCTGACGGCTCTGAGTGGAGTCTACCTCATGTTCCTCATAGAACATTTCCTCACTCTGGGAAAGATGTACAAGGACAAGAAGCAGAAGGTTAGAGTACGTGTTCAGATTATTAAATACTGTTTGAAATAGGGCTGTCAAACAATTCATTTTTTTTTAAGAAAATACGTTTTTTTTTTTTTTTTTTTTTTTTTTTTTTAAGAACGCAAACATACAACTGTAAAAGTGAACACACAAACAACATACAAAATAAAATAAAAAACTAACTTGGCAAACTTTACTTAACTCTACTTAACTTAACTTTCTAAAGATATTGTTTAAACTAAAGGCAAACGATTACATTTTTTAATCAGATTAATCACAGGGTAGCTGTAGATTAATCACCATTATTAAGGGTCTGACGGCTCTGAGTGGAGTCTACCTCATGTTCCTCATAGAACACTTCCTCATGCTGGGAAAGATGTACAAGGACAAGAAGCAGAAGGTTAGAATACACCTTCAGGTTATTGACTCAGAGTGTTGAAAATGATATTGTGTAACACGTGTTTTTGTGTGTGTGTGTGTGTGTGTGGGCGGGGGAATTTAAAGGTGCTGTAAGCGGAATGGTTCTTTTAGCTAACTTCCTGTCAGTTACTGCAGTTAGCAGTCCCCTCGCTCGTCCCTACGTCACCACATTAATGCACTGCGGTCTTCAAACAGCGAGTTATCTAGCATCATCTCAGATCCATAAGTGTGATAAAACATGTTAAAAACCATCAAAACAGACATTGGGAAGGATTTTTACCTGCCATTGTAGGCGCATAAACATTCACCCATCTGTCGCTCTGTCGTGCACCGGCAGTGAGACCATGAGTGAGACGGGTGTCGGTTTGTAGCGTTCTCTCTTGTGATTGGATAAAAATTTCGGGATCCTCCAATAAGTTTATTTGCCGAGAGATCGGCTTTATGAAACGCGCACATTATGTAAGTGATCACTGTATGAATAAAGAGCGATTTAACACTAATATTAACATAAATAAACCGCTTACTTCACCTTTAAGAAATATTAGACGCCCCAAAAAATCATTATCATTGTCTTGTTTTAAATGCGTGCAATACACACACCAATGTCTATTCTGTGTGCATATGATACACCTATCAGGTGATACGTGGTATTTTGACACATCTACTCTCCTCCATAGAAGTTAATGCTGATTTCAATGTTTCTGGTCAATTAAACAGACATCGAGTGTTGAAAATGATATTGTATACCACTTGTTTCCCAGTCTTTGATTGTCACAGTTAATTTAAATTAATATTAATATGAGAATACACAGTGCAGACAAATATTAGTTAAAGGTGCAGTGTGTAATATGACATCATCAAGAAAGTTCTACAAAGTTCTAGAATGCAACGCTCCCTGGGTAACCCCACCCCTTTAGAATAATAACAGAAGCTACAGTGGCCTTCAAGGACAAGAACAATTCTAAATTTTAAACAATGCACCTGATGACATTCCAACTATGACACTTTCAAGATGCCGGCACTAGGCCGTGGTCCAAAATATGCAGAAATATGGACATATATGAGACCCTTTCTAAGGGAAAAAATAATAATTCAAAAAAAATGTTTCAGCTATTATGCACTAAATTAAAGGTACTTATGGATATTATAATTACTTTCTACAAAATCTGCTAGGAAATAAAACCCAAAATTCTACACACTGCAGGTTTAAAAAATTACTTTCTGGGGGCTTGTGGTGCATTGTTGAGAGCATATTTTGGTTGTAATTGTTGTAACCTCCAAACAGGTCCAGAAGAAATGGGACAAGAACGAAAATGGAGATCTAGAGAAACTACCGGCACTGGAGGAGAACGACCTGAAGCCAACGGAAGGTGAGACGGATGGACGGATGGATGGATGGATGGATGGGTGGAGGGAGGGAGGGAGGGAGGGATGGATGAATGGATAGATGGATGGATGGATGGATGGATGGATGAATGGATAGATGGATGGATGGATAGATGGATGGATGAATGGATAGATTGGTGGATGGATGGATGGATGGATGGATGGATGGATGGATGGATAGATGGGTGGATGGATGGATGGATATATGGATGGATGGATGGATATATGGATGGATAGGGGGATGGATGGATGGATGGATGGATAGATGGATGGATGGATAGATGGATGGATGGATAGATAGATGGATGGATGGATAGATGGATGGATAGGGGGATGGATGGATGGATGGATAGATAGATGGATGGATGGATGGATAGATAGATGGATATATGGATAGATGGATTGATAGATAAATAACTGTGATTCTAACAGTGTTAATGTCTTTCCGCAGATGTGGAGACTAACGGGATATTTGGTGGAGACGGTTCGGGCAGCGTTCACGGCGGCAGCTTAGTGGACGAGGAGCAACAGGTCATGCTAGCTCCACAGGTCTGTCTGTCTGTCTGTCTGTCTGTCTGTCTGTCTGTCTGTCTGTCTGTCTCTCTCCTTGCTCTAAACAAGGTTAATGTTCCTTTTGTGTATGTTGTGTTTACTTGCAAATTGTGTATCTGAATGTATTTCCTCTACGAGAAATTGTATTGTATTATAATTGTTCGCTTTTAAATGTTCAATACATTTTTTTTTTTTTTACTTTTTTTTTCTAAAGTTAATGTTTCTTTTTATCACTGTCCCTGTTTAAATAAAGTTATATTACAAGTTCAATGTTTGTGCCCTTATTGTATTCCCCCATCCAGGTGTCCGTGGTCTCCTCCCCGGCTGCTGCTGAGGCCTACACAGACCAGGAGTGTGAGAACAAGTGTCACTCTCACTTCCATGACACGGTGGGGCAGGCGGACAGCGGGCACCATCACCACCATGACTACCACCACATCCTGCACCACCACCACTCCCAGAACCACCACCCCCACTCCCACTCACACTCCTACTCCGAGACCCACTTCCAGCAGGCCGGGGTCGCCGCCCTCGCATGGATGGTCATCATGGGGGACGGACTGCACAACTTCAGTGACGGCCTGGCTATAGGTGGGTTAAATGGAGATTTTTTTTGTGTGTTT
This sequence comes from Ammodytes marinus, assembly GCF_949987685.1. NCBI lineage: Eukaryota > Metazoa > Chordata > Actinopteri > Uranoscopiformes > Ammodytidae > Ammodytes > Ammodytes marinus. Next base: position 31,744,230 of record NC_137213.1, on the reverse strand, counting down.
TTCAAGCTTTATTAGACAGTTTGGAGAGACAGAGATGAAATGGGTCAGAGAGAGGAATGACATGCAGAAAAAGAATATAAAGATATATAGATGGAGATGGGCTGGCTATAGGTAGGTTAAAAGAAAGGATATACAGATTTTTGTGTAGATTTTGTCTGCTGTGAAGAGGACTGAGCCTCTATGGGGGGTTAAAGAGAATATAAAGAACTGTATACATAATTATTATTTTTTTTTTTTTTCGTGTGTTTTTGAAGCTTTATTTGATAGTTGTGTAGAGACAGAGATGAAATGTGTCAGAGAGGGGAATGACATGCAGAGAACGACCCGGGCTGGATTCTAACCCGGGTCTGCTGTGAAGAGGACAGACAGACAGACAGACAGACAGACAGACAGACAGACAGACAGACAGACAGACAGAGAGGGGAATGACATGCAGAGAACGACCCGGGCTGGATTCTAACCCGGGTCTGCTGTGAAGAGGACTGAGACTCTATTCTTGACCTGCATTAGTTTGAGCAAATATAAAATTAAGTTTAAAAAAAAAAAAATCTCTCTATGGTGCAAATGTGACGTTACAGCAGCATCCGTTTGCATGTTAATCTATCAACCTTGTGCTTTAACTAAATGCAATACTGCAAAAGATAAGATTGTTAAAGGTCCTTCGAGGAACTTTAAGTTTGTGTTAATTCTAGCGCCCCCTTTGGACAAAAGCGGTAGTGTTTTACCACGCCAGCTGTTGTTCCTGGGTGAGCGTATACCCATGACAAAGACATAAAGAAAAACTATATAAAAATAGTATTCCTTAAGGCCCTTTTCCACCGCCGCGCGGCAACGCCGCCGCCTCCATTCATTTCAATGAGGGAAGGGCGGCTGAGGGAAGGCGGCTGAGGGGAGGCGGTTCAGCCGCGGCGGTTGGGCCAGGAAGTGGTTGCCGCCCACGTGAACGAGCGCAGATTTTCCCCAACCGCTTAGCTTTCCCCGTGTTGAAACTTCCAGCGGCAGCCGCCCGGCGGCAAGGCGGGAGTACAAGGCATCGTTGCAAACGGAGTACAGACATAAACAACACGGATCTACCATGTTTTAAGTCAATGTTAAAGTGTCTGTCATTTAAAAAAGATTGGATATATATTCGACGTTGAACACAAACATGTGGAACCAGTGATTGAAGACGATTTTCTAGGGAAATATTTTTTAGACGTAACTGTATTTTCTCTGTACTTTTATTCTTCATAAAAGCTCATATAGAGAGACTATGACATCGTTATACGAGAGAGAGAGAGAGAGAGAGAGAGAGAGAGAGACTATGACATCGTTATACGAGAGAGAAAGAGAGAAATAAGTGTGGTGGACTTCTGGTCGGGCTATATCAACGATACGATCACCGAAGCATCTCGCTGTCATGGCCGCCGAGGCAGCAGCCGCTTCTAAAAACGCCGGGCTCACCGGTGGAGTCCTCCGGCAAGGAGGCGGTTGAGAGGGCGGTTGCCGCGCGGCGGTGGGAAAGGCCCTTTACACTGATGGTCTCGTTTGCTGTTACATGTCATTTATGATCATCAGAGAAGACTGTAATATACAAAGACAGAAATATTTAAAAGTTCCTCGTAGCACCTTTAACAAACTCACCGTAGGCATGATATTCCTAATACTAGATTCAAGATGATTTATTTTGTCATTATACTACTGTTCTCTGTTTTACTAAATGATGGTCTGTCTGTCTGTGTTCTCTCAGGTGCTGCCTTCACTGAGGGCCTGTCCAGCGGGCTCAGTACGTCAGTGGCTGTTTTCTGCCATGAGCTTCCTCACGAGCTCGGTAAGAGTTCAGATCTCACCTCAGTATTTCACACCTGCCCTCCATTCCAAATCTCATACTCATTTCTTTTTTCTATTCTACGTACAACATCTGACCATAAAAATAATCTAGTTTGGATGCAGTAGGCAAACACTTGGGAGATACCTTTACTTTATTTATATTTATTTTGTCCTAACATGGCTCATTGATCTTGCCTCTTGCTTTTATATCCATCTCATCCCCAGTTTTTTTCATACGGAGGCTCCGTCGATGTGACGTCACTTCCGGTGTGTACTGGATTGTGCGTGAATCACCCAAATAGCATGCTGTTTTCAACTCATATCTCGGCCGCATGTAGTACAATCCGGGTATTTCTAACCATACTAAATCTGTCCACAATAATCGGGACATCCTAAATCTTTTTTTCTACCGTACTAAATAGTAGATAGTATGGGGATTGGAACACAGCCCCAGATTTATCTACTGGCGCTCGCAGCACGTTACAGTTTTTTTCCGATTGCTTAAGCACGATTTTGAAAACATGGCCTGATTTTTCAAAACACTACACACAATTAGCCCATCAAACACTCAATTACCAAAACACCTCAGACCCTTTGCAAAATGAAATACTCTTTTCAAAACTATACACTATTTTATGAAAAACACATTTTGTCACCATATGAAACACACACTTTTCATGTGACTTAATTCTGTCTGAACCAGTTACACACTGCTGTTGCTAACCTTAAACACTTTTAGTAATTCTACTTCTCAGTGATTTGAGTAATGTATATAAAGTACACAGAGAAAGTGCAAATATACAATAAGTTCACCAAACACTTGACAAGACCAATGCTACAGACTGAGGAAAATAAAATGTATTTCTCTCCATACACCCAAATCAGTCAACATGGAAAATCACAACAAAACATGTGTGCAGTAGTCTGCATAACACTGTTATCCCAGCAAACAACAAAACACATATACTGTATCCAGTACAGGTTACACATTACAGATAATACTTATCTGTGATTTAAAAAATTTGATAAAGGAAACAGAAAATACAGTATAGAAAATACTAGACATTATCTCTTCGCCTAGCTGGATCTGTCCAGAGAATTTCATCCACATCCTTCCACCGCCATGCAGAGAAAAACTGGATAAGGAGAGTATGGTGGAAGGTATAGAACTGTGAACTGTGGATGGTGTTGAAACCAGTTCTGGCCCAGAGCAGCATGGTGGAATGACACATTGTCCCAGATGACAATGTATTGCGTCTGGTGCATTTGGTTACCTGCTGTGACAATGTTTTGCAATCAGTCTAAAAATGTGAGTATGTGATGTGTGTTGTAAGGACTAATATTGGCATGACGTATCTGTGGACCTCTGTGGATTAGGGTTAAGTGTGTTTAGTGTTTTGCAAATCACTGTGTGTATTGTTTTGCAAAAAGTGTGAGGCTGACTTTGTGCTTATAGTGGTGCACATAGAGCCAATGGTTTGCTTCTTGAGTTTAAGGTTTTGATAATTGTGTCATACTTTTGATTTTAGTGTTTAGTGCGCACACGGGGGAAGTTTTAGCAGTAGAATCATTTATCATGGCGTTATTATCCTGATATGTATGTGTGAAATGATTCAGGAATGTATTAGTAAAATGGCATAGGGTTGTGACTTGTGAAAAAAAAAATCAGATTGGGGGATGAATTTAATCATACTTTTTTTTTAAACTTGATTTCAACCTCTGCAATGGAAGGAATATTTTAACATCGGGTCTGCGACGGTACACAACAAAAAATATGCCTAAGACTCTTTCCAGATGCTTTACTATCATGAAACCAACTCCCCAAGTGACAAAGGTAGAAGGATTTGGTGGATTTGGGTTTACAGGTGCACTATGGGCTTTAACTTTAAAGGAATACTTCACCTAAACGGAACCAGCGTTCTATCATTATAAAATTGCTATTATAATATAATGAATTAGGTTTTTCTTTCCTCAGTCTTCCCTTGGCCCAGCTGTCCTGTTCCTGCACACATCCTGCGTCTACCTCTGGAGCGCGTCGCCTTACCTTACTGCTGCCTCTCTCTCTCTGTTACTGCTGCCTCTCTCTCTCTCTCTGTTACTGCTGCCTCTCTCTCTCTCTCTCTCTCTCTCTCTCTCTCTCTCTCTCGGACTTTTCTCGGACACACATGGAACGTCTCAGCAGCTGCTGCTGCTGCTGCAGCGCTGCTTCTAAAAGCCCTGTCTTTCTACATGGAGTTTTCATAGATAATTCCCATTAAAAATGAAGTTCTTTCGTGTCATTTATGATGCATATGATTTATATTGAGTCTAATATTGAGTCTGGACAGTAATCCGTGCGCCCCATTGCCTTTTTCTTTTTTGCCACATTTTCGCTTGTTTTATTTTGAAAGGGACACACCAGGAAATGGTGTAACTCCAGTGAAAGCTGCCGGTATGAAGTCAATATGACTCTCAGCAGAGTATTTCTCTGTCAGTTAAAGCAGAGAGACCCGAGAGAGACGCGCGGCTCTCAGAAAAAAATAGGCTCCTCCTCCTGAGGTAAAGGGGAGCGTCGCTGCAGACGTGCCTCTGACGTGCGTCTGAGGTTGGATGTGTGCCCGCTCTAGGTTGATTACACGGTCAGTGACAAAAAGTCAGACGCAGACGCGCTGTAGACGCGCAGTAGAGGTAGGATGTGTGTGGGGGCCGTAACCCAGTGACAGTGAGACCATAAAACACTCTTTCTGCCTTTTCTCAGGCTAGGATGAACCAATTTCTAAAATGTTTGCACATTTATACTACATAGGATCTCAGAGTTCAATACACCTTCATATTCCCACTGGCGAAATATATCTTAAACTGTTTTCTCCATTTTTTCTCTTAAACTCCATTTCCCAGGGGACTTTGCGGTTCTGTTGAAGGCAGGTATGACGGTGAAACAGGCGATTCTGTACAACATGCTGTCGGCCATGATGGCGTATCTGGGCCTGATCACGGGGATTCTGATCGGACACTACGCAGAGAATGTCTCCCAGTGGATCTTTGCCCTCACAGCCGGACTCTTCCTCTATGTGGCTCTGGTGGATATGGTGAGTGTGTGTGTGTGTGTGGGGGGGGGGGGATGTGTGTGTGTGTGTGTGTGGGGGGGGGGGGGGGAATGTGTGTGAGTGAGGGTGTGTGTGTGTGTGTGATAGACCAAGATATTTAAATACAAAATAATAGTTAACAGCAGTATGAAGGCGCAAGGCATGTATTAAAGTGCAGGGTAGAATTCACTATGTTATGTACAGTATGACGATGATGACCTTTGCTCATGATGACATGACACTCAACAAAATATGAGTTGACAGACTACGGGGTAAAAAGAACCACTGTCCTACTTTTGGGGGGAACTTTTGCCAACTTCTTTTTTTAAAGTTGTGCTGCTTGTATTTTCATTTCTGTGAGAAATGTTACAGTCAATCTCGTATATTATGACACAACATGCAATTATTGCAGTCAATTGCAGAATCTGTTTGTGCAAGCTAGTCTCGCAAAGCCAGACATCAAGCCACTATATTAAGTCGCAGTGCGAGCGGAAAGCATACGTTTAAGAGGCACACAGAAAGCAGTTGAGCACAGAGTCGATCCCTCGGTCTCTAGAAAGAGGAGAAGTGAAACTCTTTGGTCTCGTCCAGTCAGCAGCATCTGTTAAAGTCCTGACTGGACGTCTAGTGATTCAACTCAGCCTTCAGGACCAGATGGCCTCTCATCTCTGTCTGGGTGTGTGTTTGTCTCTCTTTCTCTCTACTCTCTCTCTCTCTCTGTCTGTCTGTGGGTCTCTCTTTCTCTCTACTCTCTCTCTCTGTCTGTCTGTGGGTCTCTCTCTCTCTCTCTCTCTCTCTCTCTCTCTTTCTCTCTCTACTCTCTCTCTCTCTCTCTGTCTGTCTGTTGGTGGGTCTCTCTCTCTAACTCTCTCTCTCTCTGTCAGTCTGTCTGTGTGTGTCTCTCTCTCTCTCTACTCTCTCTCTCTCTCTCTCGCTCTCTCTCTTTCTCTCTACTCTCTCTCTCTCTCTGTCTGTCTGTTGGTGGGTCTCTCTCTCTAACTCTCTCTCTCTCTGTCAGTCTGTCTGTGTGTGTGTCTCTCTCTCTCTCTCTCTCTCTCTCTGTCTCTCTCTCTCTCTCTCTGTCTCTCTCTCTCTGTCTGTCTCTCTCGCTCTGTGTGTCTTTCTGTCACACCTACACTTGCTCACACTTGGACACGCACACATGTACACCCATAGACACTCACTCACTCACTCACTCACTCACTCACTCACTCACTCACTCACTCACTCACTCACTCACTCACTCACTCACTCACTGTAAAACTTGCACATGGCATGTTTATACAAACAAACAAACATGACAGAGGTTTAGCTGTCACAGACCACACAGCCAAGCTCAGATGGGAGGCTGCCCCCTTGTGGCTGCTGCTCTGTATTGCAGTTGATGCATTTTGTTATTTCCTCAAGTCAGTTTGGCATTTGTTATGCCTTATTGATAGTGTTAAGAGACAGAGTTGAAATGGGGCAGAGAGGGGGGTGACATGCAGAGAACGACCGCGGGTGGGAATCGAACCTGCGTCTGCTGCTGGGCCCTTTACACATTTTTCCATGTGTAAAATGTAGGGTTAGGATTAACAGGACAGCTGGGCCAAGGGAAGACTGAGGATAGAAAAACCTCATTCATTATATCATAATAGTGATTTTATAATGATATAACGCCGGTTCCGTATGGGTGAAGTATTCCTTTACTAATGTGTGTCCTGTCTTCTCTGCAGGTGCCTGAGATGTTGCATAACGACGCCGGTGAACACGGCTTCAGCCACTGTGGATTCTTCCTGCTCCAGAACGCAGGAATACTACTGGGCTTCTGCATTATGCTGCTCATAGCCATCTTTGAGCACAAAATACAACTGGACTTGGGATTCTGAAAGGAGTGTTTTTCTCAACCTAAACTAGTGTTTTTTTATTTTTTTATTTGTTGGTTTACACAGTCCAGTCATGTTTATTTAGTTTGTGTTTCTAACAAGAGTGTGAAGAAAAAACAGAAATCCGATGTTATGTAGGAATAGAAGGCGACTCGTCTCTCTAACGTTGTAGCAGACAGAAGAAAAAGATGGAGATTATGAGTAAAAAATAACTTATAAGATGTTGATTTTTTTTTCTCATGGACTGCGTTTCAAATTGAGCAGCAGTCTCTTGAAGTATCGTCAAATTCCTTTATGAAAAGTCCTGAGAAAACTGCTGTTACCTCTTCTGTCATATTTAGTTGTTTTTTTTACCACATTTTGTCCAAATTTTGTAATAATGATATTAATATTTTTTTTATTTATCTGAAGTGTTGGAGGAGTTTCTGCTACTGTGTGAAACCAGATCAGTATTTCAGTTGGTTCACAAAGTGCCATAACATCCCCACTGTTAGCACAACGTTAAAATGGCTGACCGTTTCTATTTTAAAGGCGCTACGAGGAACTTTTAAATTTTTTCTGAAACAGTCTAATTTTTCCTCTGATGATCATGAATGACATGTAACAGCAAACGAGACCATCAGTGCAAAGAATGCTATTTTTATATAGTTTTTCTTAATGCCTTTGTCATGGGTATACGCTCACCCAGGAACAACAGCTGGAGTAGTAAAAACACTACCGCTTTTGTCCAAGGGCGGGCGCAAGAATTAACACAAACTGAAAGTTCCTCGGAGCACCTTTTAAAGTCCCTCCTATAAGAAGTAAAGCTTTTGCATTTTCCCCACATACTTTGCCAAAATCACCCCTGCACACGGTATGATTATTAACACTAGTAATCATTTATTTATTACGTGTAAAACGGTGTGAAAGAGTCAACACATGTCCATGTTTCTGGTAAAGCTCAGGCTGTTATGTTTGCCTTTTCACCCCCCCCCCAAAAAACAAAAAAAACAAAAGGAACACAGTTTTTTTTCTATTAAAATAATATAATTCTATGGGGAAGAAAAGTTGGTGAAGACTTCTGTTAATTTTGAAAGGTTTGATCTTGACTGAAAAAAAAGTTAAGAGTGAAAAATAATAGAGTGGAGCAACACAGTGTGTGTGTAGAAATGTAGAAATTGGTTTTGCAGCGGAATAAAAAAAAAAATTCTAGACCAAATTGCAGACTAAGGACGGCATATTGGGGCCACTGTGGAGAAGAAAATAAATTATTTTAAAATAATTTGTAAAAAAAAATACTTGTATTCTACGAGACTAAACTTGAAAATTTCAAAATTGCCCAAAATATAAGTCGAAAAACACTTGTTCATTTAGAAAGGTTGGATGAATGTGTTCTGCTATTCTGACTGGCTCCTTCAAACATAACAATGTTTTGTGTTGATTGGACAATTTAAAAAGGACTCGTATGAAAATGGCAATGGATAAAAATGTAAAAAGAAAGACACAGCTGGGCATTGGACTCACAATTAATAATAATAATGATGAACGAAAACACGGCGTAATTATTTAAGTTAAAATAATGCCCCATTGATCGCTGAGAATTGTATAAAAACTTGTGTCAAAGTGCAGCTAAAATGTTTATTTTTTAAGCCAAGATTTGTTTTCTGAAAGAAGGGAATGGTATTTTTGTTCTTAAAGTGCTTTTCTCGTGAGCTAATTTGACATTAGATAAAAAAATTAATATATCTCTATGAAAATCAAATTTATCTTAGAGGCTTAAATTGTCTAAAAAAAAAAACTGATGGTCTCTCTTGTGAGGCGTTCTGACGTTCGATTGAGAACTCAGAAAAGTTGGCCTGACAGAAAACTGGACACAACCTGGTTCCTTATGATTACACTCCTACTACACTCCTATATTTTTCCAATTCTATTTTTTTATTTTTTCAAATTCGGAAGAAATGCATCAGATCTGAACAGCACTTTTTTTTTAACATTTTTTGATGAAACGTTCTAACAAACGAGTCTGTTCATTTCAATTCCATTTTTTCTGGAGGCAACTCTAAGAAACTGGAGCTGAAGAGGCCTAAATAAGCGATGGAAGACTAAAATAAAAGTAGTAAACACCTGCCGATGCATTGATTCTTAAGTTGTTAAGTTGTTAAGGTGATGGCTAAAGGACAGATCCACGTTTGATTGTGTTAAGTTATTGGTCAAGTTCTTTTCTCTTATTTTTATTCATATAAGTAATCTCTCTCTTCTATTTCTGCCTTGACAGCATGACAACATCGAAACTTCCTTTAATTTAGACTAACAAAATGTGTTCAAGGCAGTGGCATACACAATTTAAACACATTATCTGAAATATAATGTGTGCAAACGAGTACAGCACTAACAATGCCTTTTAAGGAGAGACTGTGCAGATTTATGCTGTTATCAGCGTATTAAAATCACACCGTTTCCCTAAAAACGTCGTACAAACCCATCTTACACGTCTGTAAGAAAAAAGCTGAATACACAATATGTTCATTACAGAGCTCAGAAATAGTATACGATGTAGATTTTTTTCAGCAAAAATAGGGAAACTAACCGTAGACTGTTTACGTTTAATTTATAGTTTTTTATTTTTTATTTTATTGTTACAGTTGGAGGATGGTGTGGCAGCTCAACACTGTTAATCTTTGTCACAACAGTATCTGTGTTCAGTTTGAATGTGGACTGTGTAAAAGATTGTTTTGTTGCAAATGTCCAAACATGAGCAATTTTTTCTGTATTTCTTTAAAAACATGTTAAGGTCAAATAACAAAGTTCCCTCACAGGTCGTAAAAAAAATAAAAATAAATCTGGCATTTTGTTTTCTCCAGACATGAACCTTCCTCACTGTGTATATTACATGTACAATATTATACTATATGTATATATTTATGTAAAACACTGTACAACGATTTGTTTCACTCACTCAATCACTCACTGTGCTGTCGTGAGTGAATATTGGTCTGATGCGTCATTTTCAACACCAAGCTAAAAAGTATAGAAATCATGTGGGAACCTCAAAGTGTTTGTTCTAAAACAAAATGGAAACGTGTTTTTTGAAATGTTAAACACTCTTCAGATGCTGTTTCTGTTATTTTGTCCACCACCTCTGTGTTGGATCACTGATGACATTCCTCAACACAAATAAAGCTGCTCACCTTCACACTACAGCCTCCTGTCTGTCTGTCTGTCTGTCTGTCTGTCTGTCTGTCTGTCTGTCTGTCTGTCTGTCTGTCTGTCTGTCTGTCTGACTGTCTGTCTGTCTGTCTGTCTGTCTGTCTGTCTGTCTGTCTGTATGAATGGTGGTGATTTCATAATTCATAAATCATGCTGAAAATGCATTTATTGAAGTAGGTATATCACAGTAAAAGTACTTCAGTAGGCTACTCCACCTTCTGTATGGATGGATGGATGAATGGATAGATGGATGGATGGACAGATAGATGGATGGATAGATAGATAGATAGATAGCAAGCAGTGATGTAGTAGATTAACATAAACCAGACACTTGGCTAGTTTAGGCTTATGTTGATTTGTACTGGTATATGCTTTTTTTAAATATAAATATTGTTAAATTGCTTGCAATACAAAAATATTTTTTTAGGTAGGGGATCATATGGAAATATTCACTGATTTAGACTCAAGGTGATTTTATCAACAAGCACTCCATCTTTATAAGGCAAATTATAATGAAATAAAAGTGCATAAATATATTTCATGGTTTGTTCTATGTTAAAAAAAAGCTAGAAATAAATTAATGTAAAAAGTAATTTTAAGATGAAAGGAGGTCCATTTTTTTTCCGTGAAGAAGAAAACGCGCGCCACTACGGAAGAGCGAGAGGATAAAAAGGTGTAGAGCCAATCGAGCTACAGATCAGATAGGCAACTGTGTGAGAGGTTACAGACCGAAACCGTGCTGTGTTCACCGTGTTTTATTTCCTTTCCCGCTTGACTGAAATGTTCGTCAGTTTCCACGCGTTTACGTGAGTGAGTTTGGGACTGTTTGCTGGTGACATAGCGTGTGTTTACTACCAACGTTTTTTCACGGCAACGTAAGCTAGCTGAGTTAGCTTAGCTGTCGCCATCGTGGGAGAGACGTCGCTCGCTACTGAGGAGACCGTGGACATGAGGATCTTGTTTCCACTTCACGGTTGTGTGTGCGTACTGCTAAATTAAGGATTTTTACCGGATTTCGGTGAGGCTGTGTGTGGTGCTGCTACATGAGAAACAGGTAAGGGACTTCTTTTTCACACTGTATAAGCTACTTCTTTCTCTCCTTTTAAAGATTATTTTGTTGGCATTTTCAAGCTTTATTAGATAGTATAGAGATGAAATGGGGAGACAGAGGGAGAGATAAGGGGGATGACGTGCAGTAAAGGTCTATCCACTACGCAACCGGAGCGCCCCTGTACAAGCTATTTCGGTGGCTACTGTTGTATTGTGTCCGTATGAGCTCAAACTTTAAAGCGCGCCAACGATCCTAAATGAGTGAGGGAGTTTGGGATTGTTAGCTGCTAGTCTCGCAAAGCCAGACCAAACTACAGCAAGTAGTATGGTCTGGAGTTTGGGACTGTTAGCTGCAGATAGACTAGAGCGTAAATGAGCTAGCCGAGTTAGCCGCCATTATGGGGACAGACGGGCCGTGGACATGAGGACTTTCTTACCACTTCATCACGGGTGTGTGCCAACTGCTAAATAACGGACTTTTACCTGCACTTGGTGAGGCTGTGTGCGGTGCTGCTTCAGACTGAGAAACAGGTGAGGGGCTTTTTTCACACTGTAAAAGCTATTTTGGTTAAAGCTGCAGTTGAGAGTTTTTTCACTGTAATATTTGGCAAAACTGTCATAATAGTCATTCAGCTATATGTAGGTGAAGTGGTCTGAAAATATTTTTGTATCACTTTGCTCCCCCCTGCCTCTGTGTGCTGCCCCCCAAAATTGCCACCGCTCATGTTAATTTTGACCAATCAGAGCGAGGTCAGATTCTCCGTTCTTATTGGCTGTGGGACCTTGGCAACCCTAGCAGTCTGACACTAGGCTACTACGGCGGCGGACAGTGAGTAGCAATGTCTTCACAAACAAACCATCAATTTACCATTCCCCGGATACCAACAACTAACACCGCTAAGACAGCAAAAAAACGAGGAAAGACGAATGTTGAATAGTTAACTGCTGAAAGGGAGACGGAGAGAGCTCGAAAAAAAGTACACCGGCCATGTCTTCTTGCCCTATCACGTCAAGACCTCTCCGACCGCGACCTCGTCCTCTTCCTCTGCCCCTAGGCTGCCTGCCGCTAGCAGCAGGACGTCCGCTGGCCCTGTATAGCCCTCGTCCTGTGCTCAGTGTTGCCAACTCATAGCGATTTTTTTCGCTATATTTGGTGACTTTTCAGCCCCCCTGGCGACTTTTTTTTCAAAACGGCGACAAGCAACAAATCTAGCTTTTTTTTCTGGTGTTATTGGTGACTTTTTTCGCCAAAGCAAGTATCACCTCTTCTCAACGAGCAGCGGGAGCACTGACAGACAGCCCGCTCCTCGCGCAGCAGCCCCTCCCAGCTGCGGTCAGAGCAGGAGATACACACACACCTCTCCGCTCTGTTACAATTAGTTTGCTATCTTGCCTGGCTGTTACAGCTAGGTACTTTTCTTAGGCCTACCAGCACACTTACAATGATTTTAAGCTAACATACATGGTATGTCTGTGATTAAAATGTAGATGCTCAATATGTACGTATGTAGTTATCATTACTAATGTTTAATCACCTCGGAATCGGACATGGTGTTAGTCTCCTGTCAATGTAACTGAATTCACATGAACGCGCATAGCTGTCGTTCGGAGGGAGGAACTACAGCAGGTAGAGCGTTGGGAAAACAGCCGTTGGGATCCCAACGGCTGAAACTCTCAACTGCAGCTTTAAGGAGGCAGGCTACTGTTGTTTTGTGTCTTTATGAGCTGAAACTTTAAAGCGCGCCAACGTTCGTAAATGAGCGAGTGGGTTTGGGACTGTTAGCTGCAGATAAACTAGACTAGAGCGTAAGTGAACTAGCTTAGTTAGCCGCCATTATGGGACAGACGGAATGCTGCATTATTTTCACCAACTAATAGTCATCAGCCATGTCTTTCTGCTGCTTGCTACTGAGCAGTCCATGAAGAGCTGTTTTTTACAGTTTAATATTTTGGTATTGTTTAGCTCTAAACAGGATGTTAGTCGGACTCTGGGTTTTTCCCTTTCGCTCAGTACTTTTCCGCTGTGCACATAGACCTGCTGTCTGTGAACTCCATGGCAGGAGCGTGAAACTTGCTACTAGAAATACAGCTCTGGAAACAATTAAGAGACCACTCCAAATGTTCATTGTAAAAAAGATTGAAGAGAAATCCAGACTGGTCTCTTATTGTATCCCAGAGCTGTTGATATACAGGGACAGAGTATACCACAAGATAATGGACCATACACTTAACATGTATTGCATGCACATCAAAGTGCTAATTCAACTTTTTAAAGTTCCTTTTTGCATGGGGGCTATTGTGCGATTATTGTGGATAATAATGTGATGCAACAGCCTATAATTGATTAATGGTTATAATGAGCCTACTTGCATGATTTATTTTTAAATACAGAGGTTATTGCTCATTTTGGAACATTTATTTCCCAATTTAAAACTTTAAAAAATTAAGCGGCATTGAAAATTCAGAAGAAAAATCTTGTTGGCCTACACTAGCATGCTGTTTTACAAATAATTTAATAGTTTAAATAATAAATACAATGTGTTTTCCCCTTAAAATGACTAAATGCATTTCAAAGACAGTAACAGAGTGGCACTTCTGTAAACTTACTGAAACTTGCCTGGGCCATCACTGTCATGCATTCATCAGACTTTTCTCTGCGCTGTCTGAGCTAATATTGCCACGGTGATGTGGAGTCTTAAACTGTTCTAGCTTTGCACAGCTCTTCTTTCTGTTCATCTATTGCTAAATATCTCCATAGAAAAGCCTTTTGCGCAGTTATGACCATGCACAAGCACCGCGCTTGCTAGTACATTAATTTTGCAGCACTAAATATTTTATTTTTAAGTTAAGTTATCTTTATTTGTCAGTTGTACACGAGGCACATTGAAATTTGTCTTTTCGCATATCCCCTCTCAAGTTACCACACTTCGGAGGGGGTCAGAGCGCAGGGTCAGCCGCAGTACAGCGCCCCTGGAGCAGTTTTGGGGTTAAGTGTCTTGCTCAAGGACACAATGGTAGAGATGGTGGGCACCGTAGACACAATACCAGCCTCTGCTAGTTTTACGACTCACACCCTCCTGTCCGGTGCCGGGGATCGAACCAGCGACCTCATGGTTACTGGTCGGCCACCTTACCTCTAGGCCATCCTACCACCAGTAGTGGTACTTGGTCGTTCGGTCGGTAGTCAAGGCCATAAAGCGCTGGGGGAAACACTGTAGGTATTTTGCTTTGAGATACACACTTCAACACAATTCACATGTTTCATAGACACATCCAGATCTGATACACGTGAACAACTGGTTGGCTTGTTGACGTCAATACATTAACTGACAAACTAGACCCGATAGCATGTGAGACCAACCCAAGGGTACGCCTAAGCCCAGGGAGATAAATGTGAACCACACTCAACATTTGGGGCTCAATCTGACGAGATCCTTCGAGAGCTTTCATTGATTCCAGTACTGCCGAAATAAAAAAGTATTCATCTGAGAAAAACTACTCTGTTTTGTTCTTGGGCTTCCAACTAAAAGGATCATGTTTTTAACAACAGCATTTTCTCTGACAACAGCTTGCTGGGCAGATTGAATGATGGAGTCTGATGTCAGCAAGACGATGGAGGTGGCAGCTCTTGGCCGGCCCTTCAGCCTCGGGATGCTGTACGACTGCCGCAGTGACTCACTCATCCCTGGTAAGGATCCAAAAATACCAATAAGGATGGCCCAGTAAAACATTCCCATAATTATTTATTTTGGTTTAGTAATCGGTAAAAGTGCTGATTAATGATGTACTCTTCCATCACGTCTCCTCTTCACCCCAAAACACAAACATTTTAAACAAGTAACACAGCCGGTTTTCAAAATGACCTGACTTTGTATGGTCGATTGTTACCATAGAGTTGCAATTAAAACAATTTAAACTAACCAAAGGTAATGCTACAAACACTGCGTTTCCATGGGACAAATAGATTTGATTAAGACATATTTACCAAACTTTCCACTCGGAACAGACCGCGTCACTTGTCTCAGTATACATGGCCTATCAAATATTCGATAAATGGCCGGAGCATAGCTGACTCCGCTATGCTAGGTGGCACTGTAGCCCTTTCAACAAGTGGCTATAGAGCCACGTCCGGTTCCTTTCCGGGAAACAACACTACTATTTATTACGTCGTCTCCTTCCATTCCCTTGTGAAATCCTCCGCAGGGATTCTCGAGCGCAGAACGAGAACTCCGATATGAGATATGCGATCATGTATACATGAAGGTAGAATGCCGACTATGAACGCGTTATCTAGGTGTTCTTATCCGACTTTGCTTGTCCGTTAATTTACGTTTAGCCTGGTCCCTACCAGGCTAAACGTAAAGGATAAACTTATTCTGTTGCCTGATTGGCTCAGTCAGCTTTCACTCCGATCTGAAATCAAGGTGTTTAACAGTTATTCCATGATCTTCTGTGTATTGCTTTATTTTCATTAGCCTGTTTTAAGGTACCACATAAAAGACTGCATTGTCATTTAGTTAAATAGTTCTTCTTTTTTATTTATTTAACCTGAACCATTTATAATTAACTTAATTATAATTAGATTAAGATGCAATGATATAAATTATAATAATTGATGTTCAATATTGCAGGCTATATTTATACAATTGATTATCGATGGCAGATGACGTTGCAAGTCTGGGTCAAATAAATTCACTTTGTACTTATCACTATATCGAGGTGCATCTGAAACAAAATTCAATATCAATGAAAATTTCCTTTTTTCTGTAATTTAATTCAACAAGTTAAACTTAAATATATTCTAGATTCATTACACATTAAGTGAAATGAATCTAGAATAAACATACTTTTCAGAAGGTCTACATTTCTGTATTATAAATCCTTTTTCTTATTGGTTGTATGCAATATTCTAATATTTTGAGATACTGGATTTTTTATTCCATGATCAATCATCCAAAAAAAGGCCTGACATATTTCACTTTGTGTAAAGAATCTATGAAAGTTTCACTTTTTGAATGGACTTTCCATGATATTCAATTTTTTAGATGCACCTGCAGACTGCTCACTGTCAACTATTTTATCATAAAACAATGCAGGGACATCAAGAACAGTTGGCAGGGAATACATCTCCTGTATGAAATGAACTGCCCCCTCACTTACGGTTTAAACTAGCAAGGCATTGTGGGAAAATGGGCCGTCTTTTCCATCAGTAAATCTGTGTTCGATCTTTGGGTCTACTTCTGAAAGCTGTGGGCTGGCACTTAACAGAATTACTTACACCTGGCTTGACAAAGCAGCCCCTTTACATCCTGGATTGGCGTTTATGCAACTGACTAATCCAAAGTGCCCAGGCTAGACTTTGTCAAGGCTGGCTTTATCAATCATCCTGGATGTCTTTATTCCACTTTTATGCAATAGGCCCCAGGTCATTGGTTTGCTGCTCTTAGCCCTTTTGTAGCCACTTTTATAAACATCTCGCAGGCTGCAGGAAGCACAGCAATGGACCGAGGTTGTTAGAGGCAAAGCCCCTGAAAGAAACGGCAGGAGTGGATTTTAATAACATTAAATACCTCTCCAAGTATAAGTAACGTTAATTACCGCTGTAAAGTTAGTTTCAAACTTTCAAGTTGGGTATTCGACAAACAATCTGCGACGTTTTACCAGTAACACCTTCCTAATCTCCACCAAAGTGTCTCACCAGGGGGGCGCCCTTAGCTCAGTTGGTAGGGCATCCCCCCCATGGGCCTCGGCCAGCAGCGGACCCTGGTTCGATTCAAGCCCGCGGTCGTTCTCTGCATGTCACTCCCCTCTCTGCCCCATTTAAACTCTGTCTCTACACTATCAATAAAGCATAAAAATGCCCAAAAAATATCTAAAAAAATAAATAAAAGTGTCTCACAAGTCCATCGAAATTCATGCGTACGTTAACACACTGCTGAAGCGACTCTCTCTACTGGTCCCGTCTTTTCAGCGTGTTTCAAAGCATCGAACAACAGAGCAGCAGCCAAACTTTCTGTGCTGTGAGCAGTTTTAATTTTATGAGTAGCTTATTCCTCAGCAATATTTCCATCAACACTGATGCAATGAACCGCAATAATGGAAAACATGCCATCAGTGGGTCATAAAAATGAATAAAAAATATGATCAAAGTTTAGAGGTGTTCAGAAGAACATTCAGTTTGTGTTAATTCTAGCGTCCCCTTTGGACAAAAGCGGTAGTGTTTTTACTACGCCAACTGTTGTTCCTGGGTAAGCGTACCCCTGACAAATACATTAAGAAAAACTATATAAAAATAGCATACTTTGTACTGACTGTCTCGTTTGCTCTTAGATGTAATTTATGATCATCACAGGAACATTTTTACTGTTTTGGCAATATTTAAAAGTTCCTTGTAGCACCTTTTTAATTACAATGATAAAATGATCAAACCCGAACATATAGTGAACTGGAGTCGGCCTAAACTGACGAGGTTTGAAATAATGAATAGATTCTAGGTTGCAAAATGTAGATACATATATGTATTCAGTAGGCTACCTTTTTTACTGGCCATCATCCTGGCATTTAGGCGCGTACCGTCCAAAAAAATAGGATTGCCCACCAGCCCTCGCACGTAACCGGCAAAGGCTAACTGACCACTGACTAACCATCAATAAAATGCTGTCACGTTTACACAAAACGATGTTAATACCTCCATGCTGACTGTCCTATTATTAAAAAAAATTGATTTAAAAAAAAAAAAAAAAAAATTAATTGGGATCATATAATGAAGCACCCTAATTTTTATTTATAATAGCTTATGTAATACAAATATTTTAATAAAACATAATAACTTTCCCCTCAATAACTTCCATGTTATGTGACCCAGTGTCTCCAATTTATAGAAAATAGAACTTAACAGCTCACATAGAACAAATTTGATTAAAGGCCGAATTCCACCGGCTGCCTCTCCGGTCCTTCTCCGCTCCAGCACGGCAGCGGAGCTGTCATTTTTTACTTTAGTCAGTGGGTGAGTTTCCACCACGTCCACTGCACCGTCTCTCTGCTCCGCTGCTGCTCCAGCTCTCCGGTGAAATACGCACTGCTTCTATTTTTGCTGGATGCCGGAGCTCACCGCATCAATTTAGCACAGAACACATCGAGATAGACGGAACACAGGCGCCAACAAAACAATAAAACCTCTGGTTAATTTTCAAAATAAGACACTCGGTGTTCACTGCAGGTAACAATCTCAAAACGGAGACACATACAAGCATGTCCATTGTTATTTTACTCGTTCGGATGGGAACAATAACCTTGCGTGCGTTCGTTGTTGTGTAAATACCATATATGAGAATGATATTATCAAGAGCGATCGCCCGTCACTTTTATTACCGCGGGAACTACTCGGTCTCGCAACTCCAGCTGTTCAGCGGAGCTGGCCATGCCTGCTTTGAAAACGGAGCTGGTGGGTATTGACGGATGTGGGCGCACGGAGCAAAACCGTTGGACACCACACGCGCAGCCAGTGGAATTCCGGGGTTAATTAAGCCTCTTAATTTTACTCCCAAAGTGCATCAGTTTGATAGCCTGGAAATCCACTCCTGCCACTGGCAAATTTAGATTTGCTCAGCCTGTTGGTCTTCTTGACACAATCCATTAAATACATCGGAAAATTTGGAGTTGCCAATCAAATCGTACTATCTGATAGGGGCGGGCCGGAGCTCAATGTATGGGGCGGACGTAGCTGGATTACGCCCCTGGATTTAACTTTCTGCAGAAGGGTCAGCTATTGCTCTGACTTGTCGTGTCAGATGATCTTTATAGAGGAAAATGGCAGGACAACTGCGCCTGCAACAGCTGCCGCTTCTGAGGAAGTTAACCAGTCAAAACATGTCAAGGTACTAAAAAGTTATTACTAGTATTTTTACAAGAACATTCAAGTTACATTATCACGAAATACTAAATTAACCTTTTTGGTTGACTCAACTGAATAGCATGCATAGGCTAATAGTCCAAGGGCACCACAGGTGTTCCAGGCAAGCCGAGACGTAAAATGACCAAAGATTAGTGACACAAACCGGATTCAGTCGCTGCTTTTGACTACGAAATGAACCGCTGGGTTCACCAAAATGATGCTCTATAAAAGTAAACATAATAATAATAATAATAATAATAATAATAATAATAATAATAATACATTCTTGCACCTTCTTTTGCAGGAATCACTTTGTGGGACCACGGTGACCTGAAAACGGATATTCAAGAAAGACAGCAGAGCTATAATGATTTTGAGATAGTTGCATCTGAATCAATTGAGAGCAAATGTTCAGTACTTGATGTTGAAGCATCACTAAAGGGAAGTTTTCTTAGTGGACTGGTAGAGGTTGGCGGATCAGCCAATTACCTGAACGATAGTAAGAGTTCCAAGAATCAGGCCAGAGTGACACTCAGTTACAAGGCTACCACAAAGTTCCATGAACTGTCGATGAATCATCTTGGAAGAGGCAATGTGAAGCATCCATATGTCTTTGATAAAGGATTAGCGACACATGTAGTCACAGGAATCCTCTATGGGGCACAGGCCTTCTTTGTCTTTGACCGTGAAGTTTCTGAACAGGGCGATCAACAAGACATTCAGGGCAATTTGAAAGTGATGATCAATAAGATTCCTCTCCTTGCGATAGAGGGTGACGGTTATCTGAAAATGGAAGACAAGGAAAAAGCAAATGTTGAGAAACTCTCCTGCAAATTCATTGGAGACTTGTCTCTTCAGAAAACTCCTACATCCTTTCAGGATGCCATACAAGTCTACCAAAGCTTGCCGACACTGCTAGGAGTCAATGGAGAAAATGCTGTACCAATGAAAGTCTGGCTTCTACCATTGACAAGTTTAGATTCTAATGCTGCTAAACTTGTCCGTCAGATAAGTATAAGATTAGTTCAAGAATCACAGAGTGTCCTAGAGGAATTCAGTGAGCTGGAAATGAGATCCAACGATGCAATGAGAACCACCATTGCACAGCAGTTCCCACAGATTGGCAAAAAGCTTAAAACGTTTAAAGAGATGTGCTCTGAATTCAAGCTGGAGTTCCAAAGAACATTATCGATTAAACTTCCATTGATCCGAGGAGGAGGAGAAGAGGAAGCCGTGCTTGCAGAGTTCCTGAAGAAGAGACATTCTTCTCCGTTCAACAGCAAAGATCTGACCGAGTGGATGGACTACAAAGAGAGAGAAATCGGCCTTTTAAAGTCTATCACCAACATGATGAAAACAAACAAGATCGTCCCATCTCAGAAGGACCTGCTCAAAGAAAGTGCAGAGCATGCAGTGTGTTTTGTGTTTACCTCACTGGAATGTGCTGAACCGTTTCTCTCAGCTTTATCAAACTACTTAAAAGAAACAACCGAAGAAGACAACCCTCAAGACGCACATACTCACAATGTGGAGAAGGAACAATGGTGCACCTCAAAAGAAGTGTCGGATGCAATGAGTCATAAAGCATTGCTCTTCAGTGATTTTGCAGAAGCAAACCAGGGGAATGAGAACATTACGTTCTTGACAGTTGGTTTAAAAAATGAGACGCAGAAAGGTTCAAGCATCTACCTTTATAAAGACGGCTTTCCTGTCAATGAGAACTTTGAGCCGCCTTCAAAGCCTGAAACAGTGACAGGAAGAGACATAAACCACGACAGTGTGACACTGACTATTTCTCCACCAAAGTTTGGAGCAGAGAACATCACCTCCTATTCTGTAGAGCACTGTGTCAGTGGAGAGGAGGAATGGAAACAAAGTTCAGTATCAAAAGCAGAAGAAGTCACAGTGAGCGGTCTGAGTCCTAACACAGAGTACAAGTTCAGATGCAGAGCTTTGACCTCAATAGGTGTTGGGCCGGCCAATGAAGTCAGTGGTTCCATTAAAACATTACCTTGCAGCCCTCCTGGGAAACCTCAAGTTGACCCCAACTCAAGACAGGTATCAGTTATCTGGGGGAAACCTGTCGAGCTCGGACAAGGTGCCCAGATAATGAACTACATTTTTGAGTACGCAAAAACAGACCTGGAGGTAAAAGAAGAAGATATCCAATGGAAACAAATGATGACAAGAGCTGAAAATGTGATAATTTCAGAGCTTCAGTCAGAGACAGAATATAAAGTCAGGGTCAGGTGTGACTGTGGTGCAGCTGGCACAAGCAAAGAAAGCATCTCTGTTACTGTCTGCACAACACAGTTTAGACTTGCAGAATTCCTCAAACATAAAAGCACGATAATTAAATCTGAATCCCCTGCAGTTTACAAACTGCCTCTGACAAAAGAAAACATGCCCATAGATGGATGCAGGAGGTATACCTTTGGCGAAGAAAGCGTGAAGCATAATCGCACAATAATGCTTCTTGGAGCGACTGGATCAGGAAAGTCCACTCTCATCAATGGAATGATCAACTACATTGTAGGTGTTGATTGGGAGGATTCATTTCGCTTTAAGTTGGTAGATGATGGTCACTCGAAATCACAAGCTCACAGCCAGACATCTGAAGTTACTGTGTACACACTCAACCACCAGGAGGGGTTTAAAATACCTTACTCACTGACCATTGTTGACACTCCAGGCTTTGGAGACACAAGAGGCATAGACAGAGACAGGGAGATCACAGAACAGCTGCGTAATCTCTTCTCTGCTCAGAGTGGGGTCAGTGAAATTGACGCTGTGTGTTTCGTAGCTCAGGCTTCTTTAGCACGACTCACACCAACACAGAAATATGTGTTTGATTCTGTGCTATCAATCTTTGGAAAAGATGTTGCAGAAAACATCAGGGTTCTGGTGACGTTTGCAGACGGCCAGCCCCCACCAGTTCTAGGGTCAATCAAGGCTTCAGGTGTCCCATGTCCAACAACAAAAGACGGGCTGCCAGTTCACTTCAAATTCAACAATTCAGCGTTGTTTGCAAACAACCAATCGTCTGCAGCAGAAAGCAAGAGTGATGATGATGATGATGAAGTCGGAGGCTTTGATCAGATGTTTTGGGACATGGGGACAAAAAGCATGAAGAGGTTCTTTAATGCTTTAAATGTCATAGAAACCAAAAGCTTAACGATGACGAAGGAGGTCCTCAGTGAAAGAAAACACCTTGAGATTGCAGTTGAGAATTTGCAGAAGAAGGTTCGTGTTGGGGTGTCAAAGCTTGAGGAGATAAAAGAGACAGCTAAAATACTCAAAGACCATGAGGCAGAGATCAGCAGAAATGAGAATTTCGAGGTTCAAGTGGATGTCCCAAAAGCTGTTAAAGTAGATATTTCTGGTAAAGGAATTTTCGTCACCAACTGTATGCAGTGCAATTGTACCTGTCATAGTAATTGCATTTATAAGAATGATGACGAAAAAATGAAATGTTCTGCAATGGGACCATATGGAAACTGCAAACAGTGTCCAAAGAAATGTTCCTGGCAACTACATGCTAATCACCCTTACACATGGGAGTATACCCAAGTAAAACAAATAAGAACAGTGAAGGAGCTAAAGGAAAAGTACCTAAAAGCCTCAGATGCTAAGATAACTGTTCAGGCATTGATTGATGAACTCATGTCTGAATATGATGATGTGGAGGAAGAGGTGGTAAACCTGATGGAGGAGTCTTCAAAGTGCTTAAACAGACTTAAAGAGATCGCACTGAGGCCAAACCCTCTTTCCACTCCAGAGTACATTGACGTACTGATTCAGGGAGAGAGATCTGAGGCCAATTTAGGCTGGCAGAAAAGAGTTCAGGCTCTAGAAGAAATGAGAAAAAGAGCAGAGTACATGGGTAAAGTAGAGAGAGGAGAGATGCCCCTCAAGAGTCCACCGGAAGACCTTCAGCGTTGTAGTGGCCACCAGGTCACTGATACTCAAGCTGTTACTAAACGCAAAAAAGTATTTGGATGTCAACAACAATGAAACCAGTGAAAACCAAAACAACACAGAGACTGACCCCGATCATGACCTAAAGGAGCCCAACACTGATGCTGACCAAGACAAGACGTAACCCAATTCTAATGAGTCGATGCAAGATGAGAAGGTTTCTAATTCAACGACTATAACAGTGATCTTGATACAAACCATAACCAAGACAGGACTGATTCTGATAGCAACAATGGCCAAGACGGTGAGTTTAAAACTAAGCAAGATGCCTTTACGCTTTTGTGGCAGAAACAAGTTCAGGCGCTAGAAAACATGAGAAAAAAAAGCAGAGACCCTCCCTGGCTGAAATAGAGAGAGGAGAGATGCCCCTCAAGAGTCCACCCACTGACCCTGAGCGTTGTAGTGGCCGCCAGGGCACTGATACTCAAGCTGTCACTAAACGCAGCAAAGGAAGATGTCAACAACAATGAAACCAGTGAAAACCAAAAAACACAGACTGACCCCGATCATGACCTAAAAGAGCCAAACACTGATGCTGACCAAGACGAGACGTAACCCAATTCTAATGAGTCGATGCAAGATGAGAAGGTTTCTATTTCAACGACTATAACAGTGAGCTTGATACAAACCATAACCAAGACAGGACTGATTCTGATAGCAACAATGGCATTTGCATTTTTGTGCGGTTTCCTGGCTTTGAATAACTTTGCAGTAACTTAAATGCAGTTGTTTTACTACATGTGGCCATTATAGAGCAGCAGGAATGATACTCTATCTACAGTCTCCATCGAAATTCCATGTGTTATTTACACAGATTGCATGACATTTTTCTTTCTTTTATCCATCTATTTTCCTGCTTTGGTTTTTGCTTTGTTTTCCACTTTTCATGGATATTTCTATTGTAACACATGGAAAGGAATTACATTGTTTCTTCAGACATGGTATATTGATAGCAGTAGGCACAGGTCAACTCTGTGTTAATCTTGCATTTACTGTGTATTGTGACGCTATGATGTTAACTATTAGCCTGTGGTTTATATTATTCCTGTATCTTTAAATTTAGCATTTTCAATGTTTGAACACATTTATTAGAGATAGGGTTTGACCTGAGTTTGCTTGACATTCTGTGTGTGTAAAGTTCAGCTTCAGGAGGAGAGAGAAGTGAAGAAAAAAAAGATATTAAGCTTCCAGTGATGTTTATGCATGATGTGCCATTCAGCCAAATAGTTGCTTGTGTTTCATTCTATTACCTTGCATGTCTATATTGTATCATAATCAAGTTCACACCCCTTGACTATGTCACTTTGAAAAGGGTGATGTCATGTTAAATTGGTTGTTCCCATTTTTGAGCTTTTTTTCTTTTTTACGTTCTTCAGATTTTGAATAATTTACTCTTGTTTGTAATTTTTGTATTTTTGCTAAATTTGCTGAATAAAAACAGGTAGATATTTTGATCTACTGAAAATCTACTCTCACGTATACTTTTTGTTTCTTCATTAAACCTAATTATTCTAATAATTATCTAACACTGGAAGCAATAATCTGGCTCCAGCATTCATTCTTCCTTTTTCTAGGAGCAATGTTTGTCTGTAGAAAATAAAAACTTGTGAAATCATGTTGAATAGAAAATATCTCGTTCTTCCAGACAACACTGACAATTAGTAATTTCTTATTTTGCTAAAAGGCAAATGTACATTGTTATAATCTAGCGCTGCTAAGTACTGGCAGTGTTTGGCTCTCAGGCATGAAAATTAATAATTACAAAGTTTTCTATCATTATTTTGCTCACACATTTGCAGTATTCATTTAAGTTTTCTAAATTCCTTTTCATCACAATTATTCCAATAGTTGCATTGTGCATCATATAACTTCACAGATCAAACTTTGTCCACATGGTGGCAGCACATCACAGGCTATAATCATGCTATCTTGATGACCTTATGCTTACGTAATGCATATTAAGCATTAACTAGTTAGTTACTGCTTAGTTGATGGTTATTAAGCATTAACTTACATTTATTTAATATCCCCTTATTGTAAAGGGATACCAAAAAATCAAAGTGCTTTTACAATATAGAAGTTACATGCAAAAAGAAAAAAAGGTTACATGCACAAAATCCTTTGTATTAAAAATAAACAGAATGAATATAAAATAAAGTGAGAATGCATCAATTATCTTTGCACTTTTTAAATTTGACATAAATTTGAGACTTATTATGCATAAGCAAGAACTCATGAAATACTTCGCCTTGCAAAAACAAATTACGAAAGAGACACACAAATATTCTTGCTTTCCTTTAACAAACGTCACATTAGAGCAGAACTGGTTGTGACACTGATGTTGTAAGATGCAAAACATTTTAAATAATTTGTTCCATATTTTCCCTGCTGAGCTTCTGTTTTGCCTCTGGCCACAATAATTGCTGACACTGCGGTTGCCACGACTTCATACCTCCATCACTGCCACACACACACACACACAAACACACACTGCTACTGTTCAGCACAAGCTGACTGATTATAGTTTTATCTCAGTTTTACTTTTCAATCGATCAATGGGTGACATCAACATAACTCAACATAAACAAAAAAATTATACTCAGGAATGCAAAGTGTGATTACTAGTAGCCTTAATATATTTACTGTACGACTAAGGGACAAGGGTATTTAAAAAAAACACAACATTTCGGGATAAAAGCTGGATACTCTCAGAGAAAAAGGAACACAACTGTCCAATTTAAAAGCTTTGACTTTTTATATCTGAGATTATAGGCCTAAAAACACCCTCTAAAACCTGGGTATGGTTTCAAAACAACCTCCCAAAACTTAAAACTAGACAGAATGTCAACGTTTACTAAATTATTCTTCTCTCAGCCTCTGTAGCAGATAGACATGAAATAAAACACATTTTAAAGATGAAACCTTTGGCCTTGAGTGTTTATCACTATCTTTGCCTCATAATCAAGATCAAACATAAGAAAATATATGATCAATTGTAACATTTCTTAGCCTCTAGCAGATGAAGACATACAATAAAAAAAACCTTTGTTACGTCCCCAGTAGACTAGGGGTAAGACGCGTAACATAAGAACATCATAACAACATCATTCTGCACATGCTTGAATTGAGTTAAAAAAATATGTGCATTAATTACAGAAATTAATCACCCTGCGTTAATGATTAGTATATGTTTTCCTTATTAAAGAGTAAGATCAGACAAAATAATTGATCCAATAGATTATTGTTGTTTGAACAAAGCGCATCTAAAAATAGCTGGGACATATTTTTCATGAGTCTTTCTGGGAAATGGTCTGACTTCTTGAGAAGTTAGACCAGTTCCTTTCAAAGATGGGGAGGGGAGCAAGATTAAGTGCTTAACTAGACAATACTGTTCCAAAGTGTTAATACATCCCAATTTGTACAGTTTGACTTGAATGTAATCTGTTGAAGTCCAGTGAATGAGCTGAAATGGAACATTCTAGTGGTGTAATCTTTTTTTCGTTGTTTCATATGCAATTTAAATAATACTATCTATCAAACTATCTATCTAAGGTAAAACTTAATCTTGCCAGAGGTTAACGAAAAGGTTGAGATAAACACAAATGTTCAAAAGGGAGCCACTCCCAACTGTGTGTGTGTGTGTGTGTGTGTTTGTGTGTATAAACTTGTATAACAAAGATGATTAAAACATTCCTTGAGTCAAGGAGAGAGAAAGATACACACCTTGAATTCCAACATTGTGGGAACAGCATCAGGTAAAGGTGTGTAAGACAGTTGGCAAGTGTACCGACATTGGTAGAAACCAGTCCCTATTGTCTAAACCAAAATCTGTCACAACAACCATGACAAAAACAAAGAACACGTCATCTGACCAGAGGGGTATACTACGAAGCGAGATTAAGGGCTGAGCGAGCTCTGTTGAGTCTAAAGCGGTCTAAAGCCAGAATTTTCAGTATCACGAAAGGTGGCTCTCTTTCTACCTGGCTAGATCACCGTGGTAACAGAGGCTGCACGGCTAACCTGCTCAGAGCAGTTTTTGTTCCAGAGTTTGAGCTTAAATTCGGCTCTTAGAGCGCGGACCTGACAATATTGTCTGAGCGCTACATTCTTACTGAGGAAACTGTTACATCTAAATTTATTGATCAGTAAGTTAATGAACGAAACGAAGCCGTGACATTAGGCTTACAGCAGAGTGAACTGTAACATCGCGCTGGGGCTTTTTGCCACATGCATACAGTTATTGAAAATGTAAAATAGCCCACACCTATAGCCTACTGTATGCAGCGCCACTCTATGCTCTCACCTCAAATGATTTTACCTGGCGATCTACACACACTGGCTCTTAATAAAGCGTTCTATAAAATCACAGTTTGCAACATTATTTCACTGTAGGCTTCTTTCTTTTCATAAGTAGCGATTACAGTTGGGACGTGACAGGTGACAGCTGTTACAGTTCGGACATCGTTGCAGACTCGCAGGTTAAGCTTCTCACAGTTCATATTTGTCCTCCAGACTACAGGTTTTTTAATGTATGCCTATTGGTATTTGTAAGATTCAAATAAAAGGGTAATAGTCTAAATCAAAATTGTATTCATTATGATGTGGCCCAAAATTAAATGATTTTCCATAGGCTATTCATTTGGGGACAGTGTCAGACTTAAATTACATTCTTAAGTATGGGACTATAGGCGTAGTGCTATAAATATAGCAAAGTAGCCTATATATAGCCTATTAGGCTAAATGGTATAGTGTTTAAATCCGAGTTCAACGTTTCATTGTTTTATAATGTCACGTTACGCACTGCGAGAACGATCGGCAAGATAAATAAATAATTTCCATGCTGGCAGCATTCCACTCTCCTTAGCCTATTTGCAGTAAGAGTTTTTTTCGGCTCTCTGTTTTCTGCTGTAATAATTCAGACTGACAAACTCTTCCTCTTGAATGAAGTTGGCGACACACTTTTGTTTTACTCAGCTGCTCACAATCAGTCCGTTTGTGTAAAGTTAGCGGCACAAGATCAGTCCAGTCTGTGCGGAAGCAGAGTCAAATGACGGTCAAACGCCCCCTCTCATGGGGACGCGCACAGAGCCTG
Source organism: Ammodytes marinus (assembly GCF_949987685.1). Lineage (NCBI taxonomy): Eukaryota > Metazoa > Chordata > Actinopteri > Uranoscopiformes > Ammodytidae > Ammodytes > Ammodytes marinus. The sequence goes on along the minus strand of NC_137213.1, from coordinate 31,716,291 downwards.
AAGCTGAAACCCTCGTTCAACATAAGAGGTTGATAACTGCCTTCGTGATACCGGTTAGCTCTGAGCGAGGGTATGTGTTATGTTGAACCAGATCAAAAAAAGAGAGCCGGGCTCTGTTGAGTTTGCTTCGTAGTATACCCCTCTGGAATAACAGCAATGATGAGGCACTTTAAAACCAGAACACTCACACACCCTGTGTTCCAAAACGCATATAAAGGTGCTACATTGTAAATAGAAGCAGAATGCGCCTTCCCTTCCAAACTGAGAGGTGAGTTGCTGAACACACTAAGCTGTTATGGTGTTTAAAAGTGTTTTCATTGGTTATTTGATCCTGCTGATACACTCTACTTGAAGGTATCTGCATGATTTAATTTCAGTTATTAAAATGATTAGTTTTTGAAATCTAATAGTATTTTGACAACATAGTTTAGTCAGTTTTTTATTAATTGTTTCATCCTGTCCCACATGGTAAATCCTCTTTTGAACAGAAGCATTATTTATTTATTTATTTACTATGGCTTTTACAAAACAGTTCAATAGGCCAAACTTTTGGGACATGATTTAAAATTTGCATTACTGCTGGAAGCTTTTCACCAATTATTTGAATATATTATAATTAGGTTTCCTATGGGCAGTTGACATCTGGCAGTGCTTATCCTATGTACTGTAGGACTTCAAGGGAAGTTCATTTACAAAAAAAAAATCCTATAGACATGGTGCCATTTTGTCGGGGACTGTATATATTGTTTAATGGTGTGCAGACCATCAGCAGCTTGACTGTCAAACACAACTAGAATTAAACACATTTGAAACAGAGATACACATTTGGAAGACTGTCTTTAAATTTGTTTTGATTTCACTGTGTACAAACTGTCACATTCTTAGGATCCTGTGGTGAAAATATATTCCTTTAAGCGTATGCATAGAAGTGACTTGTTTGCAAAGCCTCGCCCCGTAGTTAGTTGCTGTTTCTACACCGTCTCGGCTGAACGAAAAAAAAAGTTAAGACCTGAAGCAACGTTGGTCTCCACCATGCCCTGAGGGATATACAGTGTATCTCTCTTTAGCTGCTGAATGCTGCATTATGTTCACCAACTATAGTCTTAAGCTGTGTCTGTCTGCTGCTTGCTACTGAGTAGTTCATGAACAGTTGGTTCTTACAGCATTTTCTCTGATAACAGTTGCAGGCTGGGCAGAGTGAGCCATGGGGTCTGATTTCAATGAGACGATAGAGCTGCCAGCGCTCGGCCGGCCTTTCAGCCTCGGGACTTTGTACGACTGCCGCAGTGACTCACTCGTCCCTGGTAAGGATTCAAAAATACAACACGTCCACACGCATTTTTTCATACAACAGTTTTTATATAAGTGGTTTATGTACGAGTCATGATAACCTTTCCATTTTCATCTTCAATTGCTTTTATTTGCAACATACAGTACATACATATATTAGGGCTGCAACTTTCTTTATACTACAGAATCCGGGAGTGCTCGTTAGGTTGTTGAAAGTACACCTAAACTGTCCATTTCTCTGTCATTGAACTTATTTTATCGTCACTCTTTTTGGCATAAATAGCACTTAATGTTGTCAGTGTGTCAATGGTCATCAAAACCAAAATGTATTTAAATAACTATATTAAAAAATCCCTGATATCCTTTCTTCTGAACCTGGGCAAAACTAAATGTATCATATTTGGCAATAGAACAATTAATGAAAATAAAAATCAATGATGTTGAAATTTAACGTGTGAAAAAAAAATAACACATTATAAAGAACCATTGCTATATTGTATAAAATGAACTTTATTTTAAATCAAAACTCATTTCATATAATGTACTGCTCCTTCATCCTTCCATATACAGTATAATCTACTGTGTGGAAGCTAGGGGAAACACTATGTAAAACGTATAAATCAACCTCAATTTTCATTCTACAGTAGAAAACATTAAAATGGTGAACAAAACGGATTACCATAAATCAATCAAATTTATTTATTTATTATTTTATTTAACCTTTATTTACCCAGGCAAGCAAATTAAGAACAAAATTCTTATTTTCAAGTGCAGCCTGAAGGGGAAGAGGGAGGGGAGTTCAAATCCACTCTTTGTTAAATTACACACTTTAAAATAAAACTAGAAGATCTAGCTGACCTCAATACTGCAGCTTAAAATAACCAGTAGTGGCTGCTATTACATCTACGGTGCCCACCTTCTCTACCATTGTGTCCTTGAGCAAGACACCTAACCCTAAAACTGCTCCAGGGGCTCTGTACTAAGGCTGACCCTGCGCTCTGACCCCCTTTGAAGTGTGGTAACTTCAGAGGGGATATGCGGAAAGACAGAATTCACTGGAACCATTGACTAATAAGGTAACTTTAATTAACTAATTCATTAGTAGGAGAAACCATTGGAGAACCAGAATGGTTTCTCCAAAATCACATGACCTGCGGTACTGAAAGGAAAAAGACATAAGTGGTAGCCAAAACTGGGTGCCTTTGTGATAATGATAAATGGTTGTGTTAGGGTGTGTCTTTATGGGAAATGGTCTGACTTCTTAAACGTTGTTAATCCTGTTTGGGGAGATCATGATTTAGAGATCAAGAGGATATTTTGGGATGTATAATTAAAAATTGATATACGGATGTATAATCGATATTCAGAAAAGTGCTTAACTATACACCACAAGTCTAAAGTGTTACAACAGCCACATTTTTCAAAACAATTAAAATAAATTAAATTCAATGAGCTGAAATGGAACAAAGAACACATTTGTTAACCATCTTGAAATAAATGAATAGTGACTTGGATGTGTAGCTACTTGGAATACAAAAAGGGCAAACAGCTGTTCCAATGACTCTGAGGTTGTGCTTAGATACAGTGGGCTGTGAGTTAATTCTATTCAAATAAAAATGTGCTTATGTTTAGCTGCTAATGTATATTAATTCCACCAAGATATGCAGGAAATATTTTCTTTTTATGTTTATACAGTATATAACCATAATTACATCAGAGTAACCAGGGAAAAACCATCACTGATATAAATATATATCTAAACTTATATCAGAATTGATGGCAAAGATGCGTTTGTGCACAAACCGAATGCGGTTGCTGCTCTTCATTGCAATCTGCACAATGCTGCTGGGTTCACAAAAATGATATTCTATAAAAGTAATAATAATACATTATTGTGCCTTGTTTTGCAGGAATGACGTTGTGGGACCACGATGACCTGAAAAATAATATTCAAGAAAGAACGCAGAGATGTAATGAATTTGATATAGTTGCATCTGAATCAATTGAGACTAAATGTTCAGCACTTAATGTTGAAGCATCAATGAAGGGAAGTTTTCTTGGTGGACTCATAAAAGTTAATGGTTCAGCCAAATACCTGAACAATAGTAAGAGTTCCAAGAATCAGGCCAGAGTGACACTCAGTTACAAGGCAACCACAAAGTTCAATGAACTGTCTATGAATCATCTTGGAAGAGGCAATGTGAAGCATCCATATGTCTTTGATAAAGGATTAGCGACACACATAGTGACAGGTATCCTCTATGGGGCACAAGCCTTCTTTGTCTTTGACCGTGATGTGTCTGAACAGGAAGATCAACAGGACATTCAGGGTAACTTGAAAGTGATTATCAAGAAGATTCCTGGCCTTGCGATAGACTGTGACGGTTATCTGAAAATGGAAGACAAGGAAAAAGCAAATGTTGAGAAACTCTCCTGCAAATTCATTGGAGACTTTTGTCTTCAGAAAACTCCTACATCCTTTCAGGATGCCATTCAAGTCTACCAAAGCTTGCCGACACTGCTAGGAGTCAATGGAGAAAATGCTGTACCAATGAAAGTCTGGCTTCTACCATTGACAAGTTTAGATTCTACTGCTGCTAAACTTGTCCGCGAGATAAGTACAGGATTAGTTCAAGAATCGCAGCGTGTCTTAGAGGAATTCAGTGAGCTGGAAATGAGGTGCAACGATGCAATGAGAACCACCATTGTAAAGCAGTTCCCACAGATTGGCAAAAAGCTTAAAAGATTTAAAGAGATGTGCTATGAGTTCAAGTTGGAGTTCCAAAAAACATTAGCAAAGAAACTTCCATTGATCCGAGGAGGAGGAGAAGAGGAGGCTGTGCTTGCAGAGATCCTGAAGAAGAGACATTCTTCTCCTTTCAGCAGCAAAAACCTGACCGAGTGGATGGACTGCAAAGAGAGGGAAATCTGCATTTTAAAATCGTTCACAAACATGATGAAAAACACCAAGATCATCCCATCTCAGAAGGACCTGCTCAACGAAAGTGCAGAGCATGCAGTGTGTTTTGTTTTCACCTCACTGGGGGGTGCTGAACCGTTTCTCTCAGCTTTATTAAACTACTTAACAGAAACAAACAAACCAGACAACCCTCAAGATGCACATACTCATGATGTGGAGAAGGAACAATGGTGCACCTCAAAAGAAGTGTCGGATGCAATGAGGCATAAAGCAAAGCTCTTCAGTGATTTTGCAGAAGCAAACCAGGGGAATGAGAAGATTAAGTTCTTGACAGTTGGTTTCACCAATGAGACACAGAAAGGTTCAAGCATCTACCTTTATAAAGACAGCATTTCTGTCAATGAGAACTTTGAGCCGCCTTCAAAGCCTGAAACAGTGACAGTAAGAGACATAAACCACGACAGTGTGAAGCTGAAGATTTCTCCACCACAGTTTGGAGTGGAGAACATCACCTCCTACTCTGTAGAGCACTGTGTCAGAGGAAGGAATGAATGGAAACAAGAATCTGCATCAAAAGCTAATGAAGTCACAGTGAGCGGTCTGAGCCCTAACACAGAGTATAAGTTCAGATGCAGAGCTGTGACCCCAATAGGTGTTGGGCCAGCCAATGAAGTCAGTGGTTCCATTAAAACATTACCTTGCAGCCCTCCTGGAAAACCTCAAGTTGACCCAAACTCAACTGAGATATCAGTTAGTTGGGAGAAACCTGCTGTATTGGGACAAGGTGTCCAGATATCAAGCTACATTGTGGAGTACGCAAAAACGGAGGTAAAAGAAGAAGATATCCAATGGAAACAAATGATGACGAGAGCTGAAAATGTGATAATTTCAGAGCTTCAGTCAGAAACAGAATATAAAGTCAGGGTCGGGTGTGACTGTGGTGCAGCTGGCACAAGCAAAGCAAGCATCTCTGTTACTGTCTGTACAACACAGTTTAGACTTGCAGAATTTCTCAAAGATAAAAGCACAATAATTAAATCTGAATCCCCTGCAGTTTACAAACTGCCTCTGACAAAAGAAAACATGCCCATAGATGGATGCAGGAGGTATACCTTTGGCAAAGAAAGCGTGAAGCATAATCGCACAATAATGCTTCTTGGAGCGACTGGATCAGGAAAGTCCACTCTCATCAATGGAATGATAAACTACATTATTGGTGTTAATTGGGAGGATTCATTTCGCTTTAAGTTGGTTGATGATGGTCACTCCAAATCACAAGCTCATAGCCAGACATCTGAAGTTACTGTGTACAAACTCAACCACCAGGAGGGGTTTAAAATACCTTACTCACTGACCATTGTTGACACTCCAGGCTTTGGAGACACAAGAGGCATAGACAGAGACAGGGAGATCACAGAACAACTGCGTAAGCTCTTCTCTTCTCAGAGTGGTGTCAGTGAAATTGATGTTGTGTGTTTCTTAGCTCAGGCTTCTTTAGCACGACTCACACCAACACAGAAATATGTGTTTGATTCTGTGCTATCAATCTTTGGCAAAGACGTGGCCGAAAACATCAGGATTCTGGTGACGTTTGCAGACGGCCAGCCCCCACCAGTTCTAGTGGCAATCAATGAGTCAGGTGTCCCATGTCCAAAAACAAAAGACGGGCTGCCAGTTCACTTCAAATTCAACAATTCAGCTGTGTTTGCAAACAACCAATCGTCTGCAGCAGAAAGCAAGAGTGATGATGATGATGATGAAGTCAGAGGCTTTGATCAGATGTTTTGGGAGATGGGGACAAAAAGCATGAAGAGGTTCTTTAATGCTTTGAATGTCATAAAAACCAAAAGCTTAACAATGACGAGAGAAGTCCTCAGTGAAAGAAAGCAGCTTGAGGTTTCAGTTGAAAATATGCAGAAGAACGTACGTTTTGGGTTGTCGAAGCTTGAGGAGATAAAAGAGACAACTCAAGTACTCAAATACCATGAGGCAGAGATCAGCCAAAATGAGAATTTTGAGATTCAAGTTGATGTCCCAAAAGTTTCTAGAGTAGATATTTCTGGTCAAGGAATTTTCGTCACCAACTGTATGCAGTGCAATTATACCTGTCATAGTAATTGCATTTATAAGGATGATGCCGAAAAAATTCACTGTTCTGCAATGGGATCAGATGGAAACTGTGAACAATGTCCAAATGAATGTCCTTGGAATCTACATGCTAATCACCCTTACACATGGGAGTATACCCAAGTAAAACAAACACAAACAGTGAAGGAGCTAAAGGAAAAATACCTAAAAGCCTCAGGTGCTAAGATAACTGTTCAGGCATTGATTGACGGACTGTGTGCTGAATATGATGCTGTGGAGGAAGAGGTGGTAAACCTGATGGAGGAGTCTTCAAAGTGCTTAAACAGACTTAAGGAGATTGCACTGAGGCCAAATCCTCTCTCCACTCCAGAGTACATTGACGTGCTGATTCAGGGAGAGAGATCTGAGGCCAATTTAGGCTGGCAGAAAAGAGTTCAGGCTCTAGAAGAAATGAGAAAAAGAGCAGAGTACATGGGTAAAGTAGAGAGAGGAGAGATGCCCCTCAAGAGTATACCCACTGACCTTCAGCGTTGTAGTGGCCGCAGGGTCACTAATACTCAAGCTGTTAAAAAACGCAGCAAAGGAAGATGTCAACAGCAATGAAACCAGTGAAAACCAAAACAACACAGACTGATCCCAATCATGACCTAAAATAGCCAAACACTGATGCTGACCAAGACATGACGTAACCCAATTCTAATGAGTCGATGCAAGATGAGAAGGTTTCTAATCCAACGACTATAACAGTGAGCTTGATACAAACCATAACCAAGACAGGACTGATTCTGATAGCAACAATGGCATTTACATTTTTGTGCGGTTTCCTGGCTTTGAATAACTTTGCAGTAACTTAAATGCAGTTGTTTTACTACATGTGGCCATTACAGAGCAGCAGGAATGATACTCCATCTACAGTCTCCATTGAAATTCCATGTGTTATTTGCACAGATTGCATGACATTTTTCTTTCTTTTATCCATCTATTTTCCTGCTTTGGTTTTTGCTTTGTTTTCCACTTTTCATGGATATTTCTATTGTAACACATGGAAAATAATTACATTGTTTCTTCAGACATGGTATATTGATAGCAGTAGGCACAGGTCAACTCTGTGTTAATCTTGCATTTACTGTGTATTGTGACGCTATGATGTTAACTATTAGCCTGTGGTTTATATTATTCCTGTATCTTTAATTTTGCATTTTCAATGTTTGAACACATTTATTAGAGATAGGGTTTGACCTGAGTTTGCTTGACATTCTCTGTGTGTAAAGTTCAGCTTCAGGAGGAGAGAGAAGTAAAGACATTTATTATGCTTCCAGTGATGTTTATGCATGATGTGCCATGTGCCGTTCAGCCAAATAGTTTCTTGTGTTTCATTCTATTACTTTGCAGGTCTATATTGTATCATAATCAAGTTCACACCCCTTGACTATGTAACTTTGAAAAGCGTGATGTCATGTTAAATTGGTTGGTCTCATTTTTGAGCTTTTTTTCTTTTTTACATTCTTGAGATTTTGAATAATTTACTCTTGTTTGTAATTTTTGTATTTTTGCTAAACTTGCTGAATAAAAACAGGTAGATCTTTTGATCTACTGAAAATCTACTCTCACGTATCCTTTTTGTTTCTTCATTACACCTAATTATTCTAATAATTATCTAACACTGGAAGCAATAATCTGGCTCCAGCATTCATTCTTCCTTTTTCTAGGAGCAATGCTTGTCTGTAGAAAATAAAAACTTGTGAAATCATGTTGAATAGAAAATAACTTGTTCTTCCAGACAACACGGACAATTAGTAATTTCTTATTTTGCTAAAAGGCAAATGTACATTGTTATGACCTAGCGCTGCTAAGTACTGTAAGTCTTTGGCTGTCAGGCATGAAATTTAATATTAACAATGTTTTCTTTCATAATTTTGTTCACACATTTGCAGTATTAATTTAAGTTTTCCAAATTATTTTTCCCCACAATTATTTCAATAGTTGCAATGTGCATCACAAGACTCTTCACAGATTAAACTTTGTCCACATGGTGGCAGCACAACACAGGCTATAATCATGTGATCAGCCTCCAACAAGAATGATCTAGAGAGCCAAACTGTTGACTATTATCTTACAAAAACAACAATACCATCATCAACAAAGACTCTACTTCCACCTTCACAGTGGAATGGCTAAAACTCTCATCAGTTTGACTTTAGCATCTCTCCCCCGACTGAACTTGGCTTCTCTTATTTCCAGGACCAAGACAAATGATTTTCACTGACAGACTAGACTTTGCACAATTGAGGGATAACATCCTGCATTTTGAATAATTGTTAGCCTTTGTAAACCGCACCGGTTAACCCACCTACAATTTGGGGACCACCTACATTCTGGGGACCAAACAAATCCAAGTTAGGTAACACTTTAGTTCGATAGTCCACAGTTGACACTCAACAAGCCATCAGTTGATACGCAGTTGCATGTCAACAGTGAATGAGTTTACATATCTCAACAGATAAGTAACATGAATTCAACTAACTGTAAGTTAACTATAAGTTGCACTATTAGTAGATGATTAGTTGATATTCAACAGAGCTTGTTCAACAGATAAAAAAACAAGGATTCAACTAACTGTCTGTTAACTATAGGTTGCACTATTAGTAGATGTTTAGTTGTTATTCAACAGTGAGTAAGTTGATACATATTTAGAATGCATTCAACTGTCAGTTAACTATAAGTTGCATGTTTAGTAGATGTTGTTTTGTATACGTAGCATGCATTCAACTAACTGTCAGTTAACTATTAGTTGCATTATTAGTAGATGGTTAGTTGATATTAAACAGTGAGTTAGTTGATACTTAACAAAGCTTGTCATCAAATATGTAACATGCATTCAACTAAGTGTTAGTTAACTATACGATCATTTTATTTTGTTAATTTATTTTTACAAATACAGTCTGCAACAGACATTGTACTTTTTATTACATGTTCTTTACAAATATTCAACTATCAGTTGAGTGTCAACTTCTAGTAAGTTGACTATCAACTGCTGTTATCAACCAATTCTCAACTTACGTTTCATATGGATCAACTTTCCCCCACTCACAAGGAACACATCTAATGAATGAACATTCAACCCTCTGTTGATCATATGTTCATTGTGAAATAAAGATGAGAATGTTTTATCAATCAATAGGCACCCTGTGTAGGTGACTACCTGTTGATTGTCATATGACTGTCGACAAACTATCAGTCAATATTCAACTTAGCATAAGTAGACAGGTCTTGGGACTGTCAAATTAAAGTGAAAACAGTTTAGTGTCTACACACTATTAACAGAGCAACACAGAGAAAATAGTTGATTCTCAACAAACTATCAGTCGACGTTCAACTAAGCATTAGTAGAGAGGTCTTAGGACTGTCAAATTAAAGTGAAAACAGTTTAGTGTCTGTAGACACTCTACAAACTAGTAACAGTAGAAAATAGAGACAAGTTTTGCTCAACTGATGAGTAACACTGGATGACCCCAAAGTAAAGTTAAAAAATATATAGGCAGCATATCTGAACAGGAAAGAACATTTATTTGAAGTAAATTTAACTTTTTTCAGTAGTTACACAACATGTAGGTACACAGCAAGTACCATCAATACCTCTAAAAAAGACAATAAAACTAATGCATGTATTTATTTAGGTGTCACTTAGGCAATTGTTTAACGACAGATCGTCCAAAAATTGACATTCAAAAAGCTCAGTAAAGTGTACCATAACACCCAGTACCACTAGTTATGATACTGAGCAAACATATGTAATATATAACATCAGTTCTCATGAAACGCTTTGTTATGGTAAGAAAAAGATATATAATTTTTAGGGCTGTCAAACGATTAAAATTTTTAATCAGATTAATCACAGGATTCTGTGGATTAATCACGATTAATTTTACCATTCGAAATATGCCCGAAAAATTAGAATTTTCTCTGTATATTGTTGTACGAACGGAAAGATAAAGGACAGAAGGCGGATGTACATTTAAAATTAGAATTTTTATTAATTGAAAATCCAAATGATGGGTTTAATACTGAAAACAAATTTAAATCAAACTAAAATATATACCTACCACACCATAATTCAATTGGTCTGTCTCTTTACTATGTCTTTGGGCAAATATAGGCTATATAATGGCATTTATTTGGTGAATCTATAAGTTGTGCATTCTTGAATACAACTTGATTACAGTGTGTGTGTGTGTGTGTGTGTGTGTGTGTGTGTGTGTGTGTGTGTGTGTGTGTGTGTGTGTGTGTGTGTGTGTGTGTGTGTGTGTGTGTGTGTGTGTGTGTGTGTGTGTGTGTGTGTGTGTGTGTGTGTGTGTGTGTGTGTGTGTGTGTGTGTGTGTGTGTGTGTGTGTGTGTGTGTGTGTGTGTGTGTGTGTGTGTGTGTGTGTGTGTGTGTGTGTGTACGCACGCGCGAACACATCCTAGGGGACCGTTCATTTGTGCCAGGAAGCCAACGTTATGTTGATGTCTACTCACACACACCTCTGAAAACTGCAGACGTTTGTGTCTTCGCGGGCTCTGAACAGAGCGGACAATGTTTCTCCTCCTGTTGCTCCCGACATCAACTGTCACCCGCGGCAGTTGATTTTATATACTATCTATGCCCCCGACACAGACGTGACCGTTAGCAGTTTAAAACACGACATGGGCTAGCGTGCTGTGATGTTTGGCTGCGCGCAGCTACTGATCCTGGGTCAGCCGCAACGTTTGAGTGGCTGTAGTACAGAGCCGGTGGGATGTACGGGGCGGATCAATCTGCACATGCGTTAATTGCGATAAAAAAAATTAACGCATTAATTCCAGAAATGAATCACCTTGCGTTAACGCGATCATTTTGACAGCCCTAATAATTTTGTTATGGACCAGAATATCTGAAGCTCCTAGTAGCTCGGGAGAAAATGGATTAACAGCAATGGTGAAACAAGACACACTGATTCAGCAGTTAGGTTTGACAAGTAAATGTAAAATACTTATTTTCTACTCTCTCTTCCTTGAAGTGTATGTCATTGCTGATTCTCAGTAAAACATAAAAAAACACAACAGTGCCATTTTTTTCATTATGGACTCAAGATAAAACAACTTAATTATCACTCTCCTGTGACCAACCACTAGTTTAACCTGATCCTGCCACTGTTATTTGAATGAGCACATTTGAATAATTTTTCGCTCTCTTTAGATCCAGTTGTTGGATTACTAGCCACTCCAGGCCTGCTGTACTCCTCTTCAATTGAAGCAGTCGGGCTGAAGAATCCAGGAATCATGTCCTATCACCCAGTTGATGAACATAGAAAGAAATGATCTGAGAATTACCACAAAATAGTTCAAATGCATTTTGATTTCCTTTATCTAAATCATTAAAGCATTGTGGTTCCACATTAAAACACATAATGCTTTATATTGCTTTAATAAAATATATTTGGTACCCTAATCAAATAAAATTCTCACTGAACCTTGTACAGATTGAAATTATTTTTTAATTAAAGAAACATGTAATCTCTATGATCATTCTACACAACACCACATGCATAGACTCAGTTTTTGCTCACTTTAGACTGAAATAGCAATGTGCACTTTGAATGTGGAACATGCAAACATTTATTCAAATACAGTTTAGTGTCTATAAACACACTTTATTTAGACAGATACTTGTGAAGCTAGGCAGCGCTAGGCTCATGCTAACGTTGCTAATATAGCTAGCGCGCTAGGCGCGGCGCTAATGCTAACGTGGCTATGCTAGCGGGAGGCCGCGTCGCTAATATATATGACATTATTCTTACATACACAAAACGATATCTCACAAATACCTCAGTTAACTCACCAATTATTCCCTTTGGCCAATGGCAGCATACTTGTGACCACCACGGGTCTTTAGTGTGAAATGGATGGGTTGGTCAAGCTGGCTTTTAGCACATAGCTTTACTGTCCAGGCACACATCCATTTTTTAGCTGCCCAGGTCAGTAAAACGAGCCCTCTCTGTCTCGAAAAAGCCCTAACCACGCTGGGGCAGTTCAAGTGCTTGAAAAAGGTGGGTAATCGTAATGTCGATAATATTCGAAAATCCAGACTCCAAACATATTATCACCTTCCCAAAGTTTAAATACATATTTATAGATTTATAGTATCTATGTTTTTTTATATAATTGTTAATATCAGCAATGGCTGTATAAACCTCTCAAGATTAGAGGACCTAAATAGGCCTACATAGAGTGGTGTGCAATACAATGAGAACGTATAGTGGTTACTGATAAATAACAACTATAACCTGTAGGACATTATTGATAATATTGTGAGCAGAAATTATTTGAAAAAAATATATATTGATCTATTGATGTGTATTTTAAACTTTGGGAAGGTGAAAATATGTTTGGAGAGACTTTATTTAGGAAACATATTTCATTTCTAACTGTATCGACATTACGATTTCCCACTTTTTTCAAGCACTTGAACTCCCCCAGCTTGGTTGGTAAGGGCTGTTTAAGCGAAAGGTCTCGTTCTTTACTGGCAGCTATAGAGAAGGTTGTGTGTCTGGTCAGTAAAAGCAGCAGCTATATGCTAAAGACCGCTTGACCAACCAATCCATCTCACACTGAAGACCCGTGGTGGTCACAAGTATGCTGCCATTAGTCAAAGGGAATAATTGGTGAGTTAACTGAGGTATTTGTGAGATATCGTTTTGTGTATGTAAGAATAATGTCATATATATTAGCGACGCGGCCTCCCGCTAGCATAGCCACGTAAGCATTAGCGCCGCGCCTAGCGCGCTAGCTATATTAGCAACGTTAGCATGAGCCTAGCGCTGCTTAGCTTCACAAGTATCTGTCTAAATAAAGTGTGTTTATAGACACTAAACTGTATTTGAATAAATGTTTGCATGTTCCACATTCAAAGTGCACATTGCTATTTCAGTCTAAAGTGAGCAAAAACTGAGTCTATGCATGTGGTGTTGTGTAGAATGATCATAGAGATTACATGTTTCTTTAATTAAAAAATAATTTCAATCTGTACAAGGTTCAGTGAGAATTTTATTTGATTAGGGTACCAAATATATATTATTAAAGCAATATAAAGCATTATGTGTTTTAATGTGGAACCACAATGCTTTAATGATTTAGATAAAGGAAATCAAAATGCATTTGAACTATTTTGTGGTAATTCTCAGATCATTTCTTTCTATGTTCATCAACTGGGTGATAGGACAAGATTCCTGGATTCTTCAGCCCGACTGCTTCAATTGAAGAGGAGTACAGCAGGCCTGGAGTGGCTAGTAACCCAACAACTGGATCTAAAGAGAGCGAAAAATTATTCAAATGTGCTCATTCAAATAACAGTGGCAGGACCAGGTTAAACTAGTGGTTGGTCACAGGAGAGTGATAATTAAGTTGTTTTATCTTGAGTCCATAATGAAAAAAATGGCACTGTTGTGTTTTTTTTATGTTTTACTGAGAATCAACAATGACATACACTTCAAGGAAGAGAGAGTAGAAAATAAGTATTTTACATTTACTTGTCAAACCTAACTGCTGAATCAGTGTGTCTTGTTTCACCATTGCTGTTAATCCATTTTCTCCCGAGCTACTAGGAGCTTTAGATATTCTGGTCCATAACAAAATTATATATATTTGTCTTACCATAACAAAGCGTTTCATGAGAACTGATGTTATATATTACATATGTTTGCTCAGTATCATAACTAGTGGTACTGGGTGTTATGGTACACTTTACTGAGCTTTTTGAATGTCAATTTTTGGACGATCTGTCGTTAAACAATTGCCTAAGTGACAACTAAATAAATACATGCATTAGTTTTATTGTCTTTTTTAGAGGTATTGATGGTACTTGCTGTGTACCTACATGTTGTGTAACTACTGAAAAAAGTTAAATTTACTTCAAATAAATGTTCTTTCCTGTTCAGATATGCTGCCTATATATTTTTTAACTTTACTTTGGGGTCATCCAGTGTTACTCATCAGTTGAGCAAAACTTGTCTCTATTTTCTACTGTTACTAGTTTGTAGAGTGTCTACAGACACTAAACTGTTTTCACTTTAATTTGACAGTCCTAAGACCTCTCTACTAATGCTTAGTTGAACGTCGACTGATAGTTTGTTGAGAATCAACTATTTTCTCTGTGTTGCTCTGTTAATAGTGTGTAGACACTAAACTGTTTTCACTTTAATTTGACAGTCCCAAGACCTGTCTACTTATGCTAAGTTGAATATTGACTGATAGTTTGTCGACAGTCATATGACAATCAACAGGTAGTCACCTACACAGGGTGCCTATTGATTGATAAAACATTCTCATCTTTATTTCACAATGAACATATGATCAACAGAGGGTTGAATGTTCATTCATTAGATGTGTTCCTTGTGAGTGGGGGAAAGTTGATCCATATGAAACGTAAGTTGAGAATTGGTTGATAACAGCAGTTGATAGTCAACTTACTAGAAGTTGACACTCAACTGATAGTTGAATATTTGTAAAGAACATGTAATAAAAAGTACAATGTCTGTTGCAGACTGTATTTGTAAAAATAAATTAACAAAATAAAATGATCGTATAGTTAACTAACACTTAGTTGAATGCATGTTACATATTTGATGACAAGCTTTGTTAAGTATCAACTAACTCACTGTTTAATATCAACTAACCATCTACTAATAATGCAACTAATAGTTAACTGACAGTTAGTTGAATGCATGCTACGTATACAAAACAACATCTACTAAACATGCAACTTATAGTTAACTGACAGTTGAATGCATTCTAAATATGTATCAACTTACTCACTGTTGAATAACAACTAAACATCTACTAATAGTGCAACCTATAGTTAACAGACAGTTAGTTGAATCCTTGTTTTTTTATCTGTTGAACAAGCTCTGTTGAATATCAACTAATCATCTACTAATAGTGCAACTTATAGTTAACTTACAGTTAGTTGAATTCATGTTACTTATCTGTTGAGATATGTAAACTCATTCACTGTTGACATGCAACTGCGTATCAACTGATGGCTTGTTGAGTGTCAACTGTGGACTATCGAACTAAAGTGTTACCCAAAGTTATAATTATAATAATTATAAAACTATTCATATAGCAACTTTCATAGAGGAAATGCAGCTCTTAGTGCTTAATAATGAGGAAATCACATGCAACGAGTGCTCACATTAAAAAAGAGATCAAATAAACATACTCGATAATAATAAAATTGTGATAATTTATTTTAGAATGAAGTGCTTAGTGTTGAAAAGAAAGAAAGCCATTCGATTTATTCAAGAACTATTTGTCATTGTCTTGTGCACTTGCTTACACAAATATGTGTATATGACTTGAATGTGACTTCAATGTCCAAAACTTCATGTTTTTTCTTGAAATGGCACACCTGTCCCATGGCTCCATTTTTTTTTAATCAATGCTCCACAGTGACCTTTTATACGACGTTGTACATATCAACTTGATGATGATTAATACAACTTTGGATAGAACCTTGACCTTTAAGGCTGTTTTCAGTCTGGAAAATGTAGACGTTTCTTTTTCTCCCTTTAACGTTATCATGATGGAGTTATTTCAGATATGGTCCCACTCATTAAAAAGTTATTGTCCCGGATTATAAAACGAGTCATAAAACCACCTCATATAAAGAGATACATTCTTTATTCTTTATTTCAGACCCAGGGGGATCCATATCAACACAAACAACATAAACAAATACACAAACACAGAGTAAAAAATACACATCCTTTCACAATATTCAGTGCCAAGCATACAGACATGATCGCCAATGGTTCCACAGTCTGGAAGAAAATCTGACCGAACTGCATAGAGGGTTTGCCAATAAAAAAATAAAGTTATTGGGATATGAAATCAAAGTTCAGAAAAGTGCAGTTAATCAGCAGTAGACTTCAGACCCTTTCATGTGTGGAAGTACCTGTTTCCACATGCCAGAACCCTGCAGATCTCTTCATCCCTCCAGATTGAAGACATTTTCATCATCGTCGCTTAAAATGACTCAACGGTGCTGATTGAAGGCTGCACAAAGTGTAGCTGTGTCCGTGCATGCTTGTACACTGTATGTTTGAAATTAGTTACAGAATAAACTGAAGCAGAATTTGCCCTCCCTTCCCGATCAGAGACAACTGAGCGGTAAGTTCATGCAAGTTTATCTTACTGTTAAAAAGTAGTATATTGATTGACTGATGCTGGAGTTAATAGCTACATGAGGATAACTGCATAATTGAATTCAAGTTATTACAATTATTGTTTTTGAAGTTTATCTTGTAGCCTGCTTAGCTGTTGGGACTCAAAGCTGGATTTTTTTTATTTAAATTTTTTTACATCCTCTCCCACATATTTGATCCTGGTTTGAAAATAAATATTATTTGTTTGGATTTAATTTGACTGACAAAACAGTTCTAACGGTGACTAGCTCTCACTCCGGTGTGTTGCTAATGGGGATCCTAATTAATCAAATCAAATGAAGTTCAATAGTCCAAACTTTAGGACATGATTTTACATTAATACAGGAACCTTTGCACCGATTATTGTAATAATATCCTTAGCTTTCCCATAGGAATATTTTATTCCTAATTTTAGTTTGTGCATATGTACATACTTTGGCCCCAGTAATTATCAGTTATTTTATGATGTTGAATAATGGATTGTTGGCAGCTTTCAACAGCAGCTCTGAATCAAAGTTTGCCCTTTAAAGGGTTTATAACTGTCTTTTAATTAAGATTTCATTTCAAATAACTTTTGAGAGTGTTTTCCTGTCCTGTTTTACAGACTGTACACTATCCTGTTCACATTACTTTAGAAGACATAAAGTAACTTCAGACTTTGGACACTTGATGTGCTCCTCGGCAGGTGACTTGTTAATGATTTCAATATATTAAGGGTGGTTACAATGAACAAAGAGACAAATTAGTTGGTCAAATACAATTATTGAACCATGAACATATATATATATCTTAAAAGCACTTTCTTGTTTTTTGTGTTTAAGGAGTTTTGGAGGTAAAGATTCAAATCCAACTCTTGAATTCTCAACCAACAACTGGGCAGAGCACAGCCAACAGAGGTTTGTTTGAATTTATCTGTTATGGCTCTGGCCGTTTTGCAGCAGTTGCTTATGTTTATGAGTCTCTTAAGGAGCAGGAAGGGAGGAGGTGATTTGTTTTGTTGCTTAGTTATATCAACAATCATTCTGTCACACTGCTGTGTAGGGTTTTAATACAGTAATACAGTTTATTTTGATTGTGTTTCGTCTTGTTGTTTTAGGTACCAGGGAGTGAAAATATACCTTTTTATGTTGTGTTTCTACCCTCCCCATAGCATAACAATTTTTATTTAAAATTTTTATTTTTTTCGTTAGCTTCTGAAGTCAGGAACCAAACCCTGCTCTAAAGCTGCTAAACTGATCAAAACTTGGCTTTGTGATAAATGACTTGACGAAGTGTGTTACCTTTAAACACTAGGGCAACTGTTGCACACGTATACACTTTTAGTAATATTAACACTGTTTTAATAGCTAGAACTGTGTGTTAAATTACATTCATTATGTGTATTGTTTTGATTTATGGATTTTTTTCTCTTAATCGATATATCTGCAGATTGAGACCAGTGAGAAATTCCCAATAAAAGAAGCAACAGTCAACACCAAGACGGATCAACTGTGACCACAAGGAGTCTGACCATTTACAAGACAGAGACATTTTCATCTGGTACCAGTTGATTATTGTATCAGTACTGGTAATGTAATTTCTTCACTTTACCATAATGTCTTGGAATGGATTTAAGTCATTCATATCTCCAATTGTTTCGATATTCAAATCAAATCCTACTGCAGAAACAAATCAAAGCACACCATCGGTTAGTTCACCTAATGATGATGATGATTGGACTTCAGAGAAGCCAAAGAGCGATAAACGACTTGCTGATGCTGTTAAAAAAAAAAGCACAATAGTAAAATCTCAAAAAGGGCCCCTCCCTGTTTATAAAGTTCCCCTGAAAGATGAACAAATCAAAGTAGATGGGTGCAAACGTTATAGTTTCGGGAAAGACTCCATTAAACCCAGTCGCACCATAATAGTTCTTGGAGCAACTGGTGCTGGGAAGTCAACTCACATCAATGGGATGATCAATTACATTCTTGGTGTTGATTTCGAGGATCCATATCGCTTTAAGTTGGTTGATGAAGGTCAGTTGAAATCACAAGCTCACAGCCAGACATCTGAAGTCACAGTGTACAAACTCAACCACCAGGAGGGGTTTAAAATACCTTACTCACTGACCATTGTTGACACTCCAGGCTTTGGAGATACAAGAGGCATAGACAGAGACAAGGAGATCACAGAACAGCTGCGTAATCTGTTCAATGATAATTCAGGTGTGAGTGAAATTGACGCTGTGTGTTTCGTAGCTCAGGCTTCTTTAGCACGACTCACACCAACACAGAAATATGTGTTTGATTCTGTGCTATCAATCTTTGGCAAAGACGTGGCAGAAAACATCAGGATTCTGGTGACATTTGCAGATGGCCAGCCTCCACCAGTTTTAGAGGCAATCAAGGCTTCAGGTGTCCCATGTCCAACAACAAAAGACGGGCTGCCAGTTCACTTCAAATTCAATAATTCTGCTGTTTTTGCTAACAACAAATCTGCAGCTGAAAGCAAGAGTGATGATGATGATGATGGAGGCTTTGATCAGATGTTTTGGGACATGGGGACAAAAAGCATGAAGAGGTTCTTTGTTGCTTTAAATGTCATAGAAACCAAAAGCTTAAAAATGACAAAAGAGGTCCTAAGAGAAAGACAACAGCTCGAGAATTCAATCGAAAATTTGCAGAAGCAGGTTAAAGTTGGGTTGGCCAAGCTTGACGAGATAAAAGAGACATCTGAAAAACTTAAAGAGCACGAGGCAGAGATCAGCAGAAATGAGAATTTTGAGTTTGAAGTCACTGTCACAAAACCTTTTCAGAAAGATATTACTGGTAAGGGACATTTTCTCACAAATTGTCAGGTGTGTTCTTACACCTGTCACGGAACTTGTAGAATTCCAAATGATGCAGATAAACGTAGATGTTTTGCAATGGGACCAGATGGATACTGTAATGTTTGCCCAGGCGAATGTTATTGGAATGTACATTTCAATCAGAAGTACACATGGGAATACAGATCTGTTAAAGAAAAACGAACAGTGAAAGAGCTGAAAGATAAATACCTAGAAGCCTCGGAGGCTAAGGCACCTATTGAGGTTTTGTTTGATAAACTCAAGGCTGATTATGATGCTGTACAGGCGGAAGTGGAGAAACTGATAGAGAGGTCTGGTAAGTGCTTAAACAGACTTAAAGAGATCGCACTGAAGCCAAATCCTCTCTCCACTCCAGAGTACATTGACATGCTGATTGAGGGAGAGAAATCTGAGGCCAAGCCAGGCTGGAAGAAACGAGTTCAGGCTCTGATGGTCATGAGAGAAAAAGCAGAGTGCATGGGTAAAGTAGAGAGAGGAGAGAAATTACTCCAGAGTACATTTACTGATTTTCAGACAAAGAACAATGTCAACCAGGACGAGAATGATACCTTCACTGACACCTGTGAAAACCACAAGAAGATCGATTCTGATACCAACAACACCAAAGACAGTGAAGCTGTTACTGACCCTGACAGGCCTGAGTCTGATACAAACGACCAAGACAGTGAGGTTAAAACTAGCCAAGAAAGTGACGTTGAAACTTACCAAGAAAGTGACGTTGATATTTATCAAGACAAGTCTGATACTGATACAAACGGCAGTGATGTTGAAACTAACCAAGACAGTGCGGTTGAAACTACCCAAGAAGGTAATGTTGAAACGAGCCAAGAAAGTAATGTTGGAACTAACCAAGACAAGTGTGATTTTGATTCAAACGACCAAGACAATGAGGTTGAAACTAGCCAAAAAGGTAACGTTGAAACAATCCAAGACAAGTCTGATACTGATATAAATGGCAGAGACAGTGAGGTTGAAACTAGCCAAGAAAGTGACGTTGATATTTATCAAGACGAGTCTGATTCTGATACAAACGTCCAAGTCAGTCAGGTTAATACTAACCAAGAAGAGACCAATTCTGCTTCCAACACACCATGACAGTACATTTGAAAACCAACCCAGACCAAGATAATGTATTTTATAGACAAATATATTTTGGTTAATACATGAAGATTGTCTTATTGTATAGGTAGGTCTAGGTAGGTATAAAGGTGCGAACACACTAGGCATTTTACACGCGTAAGATTTACGTGCGTAACGCAGCTAAAATGTTGCTTGATCATTTTGTGTCAAAAATGGTTATACGCGCGTAACGTGCCTAGTCTCCCTCCCGATATTGTATTTCCCTTATCAACCATGGCTGATCAGACCCGACACAACAGCGTGCATGTCCGCACAAAAACAACAACAACACGGCCAACAACTGTGCCAAAAGACAAACTGAACAGCACAAATAGCCTAGCATTAAAACAGCATTGCATAGCTATTCACGGCAGCTACATAACAAACACAGTTACAGCAGCATCGGTGCACGGCGGCACAACATAAAGGCAAGTAGCCAAAATTACCCTACCTGGCTGTGACAGGGGACCGTGGCTGGCGTAGATCAACACCGGTGCTTCGCTCTACTTGTCGTGAAAGTCCCGCGGACAGTCGTCATGTTTGGGTTCATAATATGAGGCGCTAGCCGCCCGCACACAACAGGGTGAGTTAACTAATGCTATACGGCGCTAACTTTGTTTATCGGCTAAAGCACAGCCGCACATATTCACTGAATTAACCAGGAAGTCCATTCTCCTGGTTTACTTTCCCCATGTCTTCTAACCCCGAGCGGCTTCATACAGCACCGGCCGCCCGCAATACATTTTTCTCCTCGGTGTCTCTCATCAGCCTCTGTGTACAGTACACTGTTCTCCGACCCTGCCAATGTATGTGACGTCGGGTCAAGCTCAACGCTGATTGGCCAACGCGGCTAATCGTCTCGCGTAGGAGCAACAAAAGTTCAATTTTTTGAACTCCTCGCGTAGCTATACGCGCGTAATATATACGCACATAATATATACGCGCGTAAAAATGTTGCTTTAGCGCGAGTGAAAATGTTGCTTTAGCGCGAGTGACGCATTTACGCGCCCTGTACGCGCGTAAACCAATGGTTCCCTATGGAAAAGGGGCGGATTTCATACGCGTCTGTACGCGTGTAAAGTGCCTAGTGTGTTCGCACCTTAAGATGAGTGTGTAGGATATAGGGGGCAGAGAAATAGAAGTGAGTGAACAAAGGCCATTCAGGTTTTATTGATCCATCTCTTGATTTATTTTCCTTTGTATTATCCATGTATTTATCTGCTTCAGTTTTATTTTATTTTGAACTTTTGTTTACCCTGTACTGCAGTTGAATCCTTTTTCACAGATGTCTCTATTGTAACGCATAGACAGGAATTTTAAGACATAAGTTAAACTCAAATATGGATATCATCACATATAATTGTATTTTTGTTTTTATATTTTATTACTGTGCTTCATGTTAATGATTGTTTCTTTCACCGACACTGGGGCCTTTAGTAGTCCTCTATTTGATTCTGTGCAAGAGTAACCAATAATTCTTAATTAATTGGTCATACCGGAGTGTTTGCGCTTTGATGATGCATTTGGATAAAAACATTAATCTATTTGTACAAAAAAAATGTTTTGGGAGGTATATTGATAGCAGTAGGCACTAAATGCTTAAAAGGTTTAGAACCTTGCATTTACTATAGGCAAGGCAAGGCAAGTTTATTTATATAGCACAATTCAGACACAAGGCCACTCAAAGTGCTTTACAGGGGCAAGATTAGAATACATAAAACACATTATAAAACATTTAAAAGTGAATAAAAGAAGCAAATAAAATAAAAATTGCAGGTTAAAATAGAAACAAAAAAGTCTTTAGACTCGATTTGAAAGAACTGAGAGTTGCAGCAGACCTCAAGTTCTCTGGGAGTTTGTTCCAGATTTTTGGTGCATAATAACTAAAAGCTGCTTCTCCTTGTCTAGTCCTAACTCTAGGGACTGTAAGTAGACCTGTCCCAGACGACCTAAGGGCTCTGGACGGTTCATAACGTATCAGCAGATCAGTAATGTATTTTGGCCCTAAACCATTTAGTGATATATTGTGACACTATGATGTTTTTTATTAGCCTGTGGGTTATATTGTTCCTGTGTCTTTTGATTTTGCATTTTCAATGTTTGAATACATTTATTAGAGATAGGGTTTGACCTGAGTTTGGCTTGACATTCTCTGTGTGTAAAGTTCAGCTTCAGAGAGAGAAGTAAAAAAAAAAAGTATTACATTATGCTTCCAGTGTTGCTTATGCATGATGTGCCATTTAGCCAAATAATTGACTATGATTCATTGTATTACCTTTCATATCGATATTGTATCCTAATCAAGAACACACCCCTTACATATGTAACCTTGAAAAGGGTGATGTGATGTTAAATTGGGTGTTCTCTTTATGAGCTTTTTTGACTGTCTGGAGATTTTGAATAATTAACTCTTGTTTGTAATTTGTGTATTTTTGCTGAGCTTGCTGAATAAAAAAAGGTAGATCTTTTGATTTACTGAAAAGACAGAACTCTCACTCATCCTTTTTGCTTCTTCATTTAACCTGATAGTTTCTCCACCAACACTTTAGTAAAAACCCCCTGAGATTCTAGTTATTCTCTAACAGACTGGAAGCACTTATCTGGCTCCAGTCTTCTTTTTCCAGGAGCAATGCTTGTCTGTAGAAAACAAAAACTTGTGAAATCATGTTGAATAGAAAATATCTCGTTCTTCCTGACAACACTGACAATTAGTCATTTCTTATTTTGCTAAAAGGCAAATGTACATTGTTATAACCTAGCGCTGCTAAGTACCTATAGTGTATGGCTGTCAGGCATGATAACATAATAACAACATTTCCAACATTATTTTGTTCATACATTTGCATTATAAATTAAAGTTTTTCAAATTCCTTTTCACCACATTTATTCCAATAGTTGCATTGAGCATCACAAGACTCTTCACAGATAAAACTTTGTCCACATGGTGGCAGCACAACAAGCTATAACCATATGATCAGCCTCCAACTAGAATGAGCTGGAGAGCCAAACTGTTGACTATTATCTTACAAAAACAACAATGTGTCATCACCAACAAAGACTCTACTTCCACCTTTACAGTGGAATGGCTAAAACTCTCATCAGTTTGACTTTAGCATCCCTCCCCCGACTGAACTTGGCTTCTCTCATTTCCAGGTGCAGGTCATCTCAAACAAGACAACTTATTTTCACAGACAGACTAGACTTTGCACAATTGAAGGAAACATCCTGCATTTTGAATAATCGTTAGCCTTTGGAAACCGCACCAGTTAGCCCATCCACAATGTGGGGACCACTTACATTCTGGGGACCAAACCAATCAAAGAGTCTAGAGTTAAAGTTTAAGTGAAAGTTTTTTATTTGTCACATATTTGCAAAAAAAATTACATTTTACATACAGTGAACCAAGACGCCTAGACTAGGTTTTAGAGTTAAAACTGAAACTAGAAGCATTAGGTCAATGTTTTTGTTTGAATGTTAAAATTAATTTTGTCCTAAATGTATTCTCTAGAGTAGAGGCCACCACGTGAAGACTGTTTATTTTTATTTTCTTGTTTGATAATTAAGAATCAAAAAAGTATAATACTATCATAATTTTTTGGCATTTTTCAATGCTTTATTAGTTAATGAGGAGAGACTGAGATGAGATGCATACAAAATAAATACAATAAATCACCACCAGTATTAATGAAACACTTAACACTGATAATAAGTAATTTGTTATTTTGCAAAAGGGGAAATGTACATTGTTATAACCTGCGGTTGTCAAGCACTTATTATAAAGTTGTCAATAGCAGTATTTTGTTCAAACATTTGCAGTATAAATAGGTTTTCTAAACTTTTCACCACAATTATTCCAATAGTTTCATCGTGCATCACAAGACTCTTCACAGATCAAGCTTTGTCCACATGGTGGCAGCACAACACAGGCTATAATCATATGATCAGCCTCCAACAAGAATGATCTAGAGAGCCTAACTGTTGACTATTATCTTACAAAAACAACAATACCGTCATCAACAAAGACTCTACTTCCACCTTCACAGTGGAATGGCTAAAACTTTCATCAGTTTGACTTTAGCATCCCTCTCCCGACTGCACTTGGATTCTCTTATTTCCAGGACCAAGACAAATGATTTTCACTGACAGACTAAACTTTGCACAATTGAAGGATAACATCCTGAATTTTGAATGTCTAGTAGCCTTTGGAAACTGCACCAGTTAGCCCATCCACAATGTGGGGACCACCTACATTCTGGGGACCAAACAAATCAAAGAGTTTGCAAAAACTAACATTTTACATGCAGTGAACCTAGACACCTAGACTAGGTTTAAACTGAAACTAGAAGCATTAGGTCAATGTTTTTGTTTGAATGTTAAAATAAATTTTGTCCTAAATGTATTCTCAAGAGTAGAGGCCACCACATGAAGACTGTATTTATTTTTCTTTTCTTGTTTGATAATTAAGAATCAAAAAAGTATAATACTATCATAATTTTTTAGCATTTTTCAATGCTTTATTAGTTAATGAGGAGAGACTGAGATGAGATGCATACAAAATAAATACAATAAATCACCACCAGTATTATTAAAACATGTAACACTTGAACATGATGAAACATAAACAGTGATAAAAAATAAAAGATAAAATGTTTCGTCTCAAAAAACTGATATAATTGAGGTATTCTTAAACTTCTGACCGGGTGTGTATGACAATAAATAAAATTATCTCTAGATTAGTAGTTGTAGTTTCATATTACACAGGGAAAAGATGTCATGTCCAGATGGTGAGAAAATGTCACTAGTTGTATTTCTCCTTCCTGCATGTTGCAGTCCACCTTGTTCTCCGTGGCTTATGTTCCTTCATGGTAAATCCGTCCCATAGTTCTGGTGGACTGTCCATTTGTGCTACAAAAACCGACGGAATATTTCCATTGATCACACGAAATTCAGAAATTTGTTGCATATTGTGTCTTCTCCAAAGCAGACAATGTTGCTCCCGACACACAACTGCTGCTGACATACTTGAATGTAAACAAAAGCTGTTTTTGGACATTTTCCTGAAACGTTTGGGTCACCACATGCTCGCAGTCTGTTCATTATAGTCCAAAAACCTGGTCCGCTGAACTGGGGAAAACATTTCCTATGTCCTAGTTCACTTAGAAAGCTCAGATATATGTGTTGTGATGATTATTCCTTAATTTCTTTTATATATTCAAGTTTTTCCTCACAAAATGTAATAGCATCCATCCAGAAATTCCCTGTTGAGCTGACCCCAACAGCGTCTTCGAAATACATTTAGATTCTCCTGTTGAGACTCTTCAAGGTTCAATCCTCTCAACTCGTCTGTGCAGTTTAGACGCTCGGCACCACATGGATCTGCTCACAGAGCTCCGGCTCCTCAGGGCTCAGTGGGATATGAATGTCCCAGTCAGTTTGCTGCAGAGACAAACATCAAACTTCATTCAATAGTGGACAGATTTCCTTGATTCACATTTAATATTTCTTTTTACGATCAAAAGTTTTAGAGCACCCCCATTTTTAAGATATTTTTTGCAGACCTCTTTTGACTTTCTATGACAAAGTTAAAAAAGACAATGTTTTGCACATCCATGTTGTTGCTGCTGCTGAACAGAAACAATTCTCAAGAAAGTAAGTAAAGCCTGTATAACAGCTTAATGCTCCCAAAAATAGTGGGCGGAAATGTTGTGTTTGCTTTGCACATTAAAGTATTTTTAGCTGTTGTGCGGACTTAACTTACTTTACTCACTTACACACATTTTCTAACCAGAAGAATTAACCAGAAGATTTAACCAGAAGATTGTTAGTTCCTTATATACTATCTATTAAAAAAGTGTCTTTGAGCACTGGGAAAAGCACTTCATAAATTTTATGTATGTTATTATTATTATTATTATTATTATTATTATTATTATTATTATTATTATTATTATTATTATTATTATTATTATTATTATTATTATTATTATTATCTATAAGTATTCATAAAGGGTGGGACTGACCAGTGAGAGAGGTAGTGGTTCTTTATGGAAATACTGTTGGCAGGACTGTGGATTGCAGTGGAGGACGGACCAGAACACAGCGAACAGGAGGCCGGCCGTGATGATGACGGTCACAGCCACAGCCGTCGGCTTCTTCCAGGCAGCGTCAGGACCTGCAGGTAAATAACCAAGAGTTTAGGTTTTACCGTCACTCCATTTATTAAAATCTTACAATCATTTTTACTATTATTGGCTTAAGACGGCGTATCTGGGCCACAGACACGTGGAGTATGCCTGCCATCCATGACCTGCAGGTAAATAACTACGATTTTATGTTTTACTGGCAATTTTGATTTAATGGATTTTTTTACTCTGAAAATCTTAGTTCATTTCATGTGCATGTAAATGTATGGCTCTAATGTAAAGGAAATGTTGTTTTTTCAGAGAATATCTATATAAATATTTGTGTAAAATTATGTCTATATTCTCACAACCTTTCTTGAAATAACACCCCTTTTTTTCTTTCCACAGTGGCCTTCATACACTGTCGTATTGGTGAGTATTTTTCTACTAGCAAAACAGTAGACTGTGTGTGTGTGTGTGTGTGTGTATGTGTGTGTATACTTGTACCTGTGATGGATACACACTGGGTGTCAGTGCTGCTGCTGTGTAGCTGTGGCTCAATGATGGTGTGAGCTCTGACGCAGTACACCGCTCCCTCCTGCAGGGCGGCGACAGAGAGCACAGTCTGCTCGGCTGGCATCCTGTAGACAGTCGGCTGAATGAGAGAGGCAATTATTTATTCTATTTATTTATTTAAGCTTTATTTATACTGTTATACTGTAAATATCAATTGAGGGGGGTGTGTGTGTGTGTGTGTGTGTGTGTGTGTGTGTGTGTTTGTGTGCGTGACCCTCATTTGCAAAGATGTCAAGTCAAACAAATGCAAAGCAAAAACAACAAAACATACAAAATATACAGTACAAAGCAAATACATCAAATACACAACAACAATTAAACATATAGACAGAGATGTAGAATGGCTGCTTTTAAAATGAAATGGGTGACAGTACAATATAGTCTAATTAAAACTGTTACTGTTAAAGACGAGGACAAGAAAGCAATTAATACGTAAAGTAATTTCTGACCTTTAGCTCGCCGCCTTTCTGCCACACTGTCACCATGACGACGGCAGTGAGAGGAAGTCTGTCAAACGACACCTGAAGGGCGTCGCCCACCGCTGTCACTGCCATCTGAGGCACCGCCAGGACTGCTGCTGGCACAAATCACTCACAAGTTTTAAATCCTTTATATGCAATAATTAGTAGTAGAAGAACATTTATTTTCAGTCCATGACCTCAGAGACATAGTACAGACATGGTCAATAATTTTAGTTTAAAAGTAACAATGGCCGAAAAGGATGTAGGAAGAAGCCGAGGCTTATTATGCCTACCCTCTTTACATATTGTAATATTATAAATATATTATGTATAACGTTTTTTTTTAAAACAACAACAACAAACAAAACAAATGTTTAAAAAATTGTGTGTGTTTTTGAAATAGTTTTGAGGCCTATATTGTCTTACATAAGGAGGAGGCACTGACCATTTCCAAACATGCAGATGAGCAACTTTTTTGTTTGAAACTAAGTGATTTACAGTTTTGTCAGAGAGCAATTTGTGAAAAATCTGAGGGGGGATGTTTTCATTCATTGAATTTGATCTCAACCTCTGCAGTTGCAGTAATGTTTTAACAAGACATGCAAGAATTACATCCCCCTTTCTCAAAATTAGAGGAGGGATGTTTTTGAAACGCTTTTATTCATTAAATTAATGTATTTTATTACGTTATCTGGAGTTGCAGGAATACTTTTAACATAGGGGCTGCTTTGTTGTGTACAATAGGGGCATTGTACACAACAAAACATGCAAGAACTGAATCTTCTTTTTTTGCAATGGAGAGCACGGTCGCATATTATGTCCACTGGAAGGAAAAAGTAAATATTTAAAAAATACTGAACCGAGGAATGGGGGTATTATAATGAGAAAAAACTCAAAATGTTTAAGATTAAAGTTGGAACATTGTAAAAATGGCCCTTCTCTTCTTACTGTCTCTGCGGTTGAAGGCTGGGCTGAGTTGTGACCATGGAGACAGCAGGGACCCGCACTGCGCTCTGACGTGGAGGCTGTAGTCGGAGTCTGAGCCCAGGTCAAAGGTCAAGTCACAGTGGGTCAGAGGAGTCTGCTGGCACTCGTGAGCGTCCACCCAGCTGCCGTCCAGAACTATCAGCTCAAACTCCCTGAAACATGACATTAGATGTTGTTTAATAGCAGCTTTCATGCAAGAAATACAGCCTGGTAAAACTTTACTATAAGGGCACATCAATTCACAGTTTGTTAATGCTTATTAAATGCTATTCATGGTTAGTAAATGCTTATTAAGCATTAGGTAACTGTTAATGGTTAGTTAATGTTTGGTTAAGCACTAACTATTTTTAGTTAACTAATGTTTTGTTAAGCATTAAATACGCATAACGGTTAGTTAGTGTGTACATAATGCTTATTAAGCATTCATTAATCATTAACTAACAGTTAATTAATGTCCCCTTATTGTAAAGTGTTACCAAAAGCTCAAAGTGCTTTTACAATATAGAAGATAAATGCACAAAATCCTTTGTATTAAAAATAGAGAGAATTAATTTAAAATAGGATAAAATGAAGTAAGAATGTATCAAATCTCTTTACACTTTTTTAATTAGTTTTACATCAATTTGAGACTTGAATAAGCATAACCAAAAACTCATGAAATACTACGCATTAAAAAAACTAATCACGACAGAGACACACAAAGAAATATGACCTATATATTATTGTTTTCCTGTAACAAACGTCACATTAGAGCAGAACTGGTTTCGACATTGGTGTTGTAAGATGCAAAACATTTTAAAATAATGTGTGCCATATTTTCCTGCTGAGCTTCTGTTTTGCCTCTGGCCACAATAATTACTCACACTCTGATGGTTGCCACACCTTCATACCTCTGCCGCCACACACACACACACACACACACACACACACACACACACACACACACACACACACACACACACGCACACACACACACACTGCTACTGTTCAACTTCTGTTCAACACAAGCTGACTGCTACTTATTGTTCTATCTCTGTTTTTATATTTTCAATCGTTAAATGGGTGACATCAACTTAACGACGTATTTGGTGGCACAAATGTACAGATATCTCCTAGTGCACACACACACAAAGTGTAGAAAGACTACAGACAAATGATATGCAGGAATGCAAATTGTGACTACTAGCAGCCTCAATATCTTTACTGTACAGCAGGGTGTTTTTCTGTGAGAACATACAACTTAAATGTAAAGAAATTCGATGTTTAAAAACTTTTTTTTTTATAAATACCAAGGTCTACTAGCCTTTATTCTCTCCAATGGCCCTAATACACCGTCATATTATTGCAATATGCAACTACTAACATAGAAAGGATTCGATTTACATTCCATACACACAAATGTACTGAAAACACACATATTCATTGATTCTTGTTTAGAGGACTGTGATGACACATGTAAAAAATCTAGACTAGTCTATTGATGCGAGGCCGGGCTCATTGTAGCAGCTCTTTAATTGATTATAATGGAAGCGACTAAGCCACTACAGTATATTGTGGTTTCACCCTAAATAGCCTCTGACGCACATTTCTTGGCAAGTCCAACCAATAGTAGAAAAAACTCCAGAGTAATGAATCAAAAAGTCATTGAGATATTTCATTGAGGAAGTTCTCACTTCAAAACAGAGGTGCGTTTGTGCGACTTCACAGCCGTCGCACGAATGTTCCAGTTGTTCCTGACAGTTAATTAAAATGTTATCTGTGTGATTTATGCCGTCTGAATGCAAAGGCGCCCTGAATGCCCTTTCTCAGGCTAGGATGAACCGATTTCTAAAACATTTGCACCGGTGAAGTAGGGCTTTAAATCAAACTCCGGAATGTTTATGTGTCACCGCTGAAGAAAAGACACACCTGCTAGTTAGAGTTATGCGCTCAGGTGTGTCGCATTCATTTCTGTGTCATTAGTCATATGTTAATTTCATAATAATGTCCAATTACAATGTGTCAGCTAGAATCACATGCTGGATTTTCTTGATCAAATTAAAATGCTACATATTTCACATATTTCATCCCGTCAAACTGCACCTGAACCAATTACATTTACAGGTTGAGTGAGTGATTCTGGAGAATGCTTGTTGTTTTGAGAAATTATTGAATATCTCCTCACGATCCTCTACGTGTCAGTACTGTGTGTGCTCTGGATTTTTCTTTTACTGTTTATACACAGCTTAGGCTCTTAAAACTGGTATGTAAACAAAGGGGTATGTTAACAAAGAGGGCCAACTATAGCTGTCAACATGCCCGTCCGATTAGGCTTTGTCAAAACACTTTTTCATCGCGCACACAATACAGACAGGTAGCGGATCGTTAGGAGATATTCACTGATTTTGACGAAGTGATTTTGATATCAAGCATTCTCCAGAACTGCTGACTCCACCTTTAATTCAATATGCAGCTAAAAATACAATAGAATGGTGCGCTCCGGTGGCGTAGTGGATAGAGCGTGTACCATATTGGCTCCGGCCTTCGTTGCAGTGGTCACAGGTTCAAATCTGACCCGTGGACCTTTACTGCAGGCCATCCCCCCTCTCTCTCTGCCTCCCCACCTCAACTCTGTACAAAAAAAATGCCCCAAAAAATAATCTTAAAAAAAAAAAATACAATACAATGTTGGAATGAGTCATACTAAACTGCAATGGCTGTGAACTCGAAAATATATCATCATTTATGTGTGGAAAAAGAAAATGGCATGTGTTTTTCATGACTTACCCCTGAAACTGAACAGAGTAAAGGATTGCAGTGTCACAGGGAGCCTCTAGTGGGCGCCATTTCAGCACGTGTCTCATGTCAACCGAGTCCATTGAAACATGACTGGGAGCCGGCAGCGTCCAAACACCTGTCAACACAATGAGTTCATTTATCGAACATTATCTCAAGTACCGATCTGATAGTGAGAGGAACGGTGTAGTATTGTCAGGAGGTGCCAGGCTAGCAGTTTCCCTTTGTTTCCAGTCTGTATGCTAAGCTATGCTAACCGTCTGCTGGCTGTAGCTTCATATTTAACATACAGACTTTAAAGGGTGACGTCAACCTGAAGCATATTTTGCAAAATGTCAGACTTAAATGTCCCTAATAACTTTATGATTAAGGAAACATCTTGCATCTGGTGAAAAAAGGGTGATGTTGAGAGGGTCAGGGGTAGGGCTGCAAAAGTCTGAGAATATTCAGGTAGTGTAGAAATTTCCTATGTGAATTAATGAGAATTAATTTACCCTGCAACCTTTAGGGGAATTTATACAAACTGTATTTACGTTGTCACACAAGGACATCAATTAAAACATTTTGTATTTCATTAGCAGATATGCATGTAAACATTTAAAAAATATATTTATTCATTCATTTGTTGACTTTTCAGTAGAACTTCAATAGAGCTTTGATCCATTGAACAACAACAAACATGCATGTTGAATAAAATGAAATAAAAAAATATATTGACTAAGAAGCTCTCCTATGGGTGTGTGTGCTCTGCTGTCTGTGGTGAATTTATTAGTGTCTTTTGCGTCACTGTGCTTTTGTGTCATAATTACAACCACAACAATGTAGTGCACACACCCGTGAGAAAGGTAACTATAGGTTGATATTTGATGCCATCTCAAAATAAGTCTAAATTAAAAATTAACAAATTTAAAAAAAATCTTGTATACTTAATGCGTATTAAGCATTAACTAAGCAGTTATTAACGGTTATTGCTTAGTTGATGTTTTTTAAGCACGTTACCGATATTAATGTAGTTTTGTCAGCTGAGGCGGAAGTTAACTCACAGTTTAAGTCCAGCAAAACCATC
>NC_137213.1:31668819-31678819 GCF_949987685.1 Ammodytes marinus | reverse complement strand
GGTGTTTAATTCAGCGGTATCCCCTCCCCAGTAAGACCCAGTTTTTCTAAAATAAATAAATAATAATAATGACCTTTCGATACCACCTTGAGTCAAAAATACTTCCCTATTTCCTATAAAGCAAAGATTCTTCGATTGTTGTTTAATTCACCTTTATAATAGTCATGCCTTTGTTAGAGGGGAAGGTACAAAATGTGCAGTTTTCTATACCTCAAATGTCCAAAGTACATTTCTATCCATATATTAAAAAATTGCTAAGTCGAGGTCTATGACTTCTTGCTAGAGTTTGAACCATTTGTCACTTCTTTAGGAAGCATTCATTGTATGAACTTAAATTTATCGCATTTTTGGGCCTTCCTTGACTCATAAAGTAACCGTAGATTAAGAAGAGTAATTGAGGTCAACCCAATGATGTAATAAATCCAATGAAGGATGTTAATAAAAACACCAGGTTCTGTTTTCTGAAAGCATTCGTAACTTAAACACTATTTGTCGAGAATAACTTTCAACTCTTATAAAATTAAGTTCTTGTTTTTTTTAATGCTATCAGATCAGCTAAAACAGTAAAAAAGGCCTGTGGTCCATGTGGCACCATTTTAGAACTACTCGTCCAAAGGTTGGTGGATTTCAGCCAAAAGTTTCCCGCCTAAAATCCAAATAAAAAATCTTATAGTTTATCAAGTAGACAAAAGTAGATCACTGTTATGGACAATTTTGAGATATTAATGATGAGAATGTAACATTATTTTTTTTGCGTTCTAATGTGTCATAATGTATAACATCATCATCCTTTGGGCGCCATTTTGTGCCTTCTTGTCCTCTGATAATAAAATGGAGGGAAATACTTATCAGGAGCAGTGTTTTTACCGCGCCAGCTGTTGTTCCTGGGAGATCGTACCCATGACAATGGCATTAAGACTATATAAAAATAGCATTCTTGGCACTGATGGTCTTGTTTGATGTTACATGTAATTTATGATCATCAGAGGAAAAGTTAGACTGTTTCAGAAATACTTCAGAAAGTTACACATAGCATTAGTGTTTTAAAACTGTTGGCCTGACTCAGAAACCTTAAAGAATTGTTATATAATGCACTTCTATCAATCAATCAATCAATCAATCAATCAATCAATCAATAACATTTATTTTCAATTGAAAGACACTGATGTTTCCCTCATTTACAGTGAGGATGAGCAAACACAACAAACACAATTACAAGGATAACATATGTAACAAATAGCAACAGAAATTAAATAGGATAACATTTCATATATATTAATTTAAATAAAATAAATAAATAAAGTATATAAAATACAACAAAAAGAGCAATAATAAAATAAGATAGACTTATAAATAAATTCTATATATTATGAACCAAATCGTTATCAAGTCAAGTTAAGTCAAACTTTATCGTCAATTCTTAAAATATTCAGACAAACATAAGGATCGAAATGGCGTTTGTCTCTGACCCACGGTGTAAAAGGAACAACAATAATAATAATAAAATAAAGTAGAATAGGATAGAGATAAACAATGATTACATTAAACAAACTCTAAATACTAAATAGTGCAGAAATGGTACAAAATAAAACGGTATCTATAAAATACAATAGAAAATAAAAAGTAGCTAAATTAAATTGAAATGTGCAATGCAATGAACGAATGAACAATATTTACAATATGTGCAATATGCAGTCAACTGGATGTTCATTATCAAGTTATTTGAGTTCATCTTGTGACTCTGATCATTAAAGTGTGTGACTCATTGTTCGTCTCTCTCTACTGAAACTCATATAGAGGTGTGGTGTGTTTTTATGATCATTAGAGGCCATCTTGTCAATAAATGACTATGTCGGTGCTGTTGGGTGCTGTAAAACACACACACACACACACACACACACGCACACACGCACACACACACACACACACACACACACACTCACACACTCATTCACTCACACTGTACTGTACTGTGCTGTGAAACACACAGAGACTCTCTCTCACACACACACACGGTCATACACTCACTCACTCACTCACTCACTAACACACACACGCACACACACACACACACACACACACACATGTTTTCCGTTGGTACAATTGTTGTGCAAGACGACTGCAGAGATACAGATACTTAAGGACAGAAACTTCAGTTGTAATACAAATAATAAAAATATTGATTTAGAAGCAAAAAAATATAAAATGTCCCCAAATGTGAAGTCAGTCCCCATAATGTTGTCAACTTCTTACAGTATGTCCCCACAATGGGATAAATACAAGAACACACTTAAACAAACAAAAAATATGATGACAGACAGACAGATGGATGGATGCATGGATGGATAGACAAACAGACAGACAGACAGAAAGACAGACAGACATACATACAGACAGACAGACAGACGGACGGATGGACGGACGGACGGACAGACAGACAGACAGAGTTCAATGTAAATGTATAATATCTATAATTTTTATCGTCTTTCTCATTGTCTTTTTGCCTTATCACCTCTTAATTTAATAGATACATGTTTTGGTTGTGTCCTTTATAGCTGCTCCATCTTCTCTTTTTCACTATAACAATCATGTTTATATACGGGAATGTGTATGTATTTGATGTGTATGTGCTTTTGTTTTTCCTCTGTCAAAGCACTTTATTACAATTGTTTTTTTAAAGGTGCTGCCATACAAATTAAGTTATTATTTGGATAATTGTTATTATATCTAAACATCTATTTCTCCCTCCCAGGTCATGTGCAGGCATGTCGCGCTCTGATGATCGTTTCTCTGCTTCTCGGTCTCGGCTCCATGATTGTGTCTTTGCTCGGACTGAAATGTATCAAGATCGGGTCGTCCACGGACCAGTCCAAGGCAAAGGTCGCTGTTGCTGGGGGAATACTGAGCATTATCGCTGGTGAGTTAACAACACTAAGTACACAAGTTTTTGTTTTTGCCATTTTTTTTTTACTTTAATGTATAGTGCAGAGAGACGGAGATGAAATGGGGTAGCTAACAACAGCGCAAACTTTTTTTTTAAAGGTGCTATGCGGAACTTTTAAATATTACTGAAACAGTCTAATTTTTTTCTCTGAGGATCATAATTGACATGTAACAGCAAACGAGACCATCAGTGTAAAATAATGTTATTTTTATATAGTTTTTCTTAATGCCTTTGTCATGGGTACGCTCACCCAGGAACAACAGCTGGTGTAGTAAAAACACTACCTCTTATTTAAAAGTTCCTCATAGCACCTTTAAAATATAATAATAATAGTAAATGTTGTTGTATCTGATTTAATTGAATTTTCTTTCACAATAAACTGTTCCTTTGTACCAATTTCTTTTTTGGTATTAATGTGTGTGTGTGTTGTGTGTGTGTTTGCAGGTATGTGCTGCATGGTGGCAGTCTCTTGGTACGCTTTCATGGTCGTGGAGGATTTCAACAACCCGTTCCACGGTGGCGTGAGGTGAGACACATACACCAAACGCTAGATCAGGGGTGGCCAACCCGCGGCTCGCGAGCCGCATGCGGCTCTTTGCCCAGCTTCGTGCGGCTCTTCAGTTCATATCAAATTATGATTATAATTTTTTTTTTTTTTTTTTTTTTATACTTTTTTTTTTGTGGGCCTATGTGTGTGCATGTTCGCAAACGTTTCATGCGGCTCTTACGTTCGTTTTACATGTTGTCTATTATTTCATGTTTTATTTTATTAATGTGTAGGCCCTATGTGTATGCCTGTTCGCAAATGTTTAATTGAGGACGCAACATAACGTTCGCAAACGTTTGGTGCGGACGCAACATAAAACTGCCCGCTCAGCTTGGAGGGAGGTTTTCCGTGAGTAAACTATTTGTGTCAAGTTCGCTCCGAAACAAAGTGGGAGAGTTCATATTTTTTGTTGAACGTTATTCCAAGCCATTCTGCCTTATATGCCAGGTGTCATTTGCGCATTCCAAGGCTTAACATCTTCAGCGCCACTTCAGCTCTCTCCATGCTAAAAGTAAGTCCCACAAAGCAACATGCATAGTAAGAGAAAAACGCTATTTTAAATTGTTATATTTTTGTTTGTGGACTTGGTTGAACTGAGAGTTTGTGTGTGAGGCAGTGCACACAATGTTCATTGTTGAAAATGACTGCCCTGTCGTCTTTAGTCCAGTCCTGTCATTATCACAGGGGCGGCCTTAACGATCTGGGGGCCCGTTTCAAGTCCTAGTGTGGGGCCCCCTGTTTTTTTTTTGTTTTTTTTATAAATAATGCTTGTGCATGCATGTGCAAGCTCCCCGCGAAAATAAAAACGCCCCCCCCCCCCCCTGAAATCTTACTGGCCACCCCAGTGCCCCCCCCCCCAGTTCAAATGTTATTTTTAATTTTAATTTTATTTTTTTAATTACATTTTTTTCCTGATATGTATCCTAGTTCAGAGATGATATGTATTTTTTTTCTTTCTTAACTTTTTTTGATAGGTAGTTGCCAAGTTCATCACACAAACACTCCAATCCACTGATATGAGATCAGTTTGCAATTTTCAATTACTAAATTAATGGTAGGACTGTGGCCACTAGAACTGGTCTCTGGTCAGCAAAGGTCTTGAAAACAGCATAAGTGTGCTTGTGACATGCGTGCCACCCATGCATGTGTTTAGGCACGTGTCCCAGCAGATTTTTGAAATCTGAATAAAAAAATTAAAGTTTGTAGTTAGCGAGTGTAACATGTTCTTAGCAAGGGCAGACTTTCATAAATAAAGGTTTATTTTTTTAGCAAGATATTTGGTCAAAAGCTAGTGGTCATCCGTCCCTCTGTCCAGTTGTTAGGCATTTGGCTGCTAGCAAGTTATGTTGTCTTGCTAATTTTACTATTCATCTGAGCTGAAATAAATATTGACTTTTTCCTTTATTATCTTCGCGAGAATGCACCAGAATGCTTAGATTACATGTTAAAAACACAAAAAAATCTTCTGGGGGGGGATGCCCCCAGACCCCCCTTCAGGGGTTTAGTTTTCTGACAAACATTACAATGGATACTAACATGATTTGGGCATTTGGGATTATAAATCATCTTTGAATTGGTTGTACAGCATATCACATGCTATTCATTCAGGGGTGCGATGGCCACCCCACTCTAACTCTGTGGCCCACCTTGGCCACCCCCAGTCAAAATTTCCTGGAATCGCCACTGTGTGTACCCGTGTGTACGATGTGGCTCTTTGCAGTAACACAGTAAAAAATGTGGCTCTTTGTCTCTGACTGGTTGGCCACCCCTGCGCTAGATTGAAGTAGTTGATTGCTTTTATTGTGACGGGCGGACGGATGGACGGACAAACGGACAGACAGACGGATAGAGAGACGGATAGATAGATAGATAGATAGATAGATAGATAGATAGATAGATAGATAGATAGATAGATAGATAGATAGATAGATAGATAGATAGATAGATAGACAAACAAATGGATGGATGGATGGATAGGTAAAGTGTTTTAATCTAATAACAAGCTCATGTTGTGTGGTTGTGTGTGTGCGTGCGTGCATTACTAATGTTGTGGGTAAATCTGTTTACGCAGTCATATTTTGGGACACCTTCCTTTTGGGGACAAAATAGAAGTCCCCTTAACGTAATAATGACATTTTGTGTGTGTGTGTGTGTGTGTGTGTGTGTGTGTGTGTGTGTGTGTGTGTGTGTGTGTGTGTGTGTGTGTGTGTGTGTGTGTGTGTGTGTGTGTGTGTGTGTGTGTGTGTGTGTGTGTGTGTGTGTGTGTGTGTGTGTGTGTGTGTGTGTGTGTGTGTGTGCAGGTTTGAGCTGGGCACAGGCCTGTACCTGGGATGGGGTGGAGCCATTCTCAGTTTGCTTGGTGGAGCGTTACTCTGCACCGCCTGCAAGAGGGCGCAACCCGCAGGCGGCAAGGGGTAAGTGCAGCACGACTCACCTTTATCTAACAGGGTAAAATGGCCACTGTGGAAAAAAACTAATAGAAAAAAATTACCCTGCGTTCCAAATCTCATACTCTTTCTTTTTACTACACTATATACTAAAGTACAGAAGAGTTTTAGGGCCACAGACAGGAGAGAAAAAATTATCAGATAAGGAAGATTTTTTTTCATTATGTCGAGAATAAAGACAAATAATCCAAAATTCTATTGGAGTTAGTGGGACATTTATGTATTTTCAGCGTACTACAATTGACGTGCATGTATTGGGATGTCCTAAATCTTTTTCTGACATACTAAATAGTAGGGAAGTATGGGGATTGGAAAGCAGGGATAATTAATTTAGGATATTTTGTCCCTCAGAAAAAAAGGCGTGATTTTATTCATGGGTTTGTTTAACATTTATTATTTCATTTGAAAATATGCATTTGACATAATTATTTTGTATTAATTTATTTTTTAAACATATATTGGGAAAATGTGTTTAAACAAGACAAAGTTCTTATTATCATGCATAAAGAGGGAAAAAGTCCTGAGAAATTTGACAACAAGTCATGCGTATTTTCATTAAAAAAAATATATAATTTTTCTTAATTGTCCAAAGTCCTTCCTTGAAAAAAACGAATTCTTATTTTAACAATTTCTTACATTTCGTTTCATATCATTGACTTTGTTTGTCTTGTTTTGCAGCGGTTACTATGGCAGCCAGCCAGGAGGGAAAGGGAAAGTCTACACCGCAACGGCCAAGTCGGATCCAGACGCAGGCAGAGCTTACGTCTAAAGACACACACACACACACACACACACACACACACGCACACACACACACACACACACACACACTCACGTTTTCATCACTTGCAAGGACATTACATAGACTTACATTCATTTCCTGGAGACTTGCCCAAACCATAACCACTGTTTACCTAACCCTAACTCCCTAACCTAAACCTAGGTGTACCCTCACCTATAAGCAAGTATTCACCACCCTAAAATGTCATAATTACGTTAAGCTGACTTCCATTTTGTCCCCAAAAGGAAGGTACGTCCTCACAGTGTAAACAGAAACATAAACCCATCCCTCTTAAACGTAATATATTAAAATGCATTTCATTGCCCTACATTCATTTACACAATAACATTAATCTAGTCTTGATTTATTAAAAAAAAAAGAAGAAAAAAAATGTTAACCGTAAAAATACATTATGAATATGTTTTCGTCTTTAGGGCTTTTTCCTACAGTATGAAGATTACAAGAGCACACACACACACACACACACACACACACACACACACACACACACACACACACACACACACACACACACACACACACACACACACACACACACACACACACACACACACACACGTACGCGTCTTGTAAACACACCATGCCCCTGTACTGCCAGGATTGTGACCAATGTTTTATGACCTACGAACATGTGGTTTTGTGTCTGTCCTTTTTAAATATTGTCTTGTTTTTTTAAAAGACTTTTTGAGGTGAAATCTTAATTCTAAATCGTGTTAATTCATAGAGATTTGTAGATGATTATTAATGACTAATGTGATTCTGTTAAGAGTTTGTTATTATCTGAATAAAGTTTGTATTACATCGTAGATTTGTTTTGTTTTGTTTTGTTTTGTTTTGTGTGTGTGTGTGTGTGTGTGTGTGTGTGTGTGTGTGTGTGTGTGTGTGTGTGTGTGTGTGTGTGTGTGTGTGTGTGTGTGTGTGTGTGTGTGTGTGTGTGTGTGTGTGTGTGCGTGTGTGTGTGTGTGGGGAGGTATTACTCGTGTTGTGACACACATTGTTCATACAACGTTTGTGTATTAATTAATAGTTTTAATGTTCAATTAAAAAATATTCTGTTATACTCATAGAAGTAAAGCATTGGTGAAGTGTTGACATGTGTGTGTTTGTGGAAATGTACAACTATTTTTGTGAGAACCAATTTCAGTTTAAGGAGTGAGGACATTTTTGGAAAGTGAGGGCAATTTTGTCCGGTTGTCACTTTGGGACAGGCCTTTAAAGGGCTGGTTGAGGGTTAACAAGGTTCAGGTTAGGGTAAGGGGCTAGGGAATGCATTATGTCAATGAGTGTCGGCATAAGTATAGCTGTACAAACGTGTGTGTGTGTGTGTGTGTGTGTGTGTGTGTGTGTGTGTGTGTGTGTGTGTCTAATCTCCTGTTTGATAATGATGATTAAAGTAGTAATCCACGAGTGTCTGTTTACCTGCTGACGGGCAGAACACTGGATTACTCCGTCTATCTATAAGTGTGTGTGTGTGTGTGTGTGTGTGTGTGTGTGTGTGTGTGTGTGTGTGTAATCTACAGCATCCCTCCGTCTATCTATAACTATAGACTGGATAAAACCTGTCGCTCAACCTTCAGCTGCCTCTGAATCTGAATCCATCTTTATTTATCCGTTTCACACTTATTGACCTTGTTACTTCTTTAAATTTGTCTTTATATTGTCAGAAAATATAATCCATACTATTATATATTGTTTAAATGTATTTGCAATGTACCTACACATCCATATATCTCTCCCCCCCTCTCTCTCTCCGTCTCTTTCACACACACACACACACACACACACACACACACACACACACACACACACACACACACACAAACACATCTTTAATCTGGCTCTGTTGTGCTGACTGAAGGGGAACCATATTCAATCCTCTCAGTGGGCTCACTCACAGGCAGTGCTGAGGGGGTTGGTCTCAGTTCAAAACCGCAGCTCCTGATTGGCTGATACAGGCTATGACAGAGGCCTTGATTGACAGCTGGATTTTACATATAGAGCTTATATGATCAACGCACATCTCCCTCTGATACAACAACTACACACCCTCCATCTCTGCTACACAGGTAAGTCTCGTTGATTCAAAATCTTGCAGAAAAATTATTTTTACAGTTATTTTGTCTAATGAGCATCAATATCTAGAATCAAGAAAATGGTATCTGCATTGTAAGAATTGTGTAATGTGTGTATGTAATATTTGCTTTTAAAACTAGACTATGACTAGTAATATATGGTTGAAAAAAGTGGCTTATGGTATCCTTTAAAGTTTAAACCACTTCGTAATCATGGAATTTTTATTTGTTTGAGTAATCAGAGATTTAAGAACTCCTTGACTTGACTTGATGTAAAACTGAAATGTTCACCTGTTAATAAAGGTTGAGTATCCCTGAGCTTAACCAAGAGCTAAGTAATTAAAATATTTATTTCGAACGATTAATTTTTTATTATTATTATTGAAAACGAGCTGTTTAAAAATCATCTAGTAAAAATTTGGTTTGTAATAAATATTCCTTATTCAACGGGTGATTGAATTGAACAAGTTTAACATTTAAAATGTTTTTCCATTCTATACTTTATGTATTTTAATCTTGATGTATGTGTATGCCCCTGTAAAGCACTTTGAATGGCCTTGTGTCTGAATTGTGCTATAGAAATAAACTTGCCTTGCGTTAGTAGTAATAGTGGCTGATTGAGAATTATGCTTTGTTGATGCTGATTATCTTATTGTTTCTCACAGACTTTGCTGCCCTCAATCTGCTCCAACATGAGTTCCAAACATGTTGTTTTCAAGAAGATCTGCAAAGACAACTCTGTGAGTGCAGCTTGAATTACAACAGTTACCGACACATGACGGTTCATGAGCTTAGTGCAATATCTTTACTATTTTTTTTTTTTGAGAATATTTTGGCTTTTTTAGACAGTTTAACCATGAATGAGATAAACAGAACACACAAGCTGACTGACAAAGATTTAAAAGATGGCAACGGTTGGACATTTAAATTTTTTTAAAGTTAATTTTTGGGCATTTTTTATGCTTTATTAGACAGTTGTGGAGAGACAGGGATGAAATGTGTCAGAGAGGGGAATGACATGCAGAGAACGACCCGGGCTGGATTCTAACCCGGGTCTGCTGTGAAGAGGACTGACAGACAGACAGACAGACAGAGAGGGGAATGACATGCAGAGAACGACCCGGGCTGGATTCTAACCCGGGCCTGCTGTGAAGAGGACTGAGACTCTTTGGGGGGGGGGGGGGGGGG
>NC_137213.1:31593819-31661319 GCF_949987685.1 Ammodytes marinus | reverse complement strand
TTAGATACACTTCTAGGTTAAGACGACATTGGTGCATTAGTCAGTTTATCCTACAGGCCAATATGCATTTTGTATGTATCTTTTTATCTCCTTGTTATACTGTATGATGTGTTGTACCTGTGTCTACAATAAAGCTTTATTATATTATTATTTCATTATAAAGGAGAAAAAAAGCAAAAAAAAGTAGTTATCTTTTGGCTTGTCAGTTTTGATGACAGCAGCAGTTCATGTCCTAACAAAACTGTGAAAAACTTTAAAAATAAGTGACATTTTCATAGGGGGTTAGGGCTAATAATTCTGTCCTAAGCTGTGCTGTGTTGTCCGTAGTGAGCTTGAGGAGGAGATGGAGTTCCAGGAGTTCAAGCGCTCCTACCTGACGGGAATGGTGCAAGACGAGGAGGAGGAAGATGGGAACGTGTCCGGTGGAGAAGAGATGGCGCCCAAAGAGAAATAAAACAATGAGCCCTAGCCCTACTAACGTCCTCCCTCCTACAGTACATACTCAACATGTATATACTACATACTGTCTACTTAACTATCCATTGTGTATGCGAGGTTCGTCGGACCGTTTACACTGAAGTATACAGGAGCAATAAAGAATTAACAAAAAACTTCTGTGTTGTGTTGGGCGTCATGATGGTAAGATTAATCTTGGACAGTTTTTTGGCTTCTTTGTACTGTATTTTTTTTTTAGCAGATCTGAATCAATATTATTGAATTTATAAACCAAAACTATACCACTCTTAGATGTGAAAAAAAAACATCTTGATCTTTCCATGCACACTGGATGGACACACCACTCTCCCTTTGTGTGTGAAATAAAATTATATAAAAAATAAATACCAGAAGACTCATGGTTGAAGCAGCCACTTTGGTTGCAATTTATTATAATTTTTCTTTTCTCAAGCATCAAATTGTATGCATCATAAACATTTTGAAAGAAAATAAGAAAAAAAAGTGACATGATAAAGGCTCTAAAACTAGACTGCAGCTCAGCGATCTAGCCGTTTATCATGTGTATTAAATGCATAATCAAATGCATTTGTCAAAGGCATTAAGAAAAACTATATAAAAATAGCATTCTTTGGACTGATGGTCTCGTTTGCTGTTAAATGTAGTTTATGATCATCAGAGGAAAAATTAGACTGTTTCAGAAATATTTTAAAGTTCCTTGTAGCAGCTTTAAGTTATTAAAATTTAGAGAAATATAACTGTCTGAACTTAAACTTCCTTACAATCCATCCAATAATTAAAAGTAAGAAATATCCACACGGCGTGCAGCTCCAAAGACACTACGTTTCTTTATTGGGGATTCAATTGATCAACAACAAGCTTTTTGTATGAGGATTCTGTAAAAACAAACTTAATTAAAACGTAGCTTTTTTGGCCCTTTACAACTACCACTGACCATGTGTAGAACAACCACACTTCCTGTGTGACATCACATTGGGCCAGTTTCACAGACATGGATTAAGCCAAGTCCTGGACTAAATGGAATTTTGAATGGATATTGTCCATTGAAAGTACAATTTAGTCGCGGAATTGGCTTAATCCATGTCTGTGAAACTGACCCATTAAGGGGCAATTCTGATTGTCTCTTTGGCAAAAAAAAATTCTACTCAGACATCGATAGCGAGGAGTGCCAGCTACTTGACCTATGAAGCCCCAGAGAAAACTCACTAAAGGATCATTCTGCTTCCATGAAATACCCCTCCTTTAAAAATGTTAAAACCCTTGCAGTTATAAATACACTGAGGGCGAGTTTCACAGACATGGATTAAGCCAAGTCCTCGACTATATTGTTTTATCAATGGACAATCTCCATTAAAAATTCCATTCAGTCCAGGTCTTGGCTTAATCAAATTATAAATGTAATGTTGTGTATTTTAATCTTCTTTTCTGTTCTTTTAATTTGACTTTTTTTCTTTTTGATTTTAACTTGTGTATTTTAGGTTGCCTACTGACAACCGGCCGGGGACTACAGCTGGACATTAGCCAAATAGACTGAAGCTGCTTCTCTTACTGTAAAGGTTAATCAAAGGGGACTGTCGACAAAACGTTAAACAAATCAACCAAACTTAACTAAACTAATCCATGTCTGTGTGAAACTGGCCCTGATTGTTTGATTTGGGTATGATGCGTGGATGATGCGATTGACTGGATGCCTATGGTGGGGTGGTGGTTGGAGGGACGGTGTGTGTGTT
The DNA here is from genome assembly GCF_949987685.1 of Ammodytes marinus. Classification (NCBI taxonomy): domain Eukaryota; kingdom Metazoa; phylum Chordata; class Actinopteri; order Uranoscopiformes; family Ammodytidae; genus Ammodytes; species Ammodytes marinus. The sequence continues at coordinate 31,659,115 of NC_137213.1, read as the reverse complement.
GGTTTTGTCAGGACCGTCCCAGTTGTAATCTCCTTCCATCGGCGGTGGCATGAAGTCTCGACCGAAGCTAAATTCGCAGGAGTCGGGGTGCAGCAGGTAACCGGTGAATGTGCTGCTGCTGTCCGAATCGGTGAACATCCCGTTAGTGACTTCGTTCTTCACCTGCAGCCACAAGCGATCGCCCATAGCCAGATGTAGAACCACCGTCTGGCTGGCTGTGGCCCTTTAGAAGATTCAAGATTCAAGATTGTGTTTAATGTCATATGCAGTATGCACATTAACAATTACAGAGCAGTCGCTGGCAATGAAATTCTTAAGCTCCCTCTTGGGCTCCTCCAACACAGAGCAATATAAAGAAAAAGTATAAGAGAAACACGAGTATGAATGTTGAGACTTAGATAATAATAATAATAATAATAATAATAATAATAATAATAATAATAATAATAATAATAATAATAATAATAATAATAATAACAAAATAAATAATATAGAAAAAAAGTTAAAAAAAGTATCTAGTACCTATCGGTGGCCTCTGTTGTTTTCACCACTGGGAAGAAGTTGCGAAACAATCCGACGTGAAGCGCCTTGGTGCGGACGGCCAGGTGATATGAGAAGACGTAGGTGCCGTTAACCGGTGCCATGTACATGCCTGTTAATAGAAAAAAAGGAATTGTCCTTTAATAACGTAGACTTCTCTATATTTCTTTTTATCAAATAAGAATTGACATCTCTCTTAAGACTTAATAATAATAATAATAATAATAATAATAATAATAATAATAATAATAATAATAATAATAATAATAATAATAATAATAATAATAATGGATTTGATTTAGTGCTTTTCTAGGCACTCATAGGGCTTTACAGGGTTCCAGGTTCCATTCATTCATACCGTTGACGGAAACGTGGCTGCCATTCAGCGCCTACGGCCCCTCCAACCACCACACACATACAGCAGTCATACACATTCACACAGGGGAAGTCGGGTGAAGTGTCTTGCCCAAGGACACAACAACCATGACACAGGTGGCACGGTGGGAATCGAACCGGCAACCCTTCGATCGTTGGCCGACCCGCTCTACCACCTGAGACACAGTCGACTTGACCTTCTTACAGTGACATTCAAGATGCACATAAGACCCACTGAGCGTACACACACACACCTGTTAATGCGTTAAAGTGACCCTGTTCGTTTGTAAGGATGTGCGGGAAGACAACGGGCATGTTTTTAGGCGGGAATGAGGCGTTGATACAAGCGGAGAAAGCTGATTGGATGGCCGGGGAGCAAGGGCCCGGTCTCCCCATAGGTCCGAACTGTCCCATAGGCCCTTCAGGTCCAGTAACACCATCAGAACCAGTGTCTCCTTTCTGCCCCATTGAACCTTTGTCTCCCTTGGTTCCATTCCTGCCATTGGCCCCGTCGGTGCAGTTGCAGATGCCCTGTTCACCCATGTCTCCCTTAGGGCCCTTTGGACCGTCGGTGCCCGGTGTACCTAGGCAAGGAAAGGAAAGGCAAGTTTATTTAACATGAAAAACTAACATAAACTCTACAGGGGCATAAAATACATCAAGATTAGACATTGGAAGATCGATAGATAGCAGGCTAACTATCGACATTCACAGGAGGAAAGGTGGGTGATGTGTCTTGCCCAAAGACACAACAACCATGACACAAGTGGCAGGGCGGGTTCGAACCACCAACCCTTCGATCATTGGCCGACCCTCTCTACCACCTGAGCAACAGTCACCTCTTAACTGTACTGTATGTGTGTACCTAGTGTCCCTGGGTCTCCCTTCAGGCCTTTGGTTCCCATAGTGCCCTTCAACCCGGGCAGCCCTCGGCCCCCGGCGGGTCCCGGAGCGCCCTGTGGACCGGCCGGACCAGGGTCGCTCTTACAGGAGGCCGGGCAGGTGCCTGTCTCTCCCTGAGGCCCGAGCGCTCCTTCAGGACCGGTCATTCCCAGTTCCCCCTTCTCTCCTGAAATACACAAACACATATGTCCAGAATATTTTAGTTTTACAATTTTGACATAAAGACAAGTGGTGAATATATACAAATATTTTCAAAACTTTAGATTTTCTTTTAAAGTGCCCCCACATGCACAATTGGGGTTTACTCATGGATAGGTAAACAAAGCATTGATCCCAGACTAAACCTTGTTAACCTTCTTTAGGGCAAAGGAGAGTTGCATTGTACCAGGTTTTAGCAAACTGCTATTTTCCACCAAGCTTGTTGTCACTGACAAATGATGTTGTCCAGGTGATAGTGGCGACATGGCATCCATGTAACACTGATAACTACTAATAACTACTAACTACGTATTCCCTATTTGAGGGTCCTTTAACGTTTACTAATAACAGGAATATTTTACACCGACTGATCATATCAAACCTTTGTAGCCTCTGCTGCCCTTCGACCCGGAGAAACCGGTCATGCCGACACTTCCTTTCTCGCCCATGTCTCCCTTCTGACCTGAAGCAACAAACACAGACAGAAATTATTACAATAGAGTTAAAGACAGGACCTGCATCAACACACAATCAATTAATGTTTGATTGAAAGAACACTTAACCTTAATAACCGTCTGCATTTATTGAAACAATGGGGGAAAACGACACAAACTATGTTTAGGTTATCAAGATGAAAGAAGATGCTATTTTACTCAAGGAATAATAATTAAGATGTACAGATAAGATACAATTGTTTAATAATAAGTTTAAGTGAATATTTAAATTCAAATTAAAGTTAAGGTTAGACACATTTTTATGTATGTATGTATGTATGTATGTATGTATGTATGTATGTATGTATGTATGTATGTATGTATGTATGTATGTATGTATGTATGTATGTATGTATGTATGTATTTATTTTTATTATTTTTTATTTATTTATGTATTTATGTATGTGTTAGGGACAGTGCATATTAATGAACAGCTTCTACATCTAATACAAATACAAAGACACAAGTGACACAAGACAATAATAGAGCTTAAAGGTAGGTTAAAGGTGGTCACAGACTTGGTTTTCTTTTATCCACTGTTTGTGCACATAGATTTCTTGATGTGAAACTCACCCTTTATCCCCGCGCCGCCGGTGAATCCTGGACGACCTTTGAACCCTTGCATTCCTCTTCTCCCAGGACTCCCGGGTTGACCTGTTCAAAGACAGGTCAGTTTTTACATCAGTTTCTGTTGTAAATTTTTGCAAGCTGGACTGTTGCTGCCATAACTCTTTTATTATTAAACCAATGCCATTGACACTATTAGAGATGTTACCCAGAAACCCTGAGCCTAAGCCTGTATAATGTTAGCTGTTATTTAAAGGTGCTCCAAGGACCTTATTGTGCCAGCTTTTGTTCCTGGGTGAGCGTATACCCATGACAAAGGTTTAATGAAAAAATATATAAATATAGCATTCTTTGCACTGATGGTCTCGTTTGCTGTGCCATGTAATTTCTGATCATCAGAGGGAAAACGAGACTGCATTTCTCTAACCAGGTATTTTCTTCTTTGCAGATACCTCTTCTTTCCCAAACTACAAGTTCTTACACGTTGATATATCTGAACACAACCATCTACAACTTTTCTAACCAAAACCCAAACAGGTCAATTTAAAGTTATACCTGAAAGTGTATTTAAATAAATATAGCATCATATCAATAATTCTATTTATAGTATTTATTAAATAATTTTTATATTATGAGAATGGGGACTAGGATCTAAATTGCCCATCTTGGGATAACTAAAGTTTTTTTCTGATTCTGATTCTGAAAATAGAAAAACAGCACTGTAAAAATGAGTGAAGTGTACAGTTCAATTATAATATACGTGGAACTGTATAACTGTATAATGTTAGCTGTTATAGCTGTATCGAAATAACATTATTTTATTGATGAACTGTATTGCTCTAACAGGCCATTTTTCTTTGCAGATTCCTCTTCTTTCCCAAACTACAACTTCTTACACATTCAGACAAAAGTCTCAGTAACTTATATTGTTTCTCCAAGAAAAAATAAAGAAAAACACAAATGTTTTGCTGGCGGTGATCACAAACAAACTGATTTATATCTGAATACAAACAATCTACAACTGATACTTTAAAGTTGTACCTGGCCGTCCTCTGTCTCCCATGTCTCCCTTGTGCCCCAGGGTTCCCTTACAGTGGGTACAGAGGCAGTGGAAAGGAATCTGATCAATGGGCGGCTGTACCGGCCCGTTCAACATCATGTCGCAGATCTCTGAATCGGGGATGTCTGGGACTGGGTTGACTGGATATGTCATGTTGCCATATGCCAACGGACCCCCACGGGGGGACGGCTTCATGGGGTAACCTTTCATGGACATGCCCCCCTCTTGAGAAGTCTCCTGGGAGGCAGTCTCGTCTGAGGTGACCGTGTTGAAGGTGTTTGGGTCCATGGTTGATCCTTCTTCCTCGGACTCGGACCCAATACTGTTTGGCATGGCTGAGCAAAGGCAGGACAAGACCAGGAGTCCCAACAGATTCGACAACATCTGAAAAAAAGAAGGAGGTAGGTTAGTTACATTGGGAATTAAAGTAGCTACGAGGAACTTTTAAACATTTCTGGAACAGTCTAATTTTTCCTCTGATGACTGTAATTTACATGTAAAAGCAAACAAGACAATCAGTGCAAAGAATGCTATTTTTTTATATAGCCTTTCTTAATGCCTTTGTCGTGGGTACGCTCACCCAGGAACAACAGCTGGCGTGGTAAAAACACTACTGCTTTTGTCCAAAGTGGCAGCTAGATTTAACACAAAAAGTTCCTCTTAGTATCTTTAATGTATTAAAAGCCAATAATTTAATGCAATTTCTGAACAATTAACGTTATAACCTTTCATGGCTGGTTGGGATAGTGTTGGCCGTGTTTTAAAAAATACTTTAAAAATCTAATAACTGGATCAGATACTGTAATAATTTATACTTATATCATTTCATTTAAGTCTAGCTATAAAGTATCACACTTCCATGACACTTCCCCTTACTGTTGCAACAGGCCAATAATGTGATGACTTATCACATTATGGGCAAAAAGTTTAAAAATATTGGTTCAAAAATGTTAGTCAGTTGTTGGCAATTTTTTTACTTTATCTGCTTGTATTACATTGAAAACGGAGCAATTATTAAATCATTATTAAAAACAATTTCAATAAAATCTACATACTGATTAATTTGGTCTTTGTTAAGCCTAAAACTAAAACTTTAAAAACTGAAATAATTTTTTAAAGGTGAATTGACAATATAGTCCTAAAAGAAGATATTTATGTTACATTTTTATGCATATTTTATTTTTATTTTTTTTGCAGAAAGTGCTCAAACAACCTTTTAAAAATTTATATTTTAATAAACTAAATCTGTTCATATTCCACCAAAACCTGAACTGCTCCAAGACTTAAAGGCAAGGCAAGGAAAGTTTAGTTCTATAGCACAATTCAGACACATGGCCATTCAAAGTGCTTATCAGCGGCATGACATACATCAAGATTAAAAAATACATCAAGTATAGAATAGACTTATTATTATATAAGAATTATAGAATATAAAATCGAATGAAAAATATCAATAGTAATTAAACATTTAAATAAATTAAATTTAAAATTAAATTCCCTTTGCAGAAAGTGCTCAAACAAAAACCTCTTGAAAATGAATTTTTTAATAAACTAAATCGGTTCATATTTCACCCAAACCTGAGACTTTTAAAATTGGTTTAGTTTAGTTTAGTTTAGTTTATTTATTTTAATCACATATACACATTACACAACTTTGCATACATGCCATAAGTTAAAACACAAAAAACATGAAAAAAAACAAAGTTGTCATTGTAATTTATACATTGACATTGCTTAACAGTACTGAATTAAATTCCTCTCTATCTCAAAAAGACTCACCGCTCCGTTTGAGTGGCGTGGCACGGTCGTTGCCTGGTGAAAGGATGTGTGTGGGAAGATGAGCAAGATTGAGGAGGCTTTCATTCATTTATAAACCTCGCCCAAAACTAAAATGTCTTTCAGTCTGTGTTCAACTGTACAGCACAAAAGGTGAAACTGAGTTGGGCGGGTTGGGTCGCAGCTCATTGTCCTACTGGAGAGGAACTGGGCATTCTGACCTTCTCTTCACCAATGAAACAGCAAAAAAATTAATATTGAGAGCAGAAATAAGAGACGTCTTTCTGTTGTTTATCAGAAAACAAGATTCTCTCTTCAAGCTTTTCCTTTCACTGCTTGTCCTGATTTATCCGCCCCACTTTTTGCAATATCTGGTATATTTTATCTTATTGTTTAATCGTTTTTCTTTTGTTACTGTATCTGCCTCAAAGTGCAATACACATTTGTGCAGAAGACATTTTGGAAAAATTACTTATTTTTAATGAAAAATTATGATTGTGTTAAACTTAAATGGAGTAAATACCTAACGAACACAAACATTGACTATATACATTCCAAGCATCTCTACCACACCCTTAAAGTAAAACTCTGCTGGCATTTCAACATGTGCCTATAGTTTAGGCAATGTAATTGGAAGTCCTTAGAAACCTGTAAACTAGAGTATACGCCATGTTAGTTGTTTCTTTTATTTTGTCTTTTGTTTTTATGTTAATTTTTTCAGTTGTGTGTGTGTGTTCTCACAAAAAAATCCCCAAATAAAGTTTTAAATAAAAAATGATGGCATTTCATGCAGTGTAATTTTCATAATAATCACACCCTTAAAAGTAAAACTCAGATGGTATTTCTTCCTGCAGTCTTTGGCCAGGCCTTGTTCCAAAAAGAGGTAATTTACTCCCAAGCAATTCTTGCCTGGTAAAATAAAGGTTAAATAAAAAAATAAACTTCTTGCCATATCTTCCCTCAGTGCACTTTTCAAACACAAACAGCTCTGTTGGCCGGAGAATCTTTTCAACAATACAGTAATCTAACACTGTGACAGCGACCCACTCTTAACAATGAGCAGCCTACTTTGATATTATAACACATTTAACAGCCGAGGACAATGGCTTCACTTTGTATAGCAACTCATGGGACAACCTGGACAGATGATATCAATACAACTTGTTATAAAAATGGGAAAAATAAACACTTATGGTAACATGTCACAACTTAAATGTTGTCTGAAATGTTGTCAATTGCAAAATATGTGCCCCACACACACACACACACACACACACCTCATTCATTATGTTATAAAAGCGATTTTATAATGCTAGAAAGCCGGTTCCGTATGGGTGAAGTATTCCTTTAGAGAAGGAATTCTCCATCTCCCTTTCACATCCTCTCCTTTTCTCTCTGTGTCTGTCTTTTCTTTGTCTCTGTTGATGTGCGATAAGAGACTCAGACAGTGAACGGATCTCTTTCAGACAATGATGCAGTGATGCTATCGTCACTACAGCTGCCACTATTTTCTGACAACAACATGAATTACAGTATATTGCAAAACTAAAAAAAAAAACGAGACAAATCATTTCTAGTTAAATTCTTATTCAGGGAAAGTCACTGCTCGTCTTAAATGCAACTTCAATATTTTCTTATGGCTTATATTGTTAAGTATTTTATGCCCCTGTAAAGCACTTTGAATTATCTAGTTATTTTTTGCTATCGTACACACGTCTTAGATATGTACTTTGCATGCAGCATGCTTCAATTGAATAGAAATAAAACATTCAAATAAAATAAAAATGACAGGTTAAAAGGGAAACAGAAAAGTCTTTAGGTTTGATTTAAAGGAGCTGAGAGTTGCAGCAGACCTCAAGTTTTGTTCCAGATATTTGGAGCATTAAAAAAACTGAAAGCTTTTTCTCCCTTTGACCTTTAACCCTGTTGCTTATTGATCCGTCTCATCGCTGCTCTCTCTCTCTCTGGGCGGCTCATTCCATGTGACGTAACGTCTGCTGCACACACACACACACACACACACACACAGACATACAGATGATTCGAAATAACGTTTGTCTGTTATTGAAGTTGAATCAGTACAAGTCAAGTGAATGGGCTGAAATGGATCAAAGGCAAGAGGTCAACTTTCAAGGGGTTAAATAAATGGTTTAGGTTACCAAAAATGTCAACAACAAAAAAATGTCAATATTCCGAAAGGCCTTTTTCAGGGAACACAGAATGGATATGTTCTGCAGCAATGGAAGTAAATGATAGATAGATAGATAGATAGATAGATAGATAGATAGATAGATAGATAGATAGATAGATAGATAGATAGATAGATAGATAGATAGAGAGAGAGAGAGAGAGAGAGAGAGAGAGAGAGAGAGAGAGATAGATAGATAGATAGATAGATAGATAGCTACCAATGGAAGTAAATTAAGCCTTAAAGGTTGATGTTAAACAGTTGGTCCAGGTGTCCCAAAGATTGAGAAACTGTTTTATGGTGGGACAGTTTAAATTGTATGAAGTAATCCTTTGGCCTAGTCTGAATCATTATATTTCTCCTGTTTGTAAAGGGGATTTTTTTATGCGGTTCAGTTTGTAGAAAGAAGGGGAAATTGATCTTAAATAAATGATTGTCTATAAGCCTTCAGCCAGGCATGTTGATACTTGCACTGGCCCAACTTTAAATATCTCTATTGGGGTCTAAAAGGGGAACAGATATGACACAAAGCAAGCGGAAAAAAAGGACCATTTCTCTTACATCACTTACAAGAAAGTCATGTGAGAATACCGCACCCTTCTTTGCTCTCTTTTCCCAAAACACCGTGAAGTCACCCCATCACCCGGGTTAAGCATGGAACCAGAGAAGGATCCTTTATGTCCGCGGGGCCGGCTTTTATTCTGCAAAATCAAAAACAGATGGTGACACAAAGGTAAACTGAGCCCAGGGGACGAGGCTGTGCTATAATAGAAGACAAGGGGATGAATAGTTAACCTTGATAAGTGTCCTGGTTTCCAACAATTGGCGGCTTTGAACGACACCCTGGAGGATGGCCAAGGCTTCACACCTTCAAACCTGTGCATAACAGGGAAGTGAATACCGTGTGTGTGTGTGTGCGCGCGTGTGTGTGTGTGTGTGTGTGTGTGTGTGTGTGTGTGTGTGTGTGTGTGTGTGTGTGTGTGTTAGTGTGTGTATAACAGGGCAGTGAATAACAAGATGACTTGAGGGATTTAACTGTATGATAACAGAGGGATGAATGGAATGGCAACCCTGAGGACCGCTGAAGTGAGGCCAAACTGTTACTTTGAGGGAGGGTGGTCACATTTTTATAGAAATGTTTTTCCCATTGACAGCTATGATATATAAATATTAGGTATGTCTCTAAAATGTAAAAAAAAAAAAAAATTAGCAGAGTGTGTGTGTGTGTTTCCGGTTATCTGTGATTTTACTTTTTAAGATGTTTTGTGTATTGACTTTGGTGTTGTTTATTTCCTTACAACCTGCTCAAAAAAACCTTTATTTTTTATTATTTGTTAAGCCCAGGAGATCTTCATTGTTCTGTTACTTGTAGGCCTGCACCCTTGCATTACCTTCACCTTGATCATGCTGTCGTTCCCATGCACAGATTTAGTAGAAATATTGAATTTTAAAGCATTTAAAAAAATAAGAGTAAAAATCTCCCTCCCAGATTATATAGACACAAAAATAGTCATGTACTAGAAACATATGTATGGAAGTAAATATATAGAAAAACAGCTTGATGTCCCAACAATCACAAAGTATAAACAAAATTAACAGATTTTTAATGTGTTCTCGTATTTATTACATTGTGGGGACGTAAAGAGGTCGCAAATTTACGGGGACTTGCTTCACGATTTCATTTTTTTGCATATTCAGGCTTTATTGAAAGTTTTGGAGAGACAGGGATTAAATTGGATGCAGAGGGGAATGACATGCAGAGAACGACCAGGGCTGGATCCTAACCCGGGTCTGCTGTGAAGAGGACTGAGACTCTATGGGGGGACGCTCTGACAACTACACCACGAGCGTAAATGTGTTGTTTAAATAGGATCAGACCAATAATTCCATTTAGATTTTGATCTTTATGATCCACAAAAAAAAAATGTTTTGAGCAACAAATCCCTGGCAACACATTTAAATCTATGCAATGTCTTCAGTAACTAGAACGGTTTTCTTGTGCAATGAGGAAGTTCTTGTTTCTCTCGATATCTTTCTGACCTTTCAAAGTAACTATCAGGTTTTCTGTGTTTTTGTAACAGGAGTTTTTTTTTCACACATATTTTTTCGCCTTTTATGTATTGTATCTGCTCTCTGTTGCCATCTTCAGCTCTGGACTAGTAGATCATGTGTTGATTTCTTTGCTTTATTAATATGCATCAGTTTACATCGATTGTCAAAGTTCAGAGAGAGTTCAGTTCAGTGACACGTGAATGGAGAGGTCAGGCATAATCCTGAATATAACTTATAATACTAATGCAATTGCTGCAGAGGTAAATTCAATATTTGTCTTAATGTAATGAAGTCGTATTGCAAATTGAAAAGTAATGAACGTTAATGCAAATAAAGTAAATGAAAGCCATTGGTCATAAGGTCACTGTCAACATCTTTTGGCCTTGATCCTGATCCGAGTAAGATGATGTAGGGCTTCTGTGATGAGGTGTTTAAGTAAGGAAGTTACATCTTGGATTTATGGAAAAGCTACTAGGCTCTGGCTGATCTCACGCAGAGTTGAGTGAGTGAGTGGGTGGATTCTAAAGCTGAAGGTTTGTGTGTGTTGACAGTGTTGGCAGACGATGTCCAGCTGTAGACTGTGGACTCTCAGTAAACATTGTCAGTCAGTCATTAACACACCAGAAAACAGAGCAATCCTTCGTCTCTATCAGCTGCTACGAATTCTTCCCATGTAAGTACAGAAACACTTTTCCAATGTCTATTCTATACTTGATGTATTTTAATCCATGCCCATGTAAAGCACTTTGAATGGCCTTGTGTCTGAATTGTGCTATAGAAATCAACTTGCCTTGTCTAAAACTCTCGAAAACAGACTATATCTTTTGGTTTCTTGGGTTTCGTAGTTGTGCTGCTTGTTGTAGGACAGCTACAGCTTCAGGCTCTGCAGTCCATTGTTAAGTTTGAGGGGTCAAAGGTTGTAGTTTGTTCAAATAGGGATATTCTCTGGCTCTGTGTGTCTGTGTGATTGTGTGTGTTTGTGTGTGTATATGTGTGTGTGTGTGTGTGTGTGTGTGTGTGTGGGTGTGTGTGTGTGTGTGTGTGTGTGTGTGTGTGTGTGTGTGTGTGTGTTTTGAGGCCTCTGTGTTTTCACCTGAAAATGATCATTGTTTTAGAAACTATCCAAGAAGACACCTAAAAACTAATGAGATGACGTGATTCGTTAATATCTGCCTTTCTCTGCTTGGCTGCAGGATAGACTGAGGCCATGTCCCGCCTCCTCATCTGTGTGTCCGTCATCGTCGCATTATGGTCGGTGTCAGTGCTCAGTCTGTCAGGTAGGTGTGTATGGATGGAGTCATTATTATCAATATTTATTTAATGAAAAGTATTTGAATGATCGTTCAGCATATCCTCATGCATTAAAAGTTAGGTTTGGTTTGAATGTTAAGTTCTTAAACACTCCTACGTTTTTAGATTTTTATTTTCATGTATCTTATATGATTGTATTGTATCTTGTACAGCACTTTGGTCAACTGATGGTGTTTTTAAACGTGCTATAGAAATAAATTTGACTTTTACTTTCTCTTTGTCTCGGCTGTGTGTGTGTGTGTGTGTTTGTGTGTGTGTGTGCGCGCAGTGTTCTCGGACCCTCCAAAGGCTCACATGCTGCTGCGCTCTCGGCGGGCGAACTCGTTCATGGAGGAGCTGAAGGCCCCGTCACAGGAGCGCGAGTGTAACGAGGAACGATGCAACTTTGAAGAAGCCAGAGAGATCTTCCAAACCAGGGAAGCCACAGTAAGATGATTCCACATTATGTGTTTGTCTATATTTGACATTTTGTTTCTAGATGGATGGATGGATGGATGGATGGATGGACGGACGGACGGACGGATGGATGGATGGATAGATAGATAGATAGATCTGTAGACAGACAGACAGACAGACAGACAGACAGATCGACTGACTTATAGCGGATTATGTGTCTGACGCTGTTTTGTGTGTTTACAGCTGGAGTTCTGGACGGTTTACGCAGGTAAGAAACCCTGAACCTGTTCAGTGTGCATGGAGTGTGAAGTCCCTGTCTAAGCGTGCATTAGTAGGTTGCACGAGTTGCACAATGTCTTGATGACTCATTCCTAGATGAAAAGAAAACTAAATTGAATCAAAATGACATGATTTTGTTGATGTGCCTGATAAGTACACTCAAATAGGTTTCTTACTGCACGTTGCTGCTGTGTGGACAGTTTGTCTGCAAAGCATTGTGGGAAATGTATTTGTGTTTTCTGACTGTGTTTCAGATGGGAACCAGTGTATCTCTGAGCTGTGTGATCACGGAGACTGTGTGGATATTTTCCAAGGCTACATCTGCCGCTGTCACCAGGGATATGAGGGAAAATACTGCAATCACCGTGAGTCTCTGTCTCTGTGTGCTGTGGAGACAATCTAAAACCTGATCTAAAGAATCCTCCACCACGATATTGGCTATGAAATGTGTACAAAAAATCAAAGATATTCTGCTAATTCTATGTCAAAAGATATCCATTCTGGGCGCTCAGGTGGTGTAGTGGGTAGAGCGCGCACCATGTTGTCTCAGTCCAGTGGTCGCGGGGTCCTTTACTGCATGTCATCCCCCTCTCTCTCATGTTCCTCTCTATCACTCTATCAATCTTCAAACTATAAATAAAAAGGTCAAAACACCTAAAAAAAAAAGAAGAGGATATCCATTGTGTGTGTTTTGGTTCAGTTCAAACAGCCACCAACTGCTCAGTGGATAATGGCGGCTGTGACCATGACTGTGTGGAGAGTGCAGACGGCCGGACCAGGAGCTGCAGCTGTGTGAGCGGATACAACCTGCAGGACGACTACAAGAGATGTCAACCCAAGAGTGAGGAATAAAAAATTACGTTTAGTCTATCTATCTATCTATCTATCTATCTATCTATCTATCTATCTATCTATCTATCTATCTATCTATCTATCTATCTATCTATCTATCTATCTATCTATCTATCTATCTATAAATAGTTTCAATCTCCAACTTCATGCAGGTATGATATCAGTCATTTTGGTGAACTCAACGTTCAAGGGATGGCTGACTGGCTGGCTGGATGGATGGATGGATGGATGAATAGATAGATAGATAGATAGATAGATAGATAGATAGATAGATAGATAGATAGATAGATAGATAGATAGATAGATAGATAGATAGATAGATAGATAGATAGATAGATAGATAGATAGATAGATAGATAGATAGATAGATAGATAGATAGATAGATAGATAGATAGATAGATATCGTAACCAAATATGCCTTGTCTCTCTCAGATCAGCGGTCCTGCGGTCAGCTGTTGATCAATAAGTCTTCGTACTCCGAGCCCTGGGTCGGCCTGATGCCCTGGATGACTGGGGGGGAGGTGGGCAAGAAAGGAGAAAGCCCCTGGCAGGTAATTAACCTTTATGTTCACTGTTTACAGTTGATTGATTGATTGATTGATTGATTGATTGATTGATTGATTGAATTTATTTCAGACATTTAAAAAAGCAAAAAAATACAATAAACAATAACAATGTGCAAATTATTTCACAAAAAAAGAAAAAGACAATTACTTATAGCCTACAGTATATTCAATTGATTTCATTGATATGCCTAAAAAGGAGTAGAAAGAGGCTTACGCAATTTTATTTTACCCAAGTCAAAATGTAATGTTACTTAGGCAATTCATTTTACAATTCATTTTAAATTAATGAAAAGGGTTTATTCCTAATATGTTACATAATTGACAGAAATTCTTAATGAAATGTCAACAGTCCTCTTTTGACAACCTGTTTAAGTGAAATTATTAATAAATATTATATATTCAATCTTTGGTTACGTTTTTTGTGTTTCATGAAAAAATTACTTAGGCCATTATTTTAAGAGGGTGACGATATGAGAGATTATCTGCTATTTGTGTGCAGGCGCTCTTACTGAACGCCAGAGGTAAATTCCATTGTGGGGGGGTCCTGATTGACGAGAGCTGGGTCCTGACTGCCGCTCACTGCCTCGACAACAACTTCAGATTCAGAGTACGACTGGGTGAGTTTTTTACTCTGCAGACAAACACTACACCATGTAATGCAAGCAGTCTTTAGTGATAGGTAAAGGCTATAAAGATAATTTTTAGCATATTTAGGATTTTCTCGTATGAATTGAACTGGGTACTGCTGTTCATTAAGAAATTTACTCAACTCGGCTTTTTAAAAGCTTCTTATACTAGAGCTCGAGTTTCAGGGTAAACAGTGTGGTCTAAGGCCATGTCCACACCTACACGGATATTTAAAAAAATGCACATGGCCTTCATCTACTCGACGGACTGAGAGACAGAGAGATGGACAGAGAGTTTATCTCAATCTATCTTGAAAGTTTTTTCTCTCAAAATGATCTGGTAACACATTACAATAAGGTTACATTAGTTAACTATTAGTTAACGCTAAGTTAATACTAGTTATGGTTAGTTAATGCATACTTAACACCTATTAAGCATAAACTAAGCTTAACAGTTAGTTAATACTTAGTTAATTTTTATTACTAAGCATGTATTAACAGTTAAGTAATGCTTAGTAAATGCTTATTAAACCCCAATTAAGCATTAACTAACAATTAATTAATGTACCCTTATTGTAAAGTGTTACCAATGTTATTCTCTCGGGGGAAACCCTGTTTAATCCTTCTCTTCAGGCGACTACCAGCGCCACTTAGACGAGGGTGACGAGGTGACTCTGCGGGTCACACAGACCTTCAAACACCCCGACTACAACAGCCGGACGGTGGACAACGACATCGCCCTGCTGCGCCTGGAGACTCCGGTTCCCTTCTCCCAGTTCATCCTGCCCGTCTGCCTGCCGTGCAGAGAGACGGCCGAACGCGTATTCCACCTGAACGGCACAATGACAGTGGTGACCGGCTGGGGCAAAGAGAGCATGGACAGCAACCGCTACAGCTCCGCGCTCAACTTCATCAAAATACCGATAGCCGACCGAGACCTGTGCGCCAGACAGATGTCCACAAACATCTCCGATAACGTCCTCTGCGCTGGGATTTTGGGGCTGAAGAAAGATGCCTGTGAGGGGGATAGCGGTGGTCCGATGGTCACCCTCTACAGAGGAACCTGGTTCTTGGTTGGCTTGGTGTCCTGGGGCGAGGGCTGCGGACGGGAGGACAAGCTGGGCATCTACACCAAGGTCTCCAACTACAACGAGTGGATGACCGGCGTGCGCGAAGAATGGGACAAAAATAATTTCCCACAAGTAATCGCAAGTGAGTCATCAACAACAGTAGTTTGAGTCTGAGCTGTTAAAGTAGAGATGTAACTAACACCCCTTTTAATAAACTGATTCTATATCAAGACGATTCGGTTGCATTTTAAATTACAAGTGGGAGTCGTTACTTTAAGCCACTCTTCGATGTTGCTAAAATTAACGGTACTATCAATTTAAGACATTAATCCATGTGAAATATTTCAACAACAACTGGTTGATATAAATAGTTTCAACAACTTCATAAGATGATGTTAAAAACTCCTATATTACACACTGTACCTTTTAAACCCATTTTCAAGATTCAATCCAATCTGATCAGATTGCTTTGGAACAAATGGACCCTGGAGGCTTTAATAGTATAACTATTAAATCCTCAAATGTGAAGCAAGTCCCCATAATGTTGCAACCTCTTGATGTCCCCACAATGTCATGAAAACAAGAACAACTATCAACAATCACTGATGCCTCACCTGAGGGGCATTGTTTATGATACGTTCAGATTGCTGTGAATTCAAGCTGGACATCTAATCACCTTTTAATGGTTCAAAAGTTTGAGAATGCCTCCATGTTTCCAATTGTTTTGGCCATATGAACAGTGTAATGTCTCCATGTGTTCTGAAATTAAAGTAATGTATCGAATCCATCTATCTAATGTGTGTTGTCTTGTTTATTTACACATTAAAGCC
The DNA here is from genome assembly GCF_949987685.1 of Ammodytes marinus. Classification (NCBI taxonomy): domain Eukaryota; kingdom Metazoa; phylum Chordata; class Actinopteri; order Uranoscopiformes; family Ammodytidae; genus Ammodytes; species Ammodytes marinus. Next base: position 31,643,031 of record NC_137213.1, on the reverse strand, counting down.
ACTGAAACTTCTTTATACACGTTGGTTGGTTTCTCTCCCACAGACCAGTCTGGACTTTCTCCAATCTCCGTGGGGGGGAGTTTGGTCAACAACAAAAAAAGCAAATCAGGACCTTGTGATCTCACTTAACATTCCGCACTTAGAGTGGAAGGCAGCTTCTGATTGGTTCATTTAGTCGTCACTTCAATTAAAAGCTGCTTACGAGGAACTTTTAAATATTTCTGAAACTGTCTAATTTTTCTTCTGATGATCACACATGACATTTAACAGCTAATGAGACCATCGGTGCAAAGAATGCTATTTTTATACAGTTTTTCTTAATGTCTTTGTCATGGGTATACGCTCACCCAGGAACAACAGCTGGCGTGGTAAAAACACTACTGCTTTTGTCCAAAGGGGGCGCTGGAATTAACACAAAATGAAAGTTCCTCGGAGCACCTTTAAATTGCTTGATAAAACATTTCACAGAGTATATAAAGCAGAAGACCGAATGATGAACACATGACTTTATTTCATTTTTTAAAGTGACACTACAGTACAGATGTATTCAGGCCTATTGTGTTCAGATGTGCTAAAGGCCTTATTGTTTTTAGCTGCACACAGTTTATACACACAGCGACTAAGCTTCAATACTTACAGAATAGAATAGAATCTTTATTGCACTTTTTTACACTGAGGTCTGGTGTGGTTTATAACGACATCTAGTTTAATTTATTGCTTTTTTTCAGCTCTAAATGGAAGCACCACAAAATAAATTAAATAAAATAAACACACCTGAGAGTCTCACACACAAACCCACACACACACACACACACGCACGCACGCACATACACACACACACACACGTGCACACACACAGATAAAGACAATAGTTAAATATTATCTTCTCCAAACTCATCGTTATTCACAGTATCGATAGAAAACACTGAATTATTAACCGTATGCAGCGTTAACTTGAAAATTTCAAAACTCCTCAGAAAAACCTCATTTAATCATTTAATATTTTCCAGATATTAGTTTGTGAAGCAGTTTGAATACTTTTTATACAGTGATAATGTGGAGCTGCTCATCAAAATGCTAATATCTCACACACACTGTTTGCTACATTAAATCATTTTAGCAACCTGAGCTTAAAGGCCTACTTCACCGGTTTGAATATGAAGGTGTATTGAATTCTGAGATCCTATGTAGTATAAATGTGCAAAAAAAAAAAAAATCGGTTCATCCTAGCCTGAGAAAAGGCAGAAAGAGTGTTTTTTTTAACCCTATATTTCTCTTTCTCGTGACATCACAGAAAGAGAAATATAGGGTTAAAAAAAACACTCTTTCTGCCTTTTCTCAGGCTAGGATGAACCGATTTCAATTTTTTCGCACATTTATACTACATAGGATCTCAGAATTCAATACACCTTCATATTCAAACCGGTGAAGTAGGCCTTTAAGTATTAATTTAATTTGCTAAGACATCCGATGGTGATGGCTTGCGAGTGTATTAATCATCATATATAATACAGCTCTGGAAAAAATTAAGAGACCACTCCAAATGTACAGTGTCTCTTTAGAGGCATATGTTTGAGTAGAATGAACATTTTGGTTTTATAATATAAACTACTGACAATATTTCTACCAAATTTACAATAAAAATATTGTCATTTAGAGCATTTTCAATAAGTAATGTAGAGATAAAGATTTAAGAAAAAATCCAGACCGGTCTCTTAATTTTTTCCGAGGCTGTATGTTCAATTAAAATGTTCTTCTAAAACTAGATACTGCACAGCTGATTAAATCCAGATGGTTAACTGGTCTTTTGCGGCACAAAGTGTTTGAATACAGTGATGTAGATATCAGAGCAGAACAGAAAGTATATTAACTGTTTCTTGTGCTTCTTCTAAGTAAAACAAAACCCTTTTATACTTTATGTATACTAGAAGTAATGCTGTAAATAATTAAGACCTGATAATTTCCATACAAATATAAAAAATAAAAAATAAATGAAAGAAAATCAATGAATATTAAACTTAAAAAAATAAGTATTTAGGACAATATTAAGGTGATATGATGAATTAAGAAAAGTATTCAAGATTTTTTTTGCTGCACTATCAACACTTTTGCTTTTAGATTTTAGGTAGATGTTGTTGTTTTTAATAACCATAATCATGGAAGGTTTTGAATGCTGGAGCTTTACTTGTAGTGGAGTATTTTCACAGTGTGGTGTTTGTTGGTACTTTTACGGAAGAAAAGGATCTGAGTTACAGTACTTTGGAGACTTTTCATGGTTGATATACAGCTCTGGAAAAAATTAAGGGACCAAAATGTTACTGTCTCTTGTTTCACTCTCTAGAGGCATATGCTTAATTAAAATGAAAATTTTGATTTTATAATATAAACTGCCGTCAACATTTCTACCAAATTCACCATAACAATATTGTCATTCATAGCATTTTCAATAAGTAATGTAGAAATGAAGATTTAAGAAAATTCCAGACTGGTCTCCTAATTTTTTCCAGGGCTGTATTTTATAATCTTTCAGTTGAGACCTGTTTGTATATAATTTACTGCATTATTTTCTGTGGACATGTTTCCATCTAGAGGTAGAAGGCAGAACTGCAGCTATACTGTTTTAAAGGCTTGAGCACAGCATCGAAACAACTAAACTTAAAGGAATACTTCTCCCATACGGAACCAGCGTTCTATTATTATAAGATCGCTATTATAATATAATGAATGAGGTTTTTCTTCCCTCAGTCTTCCCTTGGCCCAGCTGTCCTTTTATTTCTAACTCTTCATTTTCCCAAAGGGTTAGACAGTGAGACCATAAAACACTCTTTCTGCCTTTTCTCAGGCTAGGATGAACCGATTTCTTAAATCTTTTCAAATGTATACTACATAGGATCTCAGTGTTCAATACACCTTCATATTTCTACCGGTGAAGTAGGTCTTTAAGTAAATTTTGAGGCTTTACAAAGAAATAATGTTTAAAAAAAAAATCAGCTAACAGAATTTAAAAAAATACAACTCTGATCTCATCATTTGCTTAACTGCAGATGGAGGAAATATCATAAATACATTCTAGGCTATATGCAGACCTGAAGATATAATACAAATAATTACGTTGTTTTTAAAAGTGACTGCTTCTTGTGCATTTACTGTTTAAACAGTTTTTTTACCCTAAAGTTACTTATGGTAATGTTGACAGATGAACTGATTATTGATTATAACGCAGACTAATAAGGCTCAATGTGACTGGATTTTTTTATTAATTCCTTAATCTACTTTGAAATAAATATCACGTGTGTGTAATGTAGTTAATAGTTATATTTTCCAACCTACAGAGAAAAGGTTCACAGTTTTTTAGTCTACATATATTGCATTTATTATCATGGCAACTTAACTCTGGCGTCAACTACTGTTTGAGTTCTATCTATTAATCTATATTATATTTGATCTAATTCATGGATACACTATTACATACACTTATACTCTATAACACTGTGTAAATGTCTCACTGTCTTCGTTTTTTGTTTAAGCATTTATGTTGAGAAGCGCAGGGCGAATTAATTGACTATAACGTGTGTTAATGTCTTGCTCTTATTTGTATATTTAGTCCATATTAGAGTTAACAATACAGTCTGTATTCTGTCTGTTTTTTATTGTCATGTCTTTAAATTGCCATATTTCCATTTGTCTAAATTAATTGTATCTGTGTCTGGTTTTTGTGGCTGCCGTAAACTGAACTAAAATCTTCTTAATTTAGTCGTAAATTATGATCGTAACACAGGCGGATTTTAACCTGTTTTCACATGAGGTCTTTTCAAGACATTGTGAAGGTTTGTTTGTGTCTGTCTGTCTGTCTGTCTGTCTGTCTGTCTGTCTGTCTGTCTGTCTGTCTGTCTGCCTGCCTGTCTGTCTGTCTGTCTGTCTGTCTGTCTGTCTGCCTGTCTGTCTGCCTGCCTGCCTGTCTGTCTGCCTGCCTGTCTGTCTGTCTGTCTGTCTGTCTGTCTGTCTGTCTGTCTGCCTGTCTGGTTGTTGTTAAGGACGGTCAGACGTTGGTCTCTCGTCTCTTCTTGAGCTCCTGTTCGTATCTCTGCAGCTGAGACATGAATCCGGGGTTTGGATCGATCACGTGTCGCGACGTCTTCACTTTCTGTGGAGGAAAAAACAGCAGCGAGTGAGTATTTCTTTACCTTACCTTATTGTATTTTAATGTTAGGTGGGCATCCTTCATAAGCTCTTTGGGGTTTATTTTGTCCCACCAGTGCATTTATGTATGTTCATGTGCATCTTTTTGCCATTTTAATCTTGTTTATCTGCACAAATAAAACCAAACTAGACTAGTAGAGGGATTGAAAGGTGTAGTCAGTGATTCTGGAGAACTGTTGTTGTTAAAAATCACTTTTTCGTCAAAATCTGTGAATATTTTCTCACTATCTGCTACCTGTGCGTACTGTGTGTGCGTGTTAAAAAACAAAATCAGTGTTAATACACAGCCTAGGCTCTGTAAACTGGTATGTAAACAAAGGTGCCCACCTTAGCTAGCAACATGCCTGTTTACACGGTGTATTAACACTGGAATCTTTTTTCAGTGCACACACAGAATGGACAGGTAGCAGAACACGTGTCATGTCATGCTTTTGACCGTGTTATTACCTCTTTGAATAACGTGTTACGAAATGAGCCAGGTAAGGACAGGCTGCACTTTAAGGACAGGCTGCACTTTAAGGACAGGCTGCACTTTAAGGACAGGCTGCACTTTTTTTATTGGCAGAGAATGTATAGAGTCACTCAGTCACCTTGGCAATGAGACACCTCAACCTGAACCTCCTCTTTCAGCACACTCACTGCTGCAGATGAAACACTGATATTTTCGACCTTCAAACAGGATGAGTCTGCGTTTGACGGCAGTGCAGAAAACAATGAGGCCTTGTCCTGCAGTTTGTGGCATAATCTATTTAAAGCTGCCACGAGGAACTTTGAAATATTTCTGAAAGAGTCAAATTTTTCCTCTGATGATCATAAATGACATAACAGCAAACAAGACCATCCGTGCAAAGAATGCTATTTTTATTTAGTTCTTAGTCATGGGTATACGCTCACCAAGGAACAACAGCTGGCGTAGTAAAAACGCTACTGCTTCTGTCCTAAGGGGGCGCTAGAATGATCAAAACTTGAAAGTTCCTCGGAGCACCTTTAAAAGGAGTTGGAAAAAACAAATATATTTTGTTGGAATCTCTTTTCAATTAAAATTTGTTTTATCTATATATCCCAACATCACAAATTGTATTTAGCCTCAGTGGGCTTCACAATCTGTACAAAAACACCCTCTTATCTTTAGACCCTCGACTTGGCTGAGGAACAACTATAAGAAAAAAAAATACAGGAATTTTATTTAGTATATCATCTATTTACCTACATCTACATTTATTTAGTTATTTATCTACATCTAGCTAAACACCACATGTTACATCTTTCATGTGACTTGGCTGCAGAAACGAAAGCAATTACCCTCAGGGTCAATAAAGAGACATTCTGCCATAATTACAGCTCAGCCCTACGGAAGAGGATTAGGGTCATTGCACTTCGAGAATAAAGTAAAAATACAATGTGTAGAATATATTACACACAGATGAAAATTAGCTTACAGCTAACTCTGGTCCTGCTAATGAGCTGTGCATTGTCCCTGTCAAATAAACAAATAAATAAATACGACCGTTTCCAGACTGTGGTAAAGCTGTATGGAAGTGGACTGTATGTGTATAAATCTCTCGGTTAAAAATAAAAGTTAAATAAATGAAAATAAGTCAATGTGAAATTGCTCAACAAAAGATACTTGAGAAGTGTTTGTTATGTGTGTATGTGCATGAGAAAAAATCTATAAATGAAGTATTTAAAAAAAATATACTGGCCCCACCTGCAGTGCGTCGGTTAGCGTCAGTTTGCGGTGCTTCATCAGGTAGGCGATACAGACAGTGGCCGAGCGGCTGCGTCCGTTCTTACAGTAAACCACACTGTGTCCGCCGCGGTTAGCTTCTTTCTGGATCGCATCAGCACAGCGGTCAAAGTGTCTGTACAGGTCTTCATTGGGATCGTCATACACTGGGATCTGTATCTTCTTGATGCCCGTTGCTGTGGGAAAGTAAGTAAGTATGTAAAATGTATTTATGTAGCCTAGCGTTTTTCACGGACAGGGTCACAAAGTGCTTTATAATGTGCATAGAAAATAAAAGCATTGTAGAAAAATACATCTAAGAATAAAATTAAATGGAAAAACACAACGGATAAAATTAGCAACATATAAAAGACAGAAGTTACCCAAAAGCTCAACTTGTTTTAAAGGCCAATGCAAAAAAAGTGAGTCTCAAAGGTGAAGTGAGCGATATATTTATGTTAATATTTGATTATGTATATATATAAATCACTCTATAGTGCATTAATGTGGTGACGTAGGGACGAGGGAGGGGACTGCTAACTGCAGTCACTGACAGGAAGTTAGCTAAAAGAATCATTTCGCTCACAGAACCTTTTAAAAACTTTACAGGGTTCCAGGTTCCATTCATTCACACACAGTCATACTGGTGGTAGCCTACAGTAATGGCAGAAGAGATAATAAATAACACAAAAAATGCAGCATTACATTAAATAGTATACAGTAGAGAACATAGAATACTGTATGTACATAGATTATCCTATTATTCCATACCGGTGGGAAACGGCTGTTGCTTGGACACGTTGATGCAGAGCGTCACCGCCTCCTGCTGGATGAGTTCGTCACTGCAGGCCGAGCGACCGTTGCTGATGAAATTAAAGTTTTTTTTATTGGTCACATAATAACATTTTACTTACAGTGAAATGAAAAAGGGATTTTGCAAATGACTGGAACCTGAATAAATAATATGTAATAGTCATTTAAAAACAGACATCTCTTACTGAGGTGATGCTGGTGTCATTAAAATAAAAGTAAAACAATATATATATATAAATAAAAGTGCATAGACAATTGTGCAAAACTGCAATAATAATAATAATAATAATAATAATAATAATAATAATACATTTCATTTAGAGGCGCCTTACATGGCTCTCAAGGTCGCCGTACATTCAAAAACATATACAGTATAAAAAATAAATAAAAAAACATAGTGCCAGTTATAGTCACCTGATGAACAGAGCGCTAGTGACTTTGCAAAGCTGAAGCATCCTGTAGAATTGTCCCCTCGCAGGCTTCCTTGCTCAACTGGAAACTGCCACCTGGTCAGAGAGAGAGTGACAGTATACATACAGTAATGGTAAACAGTCTACACCTTTATAGCGCTTTTCACTGATTTTCACAGACTCAAAGTGCTTTAACATTGTTTTGTACACATTCACCCATCCACATTGGTACACTGATAGCAGCAGTAACTAATTTGGATCCCGAAGAAATAAGCAAAATATGTGACCTTTAAAAAATAAAAAAGTAGTTAATCTGTTATTAATGTTAATAAATGAAAATGTAGTCATCGTTTTTGCCGGACAAATAGACTTACCTTAGAATGTATCAAGTATCTGGAAAGCTTAGAATAATACATAATCAATAATGTTAGTTTTTCAATTTTTTTTTTACTTATACATGACCCCCCCACCGCCCCCCCCCCCCCCCCCCCACACACACACAAACACACAAAATCCTAAAAAATAAAGAAAATAAATTAAATGGGTTAAGATATATTTTAGAATAGGTTATAAAGTTAATAAATTATAAACATTCTCAGATCACATGCACCAACACACACATATTCCCAGCATTATGAGAACAAATTGTCAGTGAACGCCTCACCCTCTCACAAGGACAGCAGCTTAATCTTCAGCCTCAGATAGTCAGTCTCTCTCTCTTTTCTCTCTCTCTTTCTCTCTCTCTCTCTCTCTTTATTTTTTTAAAAGGAAAGTCTTTCCCTTTTTTGGGTCGTTCACACAGCAGAGAAGGTCCAACTCGATGTGGTCTGTCCAGGTCTCCTCATGACCCCGAGCTGCTTCTGATCAACACACCGCTATATTTACAGCATGGGCACTGGCAGCTGCTCTCCTCTCCTCTGGGTCCTAATGCTCATTGAATTCAATCACTGACAAGTGCAGGAAGGAACAGTGGAGGAGAATTCAAGTTAAATGACTCATAGTGCAGTGAAATGTTTTCCTGTAATGTTTGGTGGTATTGGATTAATATGAGGGTTAGGACTCAGAATGAAGAGGAACAATGTGGATTCCTTCCTGACCGTGGAACAACAGAAGGGACCAATGCCATTTCGATCCTTACGTATGCCTGCATATTCTAAGAATTTACAATAAAGTTTGATTTGACTTGACTTGACTAATGGACCAGCTTTTCAGTCAAAGCTTGATAAATGCTCCCTGCCAGCTGCACTTTGTCCTCCATACATGTCCTTGTTCCCTCCCCTTTAGATCTACAGTATGAAGGTGGGTGGAACCAAGCGGAGAGGCCCCAGTCACTGCACACACACATGTTGTTCAGATCAGAGCTCAAACTAGTTGCAGTTTTAAGGAAGTGAAACTCACACAGTTGTTGACATAGAGAGGAGAAATGGCGCTGGCAGGATTTCAGCTCGACCGGGACATAATCTGCTGTTCTATCTGTCTGGATCTACTGAGGGATCCGGTGACTGTTCCCTGCGGACACAGCTACTGCATGGACTGTATTAAAATCCACTTGGATGAAGAGGGTAAGAAACAAATCTACAGCTGCCCTCAGTGTAGGCACTTATTCAGCCCGAGGCCTGTGCTGGTGAAAAACACCATGTTAGCAGATCTAGTGGAGGAACTGAAGAAGACTGGACTCCAAGCTGCTCCTGCTGATCACTGCTACGCTGGACCTGAAGATGTGGCCTGTGATTACTGCACGGGGAGAAAACTGAAAGCTTTCAAGTCCTGCCTGGTGTGTCTGACCTCTTACTGTGAGAAACACCTCCAGCCTCATCACAATGTGGCTTCATTAAAGAAACACAAGCTGGTGGAACCCTCCAAGAATCTCCAGGAGAACATCTGCTGTCTTCATGATGTGGTGATGAATTTGTTCTGCCGTACTGATCAGCAGTGTATCTGCTACCTCTGCTCTGTGGATGAACACAAAGGCCACGACACAGTGTCAGCTGAAGCAGAACGGACTGAGAGGCAGAAAGAGCTCGACGTGAGTCGAATAAACGTCCAGCAGAAAATCACGGACAGAGAAAAATGTGAAGCTGCTTCAACAGCAGGTGGAGGATATCAATGGCTCTGCTGATGAAGCAGTGGAGCACAGTGAGAAGACCTTCACTGAGCTGATCCGTGTCATCCAGAAAAGAAGCTCTGATGTGAAGCAGCAGCTCAGATCCCAGCAGGAAACTGAATTGAATGGAGTTAAAGATCTTCAGGAGAAGTTGGAGCAGGAGATCACTGAGCTGAAGAGGAGAGACGCTGAGCTGAAGACCCTGTCTCTCACAGAGGATCACAACCAGTTTCTACACGACTACCGCTCACTGCCAGCACTCAGTGAATCTACACACTCATCCAGCTTCAACATCCGTCCTCTGATATACTTTGAAGATGTGACAGCAGCTGTGGCACAAGCCAGAAATAAACTACAGGACGTTATGAAACAGACATGGACGGACCTGTCACTGATAACGACTGAAGTGGATGTGTTAGTGCCAGAGCCCAAGACCAGAGCTGACTTCTTAAGATATGCATGTCAATTGACATTGGATCCAAACACAGCAAACACACATGTGTTATTATCTGAGGGGAACAGGAAAGCAACAAGAATGAAGATAACACAGCCTTATTGTAGTCACAGAGAGAGATTCACTACATATTATCAGGCCCTGAGTAAAGAGAATCTAACTGGATGTTGTTACTTTGAGGTGGAGTGGACAGGGAAAGGAGTTTATGTAGCAGTCGCATACAAGAGTATCAGCAGAGCAGGGAGTGAAAGTAGATTCGGACAAAATGACAAATCCTGGATGTTAGATTGTGACAGATGGACTAATAAATTTTGGCACAACAAAGTCCGCGCTCTCATCTCAGGTCCACTGTCCTACAGAATAGGAGTGTACCTGGATCACAGTGCAGGTATTCTGTCCTTCTACGACGTCTCTAAAACCATGACCATGACTCTCCTTCACAGAGTCCAGACAACATTCAGTCAGCCGCTCTATGCTGGAGTTTGTCTCTATAATCGTAGAGATGCTGCTGAGTTCATGTAACTCAAATAGACACAAGTGGTGCGACTGTGTCACAGGTGGTAGAGCAGGTCGGCCAATGATCAAAGGGTCTGCCACCTGTGTCATAGTTGTTGTGTCCTTGGGCAAGACACTTCACCCACCTTGCCTCGTGTGAATGTCTATAGTTAGCCTGCTATCGGTGTATAAACGTGTGTGTCAATGGTAACGTCGGAATGGGAACAGGTCTCCCTTGAAAAAGGGTCTCCGGTCTCAATGGGATTTACCTGTATAAATAAAAAGGTTAATCATATACGGGGCCGTGGGTTAAACTCTGTGATTTGATCCAAATAGTTCAGCTGTCAATCAAATGTGATGGGCGGGACTTTGACATCTTATTTGTTGTGTAAATGTTTTAGAGGCGCTCCTTCCTCTGTTTGTTTAGCCATGGAGGCTAGCACTGCTCATGATGACCTAAGTATAGATTTACTGAAATGTTTCTGCTTCTCTGTACTCTGAAGATTTGCATGTATTTGAATGTTGTTGTTTCTCTTCCACTGCATGGGTTGTAAGAGAGAAAGCACCAGACCTTATCCTTGATATTTGGTTTTCAGCGCTTTGTACGTTTGTAAGGAAATATATATATATAATCACATGTATTTGTTGTTCTAATCGAGGTACACAAGGGGAACTCTGAGGTTTTATAAAAGTGTTATTACAATCATTATCATAATCAATAAAGAGATGATTCTTTATTTTATTTTCCAACGCTGAGATTCTGCTCAAACAAACTGGTGTGTGGATGAAGTGAATGTGTACATGAAATCATTGAACAACAGTAATTTAACAGAATTAACTGGTGGCTTGTGTGAATGAACTAAAGGTTTGCATCCTCAATAAACACACAAGAACAAAGTGTTTTCTTCTCGTCTTCATTCCAGGGTTTGATCCAAAGATGCTGGATAACATGTGGAACTAACACGAGAGTTTAAGTGAGGCAGATTCCCCCAAAAATTACAGAAAGTCCAGTGTCCATGTTTGCAGGTGGCTGTCTTGGTTTGTGTTGCCCAACCGGTCTGCTTACAAAATAAAAAATAAAGTAAAATTAGCCTACATACTTTCATTGATCACTTCTGCACCCATTTTATTAAACTTCTCTATAGCGTACTGTTATTTTCCACTTTAAAGTCATGGATTGCAGACACAATAACATACGAGGCTACAACTTCTAATAGTGTGCTTTTACTTTGGAAGCCGTGACCGGAACTTGTACTGTTTAGTGTTTTTATTTGGACAGTTGCCATTTCAGCGAGGAGATGAGACTCTTTTTTTTCCCCATCCCGTACGAGCAAAACCAACCGGTGAGTTCAGATAAATCCCGTTATTTCAGTTTGTAGATTATGTGTGATCAACATGACAATATCAGGGCGTTCACATTACTGTAGAAAATAAGTTAGACGATTAGAATGCGCCAAAAATCCCCGTCAAACAGAGGGACAACAACAAGCAGTGCGACATGGTTAGCATACTGTAGGCAGGGGGTGGGTGTTCGTTTATAGAGCAATTTACTGGTTAGAATCCCCACCGAATCAATGTGTAGGGAAATGATATAAGAACTACATTTTAAAATACATATATATGCACATACATTCACTCTATAGGGACTTGTTGAGTTGTTTTTGTCGGCGAATTTTACTTCCGTTAGAAATAAAAATAACTGGAAGTGACGTCAAGTTTGATAGCGCTTTCCACTGCTGTGAAAGAGTGAAGTAAACATTCTTTGATCTCGCCAACGTTCTATAGTTCCAAACAATCCCTTTGATCATGTCTGTTTTTAATGTTTCATGTTGGAAAGACAATGATTATGATTCGAACAATTTTCGGTGAATAGCAACGTATACTATGCATTGATAACTACCTTGAATACACTTTAATTAATTTTGTATATTATAATTTGTTTCTGGAGAATGGCGTCTTGCCGGAAGGGAGGTAGGTTACTCCATCTGTTTTTCTTTCAAATAAAATGTTGGAGGTAAGGGGCGTGTTAGCATGAGTTAGTTTACAGTATGTGTGCATTTTTATTTTCCTTACGCTTCAATTGTCATATTTGTTAAGGCATTTTCATAAACCAGCACAACTAGTGAGTTTAAGATCATACCTTATTATTGCCATCTCAGAGAATGTTGATTGGCCTACTGAGACAAAGAAATGCAGTGTAGTGCCTAACTTTAACCAGAAGTGCATAAGTCAGTAATGTGCTGAGTAATATATATGATGAACAATGATATTTAGGGTACATGTGGAATGTAGTAGAAATGGTTAGGGGGAGATATGAATCAGCAACAGCACTGATATGAATAGACAAAGTATAGTATGAACAGTAGGTAGTGCAGGTAAACGTATACCTAAAAGGATGTAAAGGCATACTAGGTCATTCTGGTTAATGTTGGTTGAAAAATCACTTTTTTGTCAATCAGTGAATATCTCCTCACAATCTGCCACTTGTCTGTACTGTGTCTCGCTGAAAAAAAAATCAGCGAATACACAGCCTAGGCTCTGTAAGCTGGTATGTAAACAAAGGGAATGTGAACGAAGCGGGCCAACTTGGTTTTTCCAGTACTTAAAGGGATAGTTCAGTATTTTTGAAGTGGGATTGTATGAGATACTTAGGTATACTTAACATGTTACATTATGGAGATGGCTTTCAACGCAGTCACATTATGGACCTTGTTGGAGAATTCAAGCTAGCATAATTTAGCCTTGTATTGTTGCAGAGGTGACCAGATTTAACAAGTTTTCTATAAACATATATAAATGCTTACCTAAAAAAAATCAGTTCAACAACACTGGATTGACCTTTTTTTTACTATTTTTCACTGCTTTAGTTAGTCACCAGGTAGCCGTTTATTTTTTAACTTTATTTCAGGCGTAGTTCGACCATTGTATTACTACGCCAACTCACACCTGTGCAGTCTAGTGTATCACTCCGCCAATCAGCTGAATCAGAGCTACTGCTGTTGAGTAGCCGCTGATTGGTTCTTGTAGTCATTGACGTCATCATGGATCGACAAATAAGCTTGTGAGATAAGGATGTTCAAACGAGGCTAGATTGACGACTACGCGAACCAATTAGAAAGTGCCTCCCACTATAAGGAATGAACGCTACGTCAGAAAGCGGGGTCTTGGGCGCTCGTGGTGAAGTGGTTGGAGCACCCCCCCCCCCACCCATAGAGTCTCAGTCCTCTTCAAAGCAGACCCGGGTTAGAATCCGGCTCGTGGTCGTTCTCTGCATGTCATTCATGTCACAGAAAAGAAAGCAAGGCCTGATTGGCCTGGTCCTTTTTTGAACGGGCCCCTCTCCAGGGAGATTAGAGAAAGGCCATACTGATCTGCGGGAGAGAAACAAATGTGCAGCCGGAAAGATCAGACTGGTCCCGCCAGGCTAACTGTCCGAGGTATTCACCTTTTACACACATTCTTGGATCACATCATTGTAAATAAAAGCTGAATTTATTTTCTTGCGAGGCTAATGATTTTTGCTAACTGGAGATTTATTTTTCTCAAGACACTCATGTTTTATAAAAGTTTCCTGTTTTTTTAAAACTTCACGTTCTCAAATGTTGAGCATGTTTTACCTGAAACTAATGCTCCACTTCATTCATATATGTCCTTGTTCCCTCCCTTTTAGATTCACAGTTTGAAGATGGTTGGAACCAACATGTGGTGACATGCAGCTAGGAGCTGACTGGCCCCATTCACTGTACAAACAGGTGACACTGACTGAGGTGAAATGGCACAGAAAGGACTTAATCTGGACCGGGAAAGCTTCTCTTGTTCCATCTGTCTGGATCTACTGAGGGATCCAGTGACTCTTGCCTGTGGACACAGCTACTGCATGGACTGTATTAAAACCCACTGGGATGGAGAGGATCGTAAACAAATCTACAGCTGCCCTCAGTGTAGGCACACCTTCACCCCAAGGCCTGTGCTGGTGAAAAGCACCATGTTGGCAGATTTAGTGGAGGAACTGAAGAAGACTGGACTCCAAGCTGCTCCTGCTGATCACTGCTACGCTGGACCTGAAGATGTGGCCTGTGATTACTGCACCGGGAGAAAACGGAAAGCTTTCAAGTCCTGTCTGGTGTGTCTGACCTCTTACTGTGAGAAACACCTCCAGCCTCATTTTGATGTGGTTCCATTAAAGAAACACAAGCTGGTGGAACCCTCCAAAGATCTCCAGGAGAACCTCTGCTGTCTTCATGATGAGGTGATGAATTTGTTCTGCCGTACTGATCAGCATTGTATCTGCTACCTCTGCTCTGTGGATGAACACAAAGGCCATGACACAGTGTCAGCTGAAGCAGAACGAACTGAGAGGCAGAAAGAGCTTGACGTGAGTCGACTAAACATCCAGCAGAGAATCACGGACAGAGAAAAAGATTTGAAGCTGCTCCAACAGCAGGTGGAGGATATCAATGGCGCTGCTGATGAAGCAGTGGAGCACAGTGAGAAGACCTTCACTGAGCTGATCCGTGTCATCCAGAAAAGAAGCTCTGATTTGAAGGATCAACTCAGATCAATACAGGAATTTGAAGTGAGTCGAGTCAAAGATCTTCAGGAGAAGCTGGAGCAGGAGATCACTCAGCTGAAGAGGAAAGAAGCTGAGCTTAGGGCACTGTCAAACACAGAAAATCACAACCAGTTTCTAACGGACTTCCCCTCACTGCCACCACTCAGTGACTATACACACTCATCCAGCATCAATATACATGCTCTAAACCACTTTGAAGATGTGACAGCAGCTGTGTCACAGGCCAGAGATAAACTACAGGACGTCCTGAGACAGACATGGACGGACCTGTCACTGATAGAGACTGAAGTGGATGTTTTACTGCCACAACCAGAGCCCAAGACCAGAGCGGACATCTTAAGATTTTCACGCGAAATCAAACTTGATCCAAACACAGCGAGCACACATCTGTTTTTATCTGAGGGGAACATGAAAGCAAAAAGAATTGGACAAAATCCGACTTATTCTACCCACACAGACAGATTCACGGCATTTTGTCAGGTCCTGAGTAAAGAGAGTCTGACTGGATGTTGTTACTGGGAGGTGGAGTGGAGAGGGAGAGGGGTTTCTGTTGCAGTCGCATACAAGAATATCAGCAGAGGAAGAAGTGAAAGTAGATTTGGATTCAATGAAAAATCTTGGACGTTGGATTGTAACAAAACAAGTTATGACTTTTGGTACAACCAAGTCCAAACTTCCGTCCCAGGTCCTCGGTCCTCCAGAGTAGGAGTGTACCTGGATCACAGTGCAGGTCTTTTGTCCTTCTACGACGTCTCTGAAACCATGACCATGACTCTCCTTCACAGAGTCCAGGCAACGTTCACTCAGCCGCTCTACGCTGGACTTTGTCTGTACAAGTTTGGAGACACCTCTGAGTTTTGTAAACTCACATAGACAGTTATTAAAGTTAATTCATTGACAGTGGGACAAACTCTGTTTTCACCCTTTAAATTATTTGTATTCATGTGTGTTGCTGAGAGCTTGTTGTGGCATTTCCTCTACTGCAGAGATCAGCTGTCAATCAAACGTGATGGGTGGGACTTTGAAATCTTCTCATTTGCTGTTTAGATGTTTTAAGTGTCTTTAGGTGGAGTTGCATCTTGTGTCTGTTTATCATCATTGCTGCTGAACATGTAGTTAGTCTACCTACCATTTGACCATGTCAGCCATTAGGTATAAATAAGCTAATTGTGTCTATACAACTCAGAAAAGACCCTGGCATTACTCTGAGCCTAATGTCACGGCTTCATTCCGTTCATTAACTTACTGATGAATAAGTTTACTGATTTAACAAGTTCCCTCAGTGAGAATGTAGCGCTCAGACAATATTGTCAGGTCCGCATTTGGGTATAAAAGAGAGGGAGGAAGACGGCGTGGGGGCTGAGCTGGTGAGAGGACTAAGACGAGGGTAGGAAACGTAGCTCACGTTTCCGTAAATAAGGAGTCAGTTGTAGTTTATTTAAGGTTGATGGCATATCAGCCCCAAAAACTGCAAGTGTTCCTGCCCGATAGTGCATGTTGCCGTATCGTTCAGCACGGACGTTACTAGAAGCTGCATGAAGCTCCGGAGCAGTTAGTTAGCACAGTTAGCTGAGAGGAGTCGTCATTAGCTAAACCAGCCAACAGCCCGACGCCACTGGACCTGCCGTGGACCACCGGCCAGATAGCTGGTGTAGCCACGTGGATGCTACACCTTCCTCTGGTGAAGAGGACTCGGCATCTTGTTTCCCTTTTCCCCGACCGTGAACTTCCGCAGACATTCGAAATGGACGTTGTGAGTAAAGTGCTGTAGCTCAAAGGACCGAAGAGGACTCATCGTCAACAGGCCTGCAACGGGGGGTGTTTGAAAGGACTATTTTCTTTGTTTATTAATATTATATGCCGGCTTAGTTTAGGTACAAAGGTTCTGTTTAAGCTGTGGTATAACAAAAAGGGTTGAATTGTATGCCCATTCATTTTGTATTTTATTTTATAAGAGAATTAAGTAAACATTTAATTACTTACCCTTTGTGTTTGTCTGTTTAATCCTAGGGGGAATTGTTTATATGATACATGTTTAAGAATATTAAGGGTACTGTTGTCACAGGTATACATATATATAGGGAATCCAAACTAATATTGAAGAAAATAAGTTGGGTTGAAGAACCTAGGGCCCTGCCCTCTATAATGTTGGGGTAAAAGGGGCTACATACGTAAAGATTTGTTTTCATATTGGACTTGAGCGAAGTTTTCTTCAACCACAAAACCGTTTAACACCCTCAACATAACACATTATCTGTCCCATTCTCTGTCTACAGTTTGAATTTGCCTTCCTCAGTAAGGCAACTGCTACAAGCCATCAGAAACATCTACAAAAAATCCTTCTTAACACAGATTGCTAAACTATTATTTATTTATTGTTGATTTTTTTTAAATTGTCTTAATTGTTTTATCCCTCATTTGATTTTGAAGGATTTTGTGTAGTGTGTAATTCATACTCCGGGGCAGAAGGTGGCGCTAGTGCGCCATTGAGCTGGACGCCAACTGCCTTAAAATCACAAGAAGAAGAAGCATACCGGAAACCCGTTTGAACAGGCGGTACAAGAAGAAGAAAGTTGTTGTTTTCCGTGTTTCCTGAACCTTACGAGGCTCAGTGACCGCTGAGCAGCTCCTGTTTGTCTTTGTTCACCCGAAAACACACTGAAGAAAGAAGAACAAAGAAGAACAAGGTGAAACGGATCCAACAGTTTAACTTCCAGCGAGGAGAAGACTTTTTACCTCATCAGGCAGAGCAAAACAAACTAGTGAGTTCTGTTAAGATCAGTCTCGATATTTCTTACTCTGTAGATTCGGTGAGTCTAAGATCAACATGATATTATGTAGGCGTTCTCACCACTGCTTCAGTGAAGGTAGCCTACATGATTAAAATATGCGCCGAACTTTTACAGAAGGACAAACTGTCTGCGCCACATGGCCAGCTCCCTAAAGTTTGACTGTTGGATTTCAAAAAGCAACTTTCAGGTTATATACCCCATGACTCAATGTGTGCTTAATCAGGAAACGCTAGATTTTAAATGTATAAACAAATGCACATTAAAGTGACGTATAGAGTTGTAGTTGCGAGATACATTTTCTACCGCGTTTTACAAAATTAAACTAGAAGTGACGTCATGCACGATAGAGCGTTGAAGGCTTTGATCTCCACCGCACAGTCACGTTGTTCATCTAACGTTCTAGTTCCAAACAATCTCTTTGTTGCAACGTGTTCGGGCGGGAAACACAGCAGTGATTATATGTTAAGCAATTTTCGGTGAGAAACACATAATTTGCATTGATTTCTATGCTAACTAAACTCAAACTATTTAGGTATATAGATACTACAATGACCTGCGTTCCAAATCGCACACCCTTTCTTTTTTTTCTATTCTACATACTACAGCGCTGACCACAAAAATAATCTAGTTAGCAAACAATTGGGACATACTTTTACTTATGTACTTTTAAATCTTATTTCTACCGAACTAAATAGCGGAAGGTATGGTTATTGGAACGCAGGGCCAGTTTCAGGAAAATGCTGTATGAATAATTTATTGCTGTTTAGCATAAATCATTGGATATCTACATGGTATAAATTAAGCCCTAAATTGCCCTCACGATCTTGGAAATGTCTGCCTCATTTATTATTTGGATTATGTCAATCCAAAATTAATTTATGGATTTCTGTCGATCGGAAGTGAATTTATCACCTTTTATTACTGGCGGTGTAAAAGGCTGTCTAAAATCTTGAATGTTGTGAAGTTGAGCATGTTTTAACTCTGTAGTCCATATCTTTGTTCCCTCCCCTTTAGATCTGCAGTTTGACTCTTGCTGACACCGGGAGGTGAAATGGCGCAGAAAAGAGTTAAGCTGGACCGGGAAAGCTTCTCTTGTTCCATCTGTCTGGATCTACTGAGGGATCCGGCGACTCTTGCCTGTGGACACAGCTACTGCATGGACTGTATTAAAACCCACTGGGATGGAGAGGAGCCTGAACAAATCTACAGCTGCCCTCAGTGTAGGTACTTATTCACCCCGAGGCCTGTGTTGGTGAAAAGTACCATGTTGGCAGATTTAGTAGAAGAACTGAAGAAGACTGGACCCCAAGCTGCTCCTGCTGATCACTGCTATGCTGGACCTGAAGATGTGGCCTGTGATTACTGCTCTAGTAGAAAACGGAAAGCTTTCAAGTCCTGCCTGGTGTGTCTGACCTCTTACTGTGAAAAACACCTCCAGCCTCATCACAGTGTGGTTCCATTACAGAAACACAAGCTGGTGGAACCCTCCAAAGATCTCCAGGAGAACCTCTGCTGTCTTCATGATGAGGTGATGAACTTGTTCTGCCGTACTGATCAGCAGTGTATCTGCTACCTCTGCTCTGTGGACGAACACAAAGGCCACGACACAGTGTCAGCTGAAGCAGAACGAACTGAGAGGCAGAAAGAGCTCGACGTGAGTCGACTAAACATCCAGCAGAGAATCACGGACAGAGAAAAAGATGTGAAGCTGCTCCAACAGCAGGTGGAGGCTTTCAATGGCGCTGCTGATGAAGCAGTGGAGCACAGTGAGAAGACCTTCACTGAGCTAATCCGTGGCATCCAGATAAGAAGCTCCGATTTGAAGGATCAACTCGTATCAATACAGGAATTTGAAGTGAGTCGAGTCAAAGATCTTCAGGAGAAGTTGGAGCAGGAGATCACTCTGCTGAAGAGGAAAGAAGCTGAGCTGAGGGCGCTCTCAAACACAGAAGATCAAAACTATTTTCTAACGGACTTCCCCTCACTGCCACCACTCAGTGACTATACACACTCATCCAGCTTAAATGCACATGCTCTAAACGACTTTGAAGATGTGACAGAGGCTGTGTCAGAAGCCAGAGATGAACTACAGGACGCACTGAGACAGATATCGACGGACCTGTCACTGCTAACGACTGAAGTGGATGTTTTAGAACCACAACCAGAGCTCAAGATCAGATCTGACTTCTTAAGATATGCATGTCAAATCACACTGAATCCAAACACAGCAAACGCAGATCTGTTATTATCTGAGGGGAACAGGAAAGCAACAAGAATGAGGAGAGAACAGCCTCATTCCAGTCACACAGAGAGATTCACTTGTTATTATCAGGCCCTGAGTAAAGAGAGGCTGACTGGACGTTGTTACTTTGAGGTGGAGTGGACAGGGAGAGGAGCTTATGTAGCAGTCGCATACAAGAGTATCAGCAGAGCAGGGAGTGAAAGTAGATTTGGACAAAATGACAAATCCTGGATGTTAGATTGTGACCTAGACAATAGAAGTTATACTACTCACATACTTACTCATACACTTTGGCACAACAAAGTCCAACGTCAAACCCACTCGTATCAGCCGTACTACAGAATAGGAGTGTACCTGGATCACAGTGCAGGTCTTCTGTCCTTCTACAGCGTCTTCTGTGACTCCGAGTTCATGAGACTCATCCACAGAGTTCAGACCAGATTCACTCATTCGCTCTACGCTGGAGTTTGTCTTTATGATCAAGGAGATACTGCTGAGTGCATGCTACTCAAATAGACACAAGTGATATACGAGGTAGCTCAGCTGTCAATCAAATGTGATGGGCGGGAGTTTGACATCTTATTTGTTGTGTAAGTGTTTGAGTGTCTTTAGGTGGCTCTCCTTCCTGTGTCTGTTTAGCCATGGAGGCTATCACTGCTCATGATGACTTTAGGGTTGCGTTCCGAATCGCATACTCTTTCTTTATTCTATTCTACATACTACATCCAACGATAAAAAGAATCTAGTTAGGATGCAGTAGGCATACTATTGGGACATACTTTACTCTCTTATTTCATCATAACATTGCGCCTTGATCTCGCCTCTTGCTTTTATATCCGTCGCATCCCCGTTTGTTTTCATATGGAGGCTTCGTCGATGTGACGTCACTTCACGTGCGCACTGGATTGTGGGTCAGAATCGCCCAAATAGGATGCACTTTTCAACACTAACAATCTTGGCCGCATGAAGTAGGACATCCGGGTACTTCTAACTATCCTAGATCTGGCCACAAGAATCCGGACATCCTAAATCTTTTTTCTACATACTATATAGTAGAAAGTATGCGATTCGGAACGCAACCTAGTTTAGATTAACTGAACTGTTTCTGCATGAATATGGAGACTTCTCTGTACTCTAAATCATTTTTGAAGATTTGTTCGGATGTATTTGTACGTATTTGAATGTTGTTGTTTCTCTTCCACTGCATGGTTCGAAAGAGAGAAAGCACAAGACCTTATCCTCGATATTTGGTTTTCAGAGCTTTGAACATTTGTAAGGAAATGTATAATCACATTTACATTTATTTGTTGTTCTAATAGAAGTGCAGAAGTGTAATTACAATCATTATTATTATCAATAAGGAGATGATTCATTATTTTCTTTGACATTGCTGAGATTCTTCTCAAACAAACTTATTCTGTACATGAAATCATTAAACCAGTAATGAAACAGACTTTACTGATTCGATGTGTGAACAAACCAAATGTTTTTATTCTGAATAAACAAACGGAAACCAAGTGCTTTCTTCTCGTCTTCATTGCAGGGTTTCATACAAATCTGCTGGATAACATTTAGAAGTTAAATTAGCGTTTAACTGAGGCCCTTCTTCTGAAACACCATACAGTCCAGTGTTCATGTTTGCTGGCGGCTATCTCTGGTCTTCTCTCCATGCATGAATGCTAACATCATCATCTGTGTTGTCTTTTGAAACTACGTAAAGATTTGTTTTCATATTGGACTTGAGTGAAGTTTTCTTCAACCACAAAACCGTTTAACACCCTAAACATAACTTATCTGTCCCATTCTCTGTGTCTACAGTTTGAATTTGCCTTCCTCAGTAAGGCAACTGCTTCAAGCCATCAGAAACATCTACAAAAAATCCTTCTTAACACAGATTGCTAAATTATTATTTATTTATTGTTGAATTATTTTAAATTGTCTTAATTGTTTTATCCCTCATTTGATTTTGAAGGATTGTTTGTGTAGTGTGTAATTCATACTCCGGGGCAGAATGTGGCGCTAGTGCGCCATTGAGCTGGACGCCAACTGCCTTAAAATCACAAGAAGAAGAAGCATACCGGAAACCAGTCTGAACAGGCGGTAAAAGAAGAAGAAGAAATGTGTTGTTTTCCGTGTTTCCTGAACCTTACGAGGCTCAGTGACCGCTGAGCAGCTCCTGTTTGTCTCTGTTCACCCGAAAACACACTGAAGAAGAAGAACAAAGAAGAACAAGGTGAAACGGATCCAACAGTTTAACTTCCAGCGAGGAGAAGACTTTTTACCTCATCAGGCAGAGCAAAACAAACTGGTGAGTTCTGTTCAGATCAGTCTCGATATTTCTTACTCTGTAGATTCGGTGAGTCTAAGATCAACATGATATTATGTAGGCGTTCTCAACACTGCTTCAGTGAAGGTAGCCTACATGATTAAAATATGCGCCGAATATTTGCCGAAGTTTTGCAGAAGGACAAACTGTCTGCGCCACATGGCCAGCTCCCTAAAGTTTGACTGTTGGATTTCAAAAAGCAACTTTCAGGTTATACCCTGACTCAATGTGTGCTTAATGAGGAAACGCTAGATTTTAAATGTATAAACGTAAATGCACATTAAAGTGACGCATAGAGTTGTTGCGAGATACATTTTCTACCGCGTTTTACAAAATTAAACTAGAAGTGACGTCATGCACGATAGAGCGTTGATAGTGTCAACAGGCTGTGATCTCCACCGCACAGTCACGTTGTTCATCTAACGTTCTAGTTCCAAACAGACCCTCTTTGTTGCAACGTGTTCAGGCGGGAAACACAGCAGTGATTATATGTTCAGCAATTTTCGGTGAGAAACACATAATTTGCATTGATTTCTATGCTAACTAAACTCAAACTAATTGGGTATATAGATACTACAATGTCCCTGCGTTCCAAATCGCACACCCTTTCTTTTTTTTCTATTCTACATACTACAGCGCTGACCACAAAAATAATCTAGTTAGCAAACAATTGGGACATACTTTTACTTAAAGGATGATTTCACCGGTGGAAATATGAATGTACCTATGTAGAGCAAAACCTATGTGTTATAAATGTGCAAAAATTTTAGAAATCGGTTCACCCTAGCCTGAGAAACGGCAAAAAGAGTGTTTTTATGGTCTCTCTGCCGGTCTCTGCCTCTAAAGTCAGAAATCCTCCGACTACCACAATGCACTGCGCTAGCAGCACTCCAAGGCCCCGCCCACATTTCGTCTCGTCTCGTCTGACCTCTGACTCCGATGAGAGTTTGTAAACACACTACTTCCCATTACAGTTCTTGGCGATACCTCGACCAATACAGACTCTATGTAGATTCCACAATGAATATTTTTTTCTAAAATATGAATGTATTAGTTTCCGGTTTCACTGTAAAACGGAGGGAAGGAAATGCGCACTAGTCTAACTTTTCTTCAGTTTACAAGATAGTGAGCTGTTTTCAACAATGCCTGCGGCTAAAAAAACTAGCCGGGCTTCAAACCAAACCGGAGGACTGAAACTAAATATTCTAGCCTAGGCGTGAAGAGGACAATCTGGACGGGACTGACGTATCTTCGTTGTGGACAGGTTGTGTGGACCGGGCCTGCAAAACGCACTCGCGTACAGGTAAGACTTTCAACGCATTTGACTATATTTCTGTTCACACAGTATGCAATTATAGCTGCTGTCAGGGGGGCCTTGCTAAACTCTTTCAGAAACAAACTAATGCTGCAACCATTTGGTGTGTTTGTAATGCAACTAAAGAAAAAAAAATCATCAGACTATCATTTTAGTGAGTGATCACAGCTAACGTTTCACTTGAAGCCTAACTGTTGTATTGTTTTGTGACATTTCAGAATCCGATGTCTACACCCTCAATATCAGCTGTGATAGTGGGGTAAAAAGTTGATCAATGGCTGTCTCCCCTTCAACTGCAACCAAGGCAGCTGCAGTGACGCTTCTGAGAGGAAATATGTCCCCTACATCAAATTCAGGAGCATCCCAGCTCTGCTAATATGTCCTCACACCTCAACCTGTGCCCTATCAGCCACTCATTTAAGGCTAAATTGTAAATATTTTTTGTTTATAGCTCATCTTTTGTATCTTATATTTATCATGTTCGTATATTGGACAGTTTATTTTTAAGAATTGTTTCATTGTTTGTTACCTGGTTTATTTAGCATTACCTGGTTTATTTAACATTGAGCATGATGCCACAATATTTTCCTTTGTAAACAATAAAACATCTTATGTTGTTGTTACCTTATCTTGGACTCCTTTCTACACCCATGTTCACCAGTACAGACTTGTTGGCTGAACTGATTTTGATGCACAGATTACTGTATGTATTGTTTTTAAAATACAATTTGAGGTAAATGTTATAAATTCACAAGGATGCAAGGTAGGTTCATCATACTGAAGCACAGGAAAAACAGATACACAGAAAAATAACTAAGCTATCAGTTTTTCTACCAAAGCTAGCCAGAATATATTTCAATTGAGTACTTCAGGTCACATTTCTATATTGATAGCATAAAAAATATTTGCTTATTTATTAAATACAGTAGCTCAGCATCTGAAGTCTGTCCTCAACCTTTTTCCCCAGTAGAAATTTGTATTTTTCTAACAGTACTCCAGTTGAACAGCATTCTGGTTAGTAGACAAACCACATCAACCAACTTGAGTTCAAAGTTTTAATCCAAACATATGAACAACTATTAATAAAAATAAAATGTGTAGTGTGTTGGCTCAGGTCATTCTGGTCACAGCTGCTCGATCTTGTTTCTTGATAGCCAAGGTACTGCTCATCACGTGCATGGTCAGGTGCTGGGTCTCTCTCTTTGCAGGATTCACGCCAGGAAACTGCATGAATCAGCGATATTGTCTATAAAACATTGAGCAAAACATTAGTAAGGCCAGCTAATTTTAGCCTGCAGTAGCTCACATACATGAAAAAGAACGGCAAGGTTACGTCACGTTAGCTTTGCTGCGCATGTTACCAAAACTAGGAAAACATAGTGCCAATAAGACATTTTAGAACAGGATTCAAAACTGCAATAAGATATAACACTTGTGCCGTGTTTACGCCCGGGTCACATCCTAGTATGTGCAGTGTATCTAGCTCGCAGTTTTTCCCCCCACACAGTCAGTGTCTCACTGCTGCAGCGCTGCTTTTACCAGCCTGTTGCTACATGAGTTTTTCTTTGATAATTCACATAATAAAGTGCTGTGTAGCTGCTCTGATCTGCTAACACAAGCGCCAGGGGAAAAAAGAAAGGCAGACGCAAATGCAAGAAGTGTGGCGGTGATGAATGAGTAAAAATAAAAACTTACTGTGTTGTGGTCGACGTCTGTCTCTCCCCGCGGCCTGTGGCTGGCACCTACAGTTCACCGTCTCAATACTGAAATATGTCTCCGGGGTCCCTCTTTCCATATGTGGAGTAAAGCTACAGTGAAGTTTCTAACAGTGAACACTGCGAACACACCAGGCACAGCGGCGGGGCTCCTCTTCAGCATGGAGCAGCTGCTAGTGTAGCTACAGCTAGCTCCTCTTCCTCCTTACGACTATCACCTCTCTTCCTCGCTGTAATCCGGTTTATACAGGTTGACACGAATGTCCGTTCACTAGAGTAAACATTAAAAATCCCCTTCAGGCGTTACAAATGGAAAATATCCTTCTGCCATGGTCGGAGTTTTTCGGGACTCTGCTTCTTCGCTAAGCGGAGGAGAAACATGGCGGACGCTGTGTTTACATCTCGGCCGTGAGCTCCCGCCTCCCTCATTCCTTATTGGTGGGCATACAAATGTGCGGAAGGGATGGCCTGTAGTTCTTGGCGCTTCTAGGCTGGTGGTCCGTATGAAGCGTTTCGCGTCACGCCAACCACTACCATGTAAAATGTGGGGTGTGGATTTTCGGGAAAGCTGGACCAAGGGAATACTGAGTCAGGACAAACCTCTTTCATTATATTATAATAGTGATTTTATAATGATAGAACGCCGGTTCAGTATGGGTGAAGTATTCCTTTAAAGCTGCAGTTGAGAGTTTTTTTACTGTAATATTTTGCAAAACTGTCATAATAGCCATTCAGCTATATGTAGGTGAAGTGGTCTGAAAATATATTTTTATGACTTTGCTCCCCCCTGCCTCTGTGTGCTGCCCCCCAAAATTGCCACCGCTCATGTTAATTTTGACCAATCAGAGCGAGGTCAGATTCTCCGTTCTTATTGGCTGTGGGACCTTGGCAACGACGTTGATGCGTCAGTTGCGTGAGCGTTCACGACCCTAGCAGTCTGACACTAGCCTACTGTTTGGTACAAGGCTACTACGGCGGACAGCGAGTAGCAGTCTTCACAAACGAACCCTCAATTTACCATTCCCAGGATACCAACAACTAACACCGCTAAGACAGCAAAAAAACGAGGAAAGACGAATGTTGAAAAGTTAACTGCTGAAAGGGAGACGGAGAGAGCTTGAAAAAAAGTACACCAGCCATGTCTTCTTGCCCTATCACATCAAGACCTCTCCGACCGCGACCTTGTCCCCTTCCTCTGCCCCTAGGCTGCCTGCCGCTAGCAGCAGGACGTCGGCTGGCCCTATATAGCCCTCGTCCTGTGCTCAGTGTTGCCAACTCAAAGCGATTTTGTCGCTATATTTAGTGACTTGTCAGCCCCCCTGGCGACTTTTTTTTTCAAAACAGCGACAAGCGACAAATCTAGCTTTTGGTGACTTTTTTCGCCAAAGCAAGTATCACCACTTCTCAACGAGCAGCGGGAGCACTGACACGCAGCCCGCTCCTCGCGCAGCAGCCCCGAGCAGCCCCTCCCAGCTGCGGTCAGAGCAGGAGCATAGATAGTAGGAGATACACACACACCTCTCCGCTCTGTTACAATTAGTTTGCTATCTTGCCTGGCTGTTACAGCTACTTTTGTTAGGCCTACCAGCACACTTACAATGATTTTAAGCTAACATACATGGTATGTCTGTGATTAAAATGTATGCTCAATATGTACGTATGTAGTTATCATTACTAATGTTTTATCACCTCGGAATCGGACATGGTGTTTGTCTCCTGTCAATGTAACTGCATTCACATGAACGCGCATAGCTGTCGTTCAGAGGGAGGAGCTACAGCAGGTAGAGCGTTGGGAAAACAGCCGTTGGGATCCCAACGGCTGAAACGATCAACTGCAGCTTTAAGTACTTTTAAATCTTATTTCTACCGAACTAAATAGCAGAATGTATGGTTATTGGAACGCAGGGCCAGTTTCAGGAAAATGCTGTATGAATCCTTTTTTTTCTTCATAAATAGCCTTTATTTTTGGAACAAATGAGTTTATGATTAAACTTTATTGCTGTTTAGCATCGATCATTGGATATCTACATGGTATAAATTAAGCCCTAAATTGCCCTCACGATCTTGGAAATGTCTGCCTCATTTATTATTTGGATTATGTCAATCCAAAATTAATTTATGGATTTCTGTCGATCGGAAGTGAATTTATCACCTTTTTTTGCTGGCTGTGTAAAAGGTATTTGTTTAATAAATTTGGTTTATTTTCTAAAATCTTGAATGTTGTGAAGTTGAGCATGTTTTAACTCTATAGTCCATATCTTTGTTCCCTCCCCTTTAGATCTGCAGTTTGACTCTTGCTGACACCGGGAGGTGAAATGGCGCAGAAAAGAGTTAAGATGGACCGGGAAAGCTTCTCTTGTTCCATCTGTCTGGATCTACTGAGGGATCCGGCGACTGTTCCCTGTGGACACAGCTACTGCATGGACTGTATTCAAACCCACTGGGATGTAGAGGAGCCTGAACTAATCTACAGCTGCCCTCAGTGTAGGCACTTGTTCATCCCAAGGCCTGTGCTGGTGAAAAGTACCATGTTAGCAAATTTAGTAGAGGAACTGAAGAAGACTGGACTCCAAGCTGCTCCTGCTGATCATTGCTACGCTGGACCTGAAGATGTGGCCTGTGATTACTGCTCTAGTAGAAAACGGAAAGCCTTCAAGTCCTGTCTGGTGTGTCTGACCTCTTACTGTGAGAAACACCTCCAGCCTCATTACAATGTGGTTCCATTAAAGAAACACAAGCTGGTGGAACCCTCCAAAGATCTCCAGGAGAACCTCTGCTCTCGTCATGATGAGGTGATGAAGTTGTTCTGCCGTACTGATCAGCAGTCTATCTGCTACCTCTGCTCTTTGGACGAACACAAAGGCCACGACACAGTGTCAGCTGCAGCAGAACGGAATGAGAGGGAGAAAGAGCTGGAGGAGAGTCGACTTAACATCCAGCAGAAAATCCAGGACAGAGAAAAAGATGTGAAGCGGCTCCAACAGCAGGTGGAGACTTTCAATGGCTCTGCTGATAAAGCAGTGGAGCACAGTGAGAAGACCTTCACTGAGCTGATCCGTGTCATCCAGATAAAAAGCTCTGATTTGAAGGATCAACTCGTATCAATACAGGAATTTGAAGTGGGTCGAGTCAAAGCTATTCAGGAGATGCTGGAGGAGGAGATCATTCTGCTGAAGAGGAAAGAAGCTGAGCTGAGGACGCTCTCAAACACAGAAGATCACAACCATTTTCTAATGGACTTCCCCTCACTGCCACCACTCAGTGACTATACACACTCATCCAGCATCAATATGCATGCTCTAAACTACTTTGAGGATTTGCCAGCAGCTGTGTCACAGGCCAGAGATAAACTACAGGACGCTCTGAAACAGACATGGACAGACCTGTCACTGATAGAGACAGAAGTGGATGTTTTACTGCCACAACCAGAGCTCAAGACCAGAGCTGACTTCTTAAGATATGCATGTCAATTGACACTGGATCCAAACACAGCGAGCAGACATATGCTATTGTCTGAGGGGAACAGGAAAGCAACAACTACTGGTCCAAATGTGTCTTATCCCAGTCACCCCGACAGATTCACTAGTTATTATCAGGCCCTGAGTAAAGAGAGGCTGACTGGACGTTGTTACTGGGAGGTGGAGTGGAGCGGGGACGGACTTTATGTAGCAGTCGCATACAAGAACATCAGCAGAGCAAACCGTGAAAGTAAATTTGGATACAATGACATATCTTGGAGTTTAGATAGTGAGGCACACTCTAATGTCTTTTGGTACAACAAAGTCGAAACTCCCGCCCCAGGTCCTTATTCCTACAGAATGGGAGTGTACCTGGATCACAGTGCAGGTGTTCTGTCCTTCTACAGCATCTCTGAAACCAACACCATGACTCTCCTCTACAGAGTCCAGACAACGTTCACTGAGCCTCTCTATGTTGGACTTGGTCTTTACCTGTTTGAGGACACTGTTGAGTTCACTAGACTCAAATAGACAGAAGTCTGTATTGAAGGGACAGTGGGTTAAACTCAGTGTTTTAATCCTTAAACGGGCTTGACCACAGTTGTTCCACAGCCCGAAACTTTGACCCATATTCTAGCGGTGTCTATCGCCGTCCAGCCTAAACCTCGTTCTACCAGTAAGGGTAGGGTCATAAACCCCGCCCTACCAGTAAGGGTAGGGTCAGCGGTGGAAACAGATTCTTAAAAGCGAGCTGTCCCGCTCTGAGCTGCTCCGACCTGACCCTCTCTGCTCGGTGGAAACGAGGCATAAAACAGCTCATGATGACTTTAGTTTAGATATGGCATGAACACGGAAACTTTCTGTGCTTTAATGGATTGTTGAACTACCTATTATTCTCCGTACTTCTTGCAATTATAGGTGAGAAATTGAATGCTGAAGGGAAATGTGATTCTACAGCAATACATGTAATATTCCACCAAGTATCTTTTGGCTCCTTACTGGTTCAACATACACAACATATGTGGAACTCGCTAGAGAGTTTAACTTAAGCATGTCCTCACAACTAACAAATTACAGTATTCATGATTCCTAAAGGATGTCTGTAATTATTTGTTGCCATCTGTTTTTTTTTTGTTGAATTGCACAGAACAATCCACCTTGAATCACTTTCTTTTTCATATTTCACTTCGCTCCAATTTAACTCTGAACAAATTGTCAACTTGTAAAATGTTGAAGTGTTAAATAAAGCTGCACCGAGCAAGTCAAACTCTTACCGGAAACCCCTTTTTTTTGTCCCTTTTTAAAATGTGCTTGTTGAGAAATTCAAGGCTTTTGACGATCCTTAAGGTAATCATAATAATTGTAAATCAGGGAGGGCAGGTAACGCTTGGAACAATGGAAGAATATAAATGCAAATGAATATCAATAGGGCAGAGGTTAGGTGTGAATTCTGGTGGAAAAACAATCAATTGTGTGGCAAGCTATGTGGGACAGAGAGGGGGCAGGGAGGGAGGATTGTAGGGAAGAGCAGGAGCTGTTGTGTCCACTAAAGATTTTCAGATATATAGCTCTTAAAACTGACATGTTCCAATTTTTGATAATAAAGGTTACATTGACTTGAAAAAATGCTTAGGCCATAGGATATAGTCCATTATTTACTCTTAATGAACCCTATGTTCCATATCACATACTTTTCCCTTTTACTATACTACATACTAAATCGTGCTGGTTTCCATACTTCAAAATGAAATGGGCATGTATTTGGGCATCCTGGTATTTTTGACATACTTCTCCTGCGTTCCAATACCCATACTTCCCTATTATTTAGTATGCTAGAAAAAGAGTTAATATGTCCCAATACATGCATGTCAATTGTAGTATGCTGAAAATACCTTGATGCCCCACTAACTCAAATAGCATTCTGGAGTATTCGTCTTTATTCTTGACATTTCTCGACATAATGAAAAAAGTCTTCCTTATCTGATTTTTTTTTTCTCTCCTGTGGCCCTAAAACTCTTCTGTACTTTAGTATGTAGTGTAGTAAAAAGAAAGAGTATGTGATTTGGAACGCAGGGTTCATTTTACATGCCCGTCCTTATTCTTTTTCTGGCATGTCTAAATAGTATGCAAGTACTGGTGTTGGAAAGCAGGGTACGTCTTTAACAAAGTTCTTTCCTTATGTTCCCCCTTACTTGATTGTGAAGGGATTTACAGTATGTGTAGTGTCTGATTCATACTCCGGGGCAGAAGGTGGCGTTAGTGCACCAATAATCTGGACGTCAACCGCCTTCAAACCACAAGAAGAAGAAGCATACCGGAAACCAGTTTGAATAGGAAGAATGAAGAAAGCCGTTGTTGTTGTTTTGAGAGTCTCCTGAACCTTTAGACGAGGTTCAGTTACCTGTGTGCAACTCCTTTTTGTATTTTGTCACACGAGGATACATTCAAGAAAGGAGAACAAGGCGAAAAGGATCCAACAGTTTCTATTTCAACGGGGAGAATACTTTTTACCTCATCAGGCAGAGCACAACAAACTGGTGAGTTCGGTTCAGATCAGTCTCGACATTTCTTACTCTGTAGATTCTGAGTCTAAGATGAACATGATAATATGAGGGCGTTCTCACCACTGCTTCAGTGAAGGTACATGATTAAAATATGCGCCAACTTTTGCGGAAGGACAAACAGTGCCACATGGTCAGCTCACTAGGCGTGACTGTCGGATTTCAAAAAAGCAACTCTCAGGTTAGATTCCCTATGAATCAATGTTAAGCAACTAGATTATAAATGTTTGTGTCGTTTGTAAAATAATTTTTCTTCCGCATTTTAGAAAGATAATAAAGTAACGTCATGCACGATAGAGCGTTCCAGAGTGTCAACAGGCTTTGATGTCACCACTGCTCAACGTTCTATATAGTTCCAAACAATTCCTCTTTGTTGTAACGTGTTCAGGCGGGAAAGACATAACTGATATCGTATTCTCAGCAGTTTTCGGTGAGTAACACACACTATGCATTGATTAGTAGGCTACTCATTTTAATCAGGTCTTTTATTTACCATACATATCCCTCGCCATCTTGGAAGTGTCTGACTCGACCTGTTTCTGTGGTTTATCCCCCCCAGAAAGATTAAGTTGGGGGGAGAACACCTGCCCATTTAGCTTGAAGATGCCGAACTAGCACACCCTAAGGACCTAAGCTAAGGAATGTCCTAAAACTATAAAGTATGATATTTCTAATGTCCCTGAAGTATACAGCCCCTCTACAGTGACTAGCCTCCCAGAGAGAGTATTGATTATTATTGCAGTGTCGTAACACCAGCACATTTTGCTGACCCATAACACCTGTAGGCTATATTGTATTTATTATTATTTCAGACTGAGGGATTAGCTAGTCAGAATCATTTGTTAGTTAACAGGTAATTATTAACATGCCAAGAAGTTACCTATTATGCTTAATCAAATGGTACAATTACAAGAAAGAACGGCGCTTATACTGGCTAACTTTGACTATTTAAAACCAATGTTTGTTTTTGTGACAGAGGCAGCAGAGAAGTTGTGTCTTCACCTGCTTAAAACACACTTGAGCTCAATGCTAGCTCTTTATACGCTTTCTCTTTTCAAATGGCTTCACGGTTAAAAGAACAATGATGATAAAATTGCCCATTGTGATGCAGCTGTGTTAAGTCTCCTACACCTTTTCTTACAAAATCTAGGCTCTCATAATTTGAAATTAGAGAAAGTGAATATATCCCCTTTTGCTTTGTGTTTGTTTGGCTTCAGATTCTCCCAGACTGGAGGTTTCACTTTACTCTGCCCAACTCTATTTCCACTCTAAGTCCCAGGTTTAGGAAAGTTGGTTTATTTCTAAACATTTTAATGTTTTCCAAAAGTTTTTAACACACATATCTTTGTTCCCTCCCTTTTTCAGATCTGCAATTTGACTCTTGCTGACACCGGGAGGTGAGATGGCGCAGAAAAGAGTTAAGCTGGACCAGGGAACCTTCTCTTGTTCCATCTGTCTGGATCTACTGAGGGATCCGGTGACTCTTGCCTGTGGACACAGCTACTGCATGGACTGTATTAAAACCCACTGGGATGGAGAGGAGCCTGAACAGATCTACAGCTGCCCTCAGTGTAGGCACTTATTCACCCCGAGGCCTGTGCTGGTGAAAAGTACCATGTTAGCAGAATTAGTAGAGGAACTGAAGAAGCCTGAACTCCAAGCTGCTCCTGCTGGACCTGAAGATGTGGCCTGTGATTACTGCACGGGGAGTAAACGAAAAGCCAGCAAGTCCTGTCTGGTGTGTCTGACCTCTTTCTGTGAGATACACCTCCAGCCTCATCACAGTGTGGTTCCATTAAAGAAACACAAGCTGGTGGAACCCTCCAAGAATCTCGAGAAGAAGATCTGCTCTCATCATGGGGAGGTGATGAAGATGTTCTGCCGCACTGATCAGCAGTGTATCTGCTACCTCTGCTCTGTGGACGAACACAAAGGCCACGACACAGTGTCAGCTGAAGCAGAACGGACTGAGAAGCAGAGAGAGCTGGAGGAGAGTCTCAAATACATCCAGGAGAAAAAGCAGGAGAAAGAGAAATATTCCTGTTTGCTTGAAAAAGAAAGGAACGCTATCCATTTATCTGCTAATAAAGCAGTGGAGAAGAGTGAGAAGGCCTTTTCTGAGCTGATCTGTCTCCTCCAGAAGATAAGCTCTGATTTGACGCAGCAGCTCAGGGCCAGGGAGGAAACTGAAGTGGATCGAGTCCACGCTCTTTCGCAGAAGCTGGTGTGGGATATCCCTGAGCTGAGGTGTAAAATTAAAATGCTGCAGCAAATTTGTAAGACAGAGGATCACATCCGCTTTCTACAAAACTACATCTGTCCGTGGCCACCACTCAGCGAAGCTAAACTCTCAATCAACTTCGACGTCGGTCCTCTGACATACTTTGAGGAGGTGACAGCGGCCGTGACAGCAGCTGTGTCCCAAGCCAGAAGTAAACTACAGGACGTCCTGAGAGAGACATGGACTGACCTGTCACTGCAGGAGACTAAAGTGGACATTGTACTGCCGCCACCAGAACTCCAGACCAGAGCCGACTTCTTAAAACATTCTCGTGAAATCACACTGGATCCAAACACAAATCACACACGGATAGAATTATCTGAGGGGAACCGGAAAGGAACACTTTTCTTAGCATCACGGTCGAAGCCTAACCCTGACAGATTCACCGGTTATACCTATAAGGCCATGAGTGCCGAGGGGCTGACTGGGCGTTGTTACTGGGAGGTGGAGAATGGTGCTAAATCACTGGGAGTATCGGCCGTATACAAGAATATCAACAGAGATGGGATGAATCTTCGAAGTGACAAATCTTGGGCACTATCTTGTGGCAAAAACAACTACTTGTTCTGGCACCAAAATGCATATACACACCTCCCCTCAGATATTCAGTCCTCCAGAGTAGGAGTGTACCTGGATCACAGTGCAGGTGTTCTGTCCTTCTACGACGTCTCTGAAACCAACACCATGACTCTCCTTCACAGAGTCGAGACCACGTTCACTCAGCCGCTTCATGCTGCAATTGGGTTTTGGGAAATGGGAGACACTGCTGAATTCGTCAAACCGAAATAGACAGAAGTCCTTTAAGGGAGGATTTCTAACTTTTGAGCCAAAGAGAGAAAAAGAGACTATTAAAAAAACACTCTTCCTGCCTTTTCTCAGGCTAGGATGAATCGATTTCTAAAATGTTTGCTCATTTATACTAGGGGAGAACGAGGTAATTTGTCACACGGGTTGGTTGTCACAATCGTTATATCTCGGAACCAGAAGGCGCTGTCTGTGAAATTTTGATATGTAAATATCCAGAATTGGGATAAGAGGTCACCAACATAGTCTTCCTTGGAGTTAAGGACTGTTTGTGTTTTTCATGTCAAATTGAAAATATTTAGCTCCTCAGTATTTTTCTTCTAGGCTTTTACAGAATGGGTTTATAACAAAACACTTGTTACCTATAAAAAGTGTGAAGGGTAAACTATAGTTTAGATTGTGGTTAGCAAGCTAATTAGTTGTCAGGTGGTTGTTGGCCTTGATGCTAGCAAAAAATTCAAGTTGGGGTTGGTCGTCACATTTTTGGGGGGGTTGGTTGTCTCAAGTTATCCAAAGGCTACAGCCAGAAAAGGAACCCAATAACGAAATAAATTGTCAAGCTGTATCCTCACTGACACCCCAGAGAAGGAAAGAATAGAGCAGGAAAAGGCAGCTAGCATGCAAAGGAAAAAAGGGCAACAAAATCAAAACAACCCAGTGCATCCCAAACTAGACAAGCTGCCAAGGCTACAGTAAGTTCTGTAGGCCTATTTGTCAACTTAACAATGCAATTGCATTTTCAAATTTAGTTCTACTTTCTTTCCTTCTTTTCAAGATTATTCCCATTAAGATAACATTGTGACAAACAACCCCATAGTGTATGACAACCGTCCCCTTGATGGGGTTGGTTGTCACAATGTGTAAGCCAGGGTGTCTTTGATGATTAATTTCTTCTTTATTACAATAAGATAGAAAAAGTGAGGGGTACACATTCCAAGCCAACACTTTAAGCTTCAATGTAATGTAGGAATGACTATCGAAAGATGTTTAGGTGATGAGCAATTCTCAGTAGAGTAAAAAGTGTGCCTACTTTTACCCCGTTCTCCCCTACATAAGATCTCATAGTTCAATACACCTTCATGTTACCACCGGTGAAATAATTATTTAAGGGACAGTGGGTGGAACTTTGTTTTCATCCTTAGACTTAAACCTCTTGTGTCTTTGTGTGTGTTGCTGAGAGCAGATTGTTGTGACATTTCTATATATCAGCTGTCAATCAAAACATGATGGGTGGGACTTTGACATCTTCTAATTTTGTTGTTGGGCAAATGTTAGACCCTGCATTCCAATCCCCATACTTCCCTACTATTTAGTATGCCAGAAAAAGATTTAGGATGTCCAAATACATGCACGTCAATTGTAGTATGCTGAAAATACATAAATGCCCCACTAACTCCAATAGCATTTTGGAGTATTCGTCTTTATTCTTGACATTTCTCGAGATAATGGAGAAAAAAAACGTCCTTATCTGTTTATTTCGCTCCTGTCTGTGGCCCTAAAACTCTTCTGTACTTTAGTATGTAGTGTAGTAAAAAGAAAGTATGTGATTTGGAATGCAGGGTAAGTGTCTTTAGTTGGAGCTGCATTTTGTGTCTGTTAATTATCATTGCTGAACATGTTATTAGTCTACCTAACATTTGACCATGTAGTTCCTGCTCCATCCTAGTGGCTATAAATGATTGTTGAAGATTTTTTTGGACTTACTGTATTTGGTGTTTTATTATTTCTCTTCCACTGCATGGGTCTAAAGAAAGAAAGCACCGGACATTCCTTTATGTGCTTTTATTTAATGACATATTAGGATATCACTCTGAGGTGTTATGGAAGTGCAATTAATATGCTAATCAATATGGAGATTATTAATCATTTTCTTTGCTATAAATATACTGATTTGTAGGTGAGGTGAATCTGTAAATTAAATCATTGAACAGACTTGGATACTGATTGGATGTGTGAACAAACTGAATGTTTTGATCCTAAATAAACAAACGGAAGCAAAGAGTTTTGTTGTTGTCTTCATTCCAGGGTTAAATCCAACGCTGCTGGAGAACACAAGAAACTAACATTAGAGTTTAACTGAG
This sequence comes from Ammodytes marinus, assembly GCF_949987685.1. Classification (NCBI taxonomy): domain Eukaryota; kingdom Metazoa; phylum Chordata; class Actinopteri; order Uranoscopiformes; family Ammodytidae; genus Ammodytes; species Ammodytes marinus. Next base: position 31,606,681 of record NC_137213.1, on the reverse strand, counting down.
GCACTTCTGAAACACAACAAAGTCAAATGTTCATGCTTCCTGATGTCTGTGTGTTTTTGTGTGGCGCCACCTGCTGCTACATTGAATCACTTCTGAAAACTTTTTATTCATCATGATACAATACAATTATCGTACCTGGGTAAACTGTTCAGGTACGCTCCCCGGCACCATCTTTGAGTCAGTGGCATCGCTCTCCTCCTCCTTTCCCTCAAGGCAACTCTAAAGTGACCTGTGCCTGAGTTGACAAGAGAATTTCTAATGAGCACCCCTCCCCCTTCCTCAATGTTTCCTTCCTTACCTATCTCTCCTGCCTTCACAAAGAGGATGAACTGAAGATGTTGTCTTGGTTTCTGTCTTGCCCTTGTCCACACCAGCAGCCAGTTGGGTCGGGATCTGGTCATGTCTCGACCGGAATTTTCTCATCCGCCAGACTTTAAAAATACGTGAAGGGGACATTTTCAAGGTCAGTTGGCCATGCTCAGAGTGTGCATCTGGGGTTCTCTGTCAACCTCCATGTGTGATTGTTTTGATGGAGTTGGCAGAACATCATACACCGAACATAAGAGGAAGTTGATCCGGAGTCCCTCCATGTTCCTTTTGTCCTTTCAGGTCAAAACTCTCTTGCACATCCTCCCACCTTGTCCAGCCGCTCTGTGCCTTATTCAACCTGCTCCTGCACCTTGCTCCACTGCTATTTCAAGTTAGCTTTCCTCCAGCTCACCATGGTGTTACAGCCCAGACCCACTCTGCCCTGGGCTACGGCTCTGGGGATATTGACATGATGCAGGTGATCCTGGCTCCACCTCCCTCTGTGATCTGCTGGCTGACTGCTTGGGCTTGTGACATGTCCTGACCTCTACGCCTGCCCTGCAAACTGTCTCTTGCTAGCCTGGCACCGCCCGCCTACCTTCTTAAGATGGTCTGGTAGGGCCAGGCTAGTCGCTTGCTGCCTGTGCTGTACTATTCAATCCAGCAGAAGCTTCATGGGACGCCCAGGTTGGACTTGATCTTCTCCAGTCCCCCCACAGTGGAACCTTGTTAACGAGCAGTGGCCGGAGCAGTCTGGGAAGAACCCCCATGTTGGAATCCACAGGCCCTGTGATGTGTAGGCTGCTCTTATCAGTGATGTCATCCAGGTTTCTGCCTGAATGAACATCTCTCTATTACCTTCTGGTTGTCATTGGTGTCCGCTCTGTACCACTTTACCAAGCTTTTCATCGGCTTCTCTTGCTTTTCTTTAAAAAAAAAGGTTTTATGGGTGTGACGGGGAGGGGAGGATAAAGAGTGAGCCCATGCACTTGCTTGGTCGTGGGGGTAGCTTACAATACATATTTCCATGGCAATTAGTGTTGGGTTTTTCCCTCACAACATATGTGCTTTAGTCGGCCAAGCCTCCTCACCTTAGCTGTGTTGACCTTTGGGAAAGACCAGTCCATATGAAGTTCTCAGGTCCTTATGAAGCAAGGGAGCACATTAAGAGAGAATGCAGATGCATAGCTATGAGGAAATATGTGACTATGTAAGATTACTAATAATGGTTATATAACTATATCAAAATAACATTCTTTGCACTGATCGTCTCGTTTACTGTTACAGTTTTTTTTATAATCATCAGAGGAAAAATTAGACCATTTTTAAGTTCGTCATAGGAGGTTTTACTTTACTACCCAAATTTAATTTTGTATCACTCGTACAAATGCTCCAATCAGACACAGCAGAAACAACAACAGAACTTCCAGGGTGTTTTTACTGCTGAGAGGAATATAGGGGAAGTTTTATTTCCAAGCTGCATCACGCAGGTCAAACTTTTAGCGGACGAGTTTCTATTTCTCCTTCAAAATAAGAGTGGGATGCATTGTCTATTTATTACAATAAAAAAAAATATGAATAAAATACTAAACATTTTAGATTTTCTCTGAATGTTTCCCTGTTTGCTCATAGTGGCTGAATCATTTTGTATTTGAGTGTTATTATTTTTGGGCATTTTCAAGCTTTATTGATAGTACAGAGTGAAATGGAGAAACAGAGAGAGAGAGGGGGGATGACATGCAGTAAAGGTCCACGGGTCGGATTCGAACCCGCGACCACTGCAACGGCCGGAGCCAATATGGTACACGCTCTATCCACTACGCCACCGGAGCGCCCCCATTTTCCATTTTTTTAATCAAACGTTCTGTTGCGTCTATGAAGGGAAACTGTTAACCATAGGATTTAAATGTTTGAATCTGTGCACTTAAATCACCAATGAAACAGAAACACAATTGTCTGTGTATATGTGTATGTAATTAACGGTGAGGGACTGGTTAAACATTACTATTCGTTATGATGGATAATAAGTAGTATCTTTCAATGCTTTTCAGTCACTGGATATTTATAATATTATTATGAGTTTACTTTGGATGCCGTGACCGGAACCAGTTGTCTTTAGCGGTTTATCTTGACAGTTTTTTCCCCCGGTCTTTCCTGTGTGTGGGCGAGGCTCAGTAGTGTCAGCTGCTGCGACGCTCCTGATTGTCTTTTTCTAACCGGAGGAGAAAACCTCAAGGATTTTTATATTCAAACAAAAACAAAAGTGTTTAAGAAGAGAGAAGAAGAACGGATATAACATTTCACACGAAGAAGAATCTTCCTCAACCGACAGAGAAAAGACACCCGGTGAGTTTAGAACAGTCCCGTTATTTCTTTGTCTGTAGATTCCTCTCGTAGATTCTGCGAGATAGACAAGAATGTACGAAAAACAAGCCCGAGAACCATTTCACTAACCGGGTTAGTGTTTGCACATTTCAAATAAACTAAATTCCCTTTAGATCCATTTAAGTCCCTTAATATAATAATAATTATGTAAAATTGCCAAAAACTAACTTTATTTTCAAATGATTTAGTGATGAATTGTGACACTTTATTTCATTTAGCTGCGCTATGACAAAAGGCAAGCTTGGGTCATTTCCTAACATATTCTTTTTTGCTAGAATTATTTAAAAAAAATGTATATCTTATGATAAGGATGTTATAGGCTACTTTCAGGAGGACCATACCAACAGACATGGAAATATTCCAAGAGTGTAGCAGCCAAGAATAGCGCAATGTAAGATACCATATCAGTGTGATAATGGATTTACAAGTTAAATATACTGTATATATATCTATATATATAGATATAGATATATATACAAATAGGCCTTCATAAGTTCAATAATATGGACAATAAACACGTATTATGCATTTCAGCAATACTGAAAAAGTAGTTGAGAACCATTTTATTCACTTCTTCTGCCTACACACTCAGTAGGAATTCTTTATTATATTTGGTGTTATTTAAAAGTACAATGCAATGTGATATTATTAGAACAAGGTTAACTGTAAACTCAAAATAGAGAATCAAACGTAGCTTAAAATAATTGGTACTAATGCAACTGTAGGCTACAGAGGAAAATAAAAAAATAAAGTTCTTTAAATATTAATAATATTATCAGAGTACCTTTTATTATCACTATACACATGTACAATGAAATTAAAAGCAGCTCCAACTCATGTAGACATGTAGAATATAAAAATAAGATATAGAATTGAATAAATTGTGCATAAAAAAAGGGGGATGGGGGGGTAAGGTGCACAGTTCTGCGGCCTATATGCATATCCATAAAAAGAATAAATAGGATTTCTATATACAGTATGGGTTATTGCACATATTTAATTGTTATTATGTGATTTATGTGTAGGTTGGTCTAAATATGGATATAATATTACAGAGACTTTGTGTGTTGCACCTTTAGACCGTGAAATGGTTTGGCCCATCTCTGTGTTTCCTGTTACGCATTTTCCTCCAACATCATGGTGCTGCAAGGCATGATGGGTAATACATAGTGTGGGAAGGGACCCCACACACACGCAGAGAGAGACACATGCACGCACGCGCACACACAAATACACATATACACACACACGCATGCAGAGAGAGAGAGACACGCACGCACACACTCACAAAATTCCACTCCAAGGTGTCTCTCTCTCCTCTCTCCATCTCTCCATCCCTCCCTCTCTTTCTTTCTCTCTCTCTTTCTCTCACACACACACACACACACACACTTTAGGGGGGATATTGGATAAATAAATGTAATCCTGTTAATAAGCCCTGAAGGAATATATATTGGAAATATACTGCATGTAATATGTATACATTTTTACCTCTATGCCATCGGTGTATGGGTGTGTGTGAATGGGTGAATGTGGTAAGATATGTAAAGCGCTTTGGGGCTGAGAAAACCGGCTAGAAAGCGCTATATAAGTCAAGTCCATTTACCATTTCTTTGAGTTTTGCATTATATGATATTGGTTTAGGATTTTTCCACAATATTTTTTTTATTTAAATGTATCTGTATCTGTATATTTATGTGTTTAACCATTTAATCTGACCCTCTGAAGGTCATTTGTGTAGAAACACCAGGAGGATATACACTCATTTCACCCTGGCAAAACACTGGCAAATTACAGAATATAGGATTAAACGTATAGCCTACATTCAGCACTAGCTATGTATGCAGAGATAGGCCTACATTTAAAAAAATAACTAATAGGCCTACTGCCAAAAAAGAAATGTACGAACAAAATTTAAAGAATGGAATATTGTTTAAAATAGGAATTTATTGAAAGGTTAGACTTTGCTTACTAGCCTGTATACATTCATTAATTTTTTTCATTTTCCTTTATTTATTCTCGAAAGATCAATTGAGGGGTGATGACCCTCTTTTACAATGACGTCGAGACAAATTACAGATACACAATATACAATTAGAATACACAACAAGCTGACAAAGAGACAACAACAATTAAAACATTCAGATCAATTGAATAAAACAGAACAATAGCCTGATTAAAACAGTTACAAGTGGAGTGGGGCTGATTCAAAATAATAACTTTAAATTGGTTAACAGTTATGAGTGTATTTATTTTAATTTGATGTTGTAGGCTGTTCCAGGAGTCAGGGGCACTGTGGCTAAAAATACATAAAGAAAACGTGTAACTTGTCAGTGCATCACAGACATTAGATGAGTAGCTACCTGCTGTAAGTTTCCTTATTGAATCATTTGAAAAAGCAATTAAGTTGATGTTCTTTCTCTTCAAAGGATCAAAATGTGTCCTATGAACATTTTCATGCAGTTCGATCAATCAATAAGCTTTATTTTTTTTATTTTTTTTTGGCATTTATTTTTAATGCTTTATTGATAGTGTAGAGACAGAGTTGAAATGGGGCAGAGAGGGGAGTGACATGCAGAGAACGACCGCGGGCTGGAATCGAACCCGGGTCCGCTGCTGGCCGAGGCCCATGGGGGGGGGGTGACGCCCTACCAACTGAGCTAAGGGCGCCCCCCAATAAGCTTTATTTTCACTTTAAAGACACCGAGGTTTCCCTCATTTACAGTGAGGATGAGCATACACTATAGACATATAAGGATAACATGTGATGAACAGAGAAAACAGAGATAGAATATGCTAAAGGTCAGCCACAGATATGAGTTTACTGTGGTTGTGTTCAGGAGACTAAAAGACAATTGGACGGATGAAATAACTGGGTCAGGGGCTGCAAACAGAGACTCCCTGTGTCATAGTGTGTGTGTGTGTGTGTGTGTGTCTCTCTCTCTCTATTTCTGCGTGCGTGCGTGTGTGTGTGTCTCTCTCTCTCTCTCTCTCTCTCTCTCTCTCTCTCTATCTCTCTCTATCTGTACGTGTGTGTGTGTGTGTGTGTGTGTGTGTGTGTGTCCTCTTTGTTCCATCTGGAAAATGCATCCTCGTGTTTTTCAAACCAAACTAACGGTCTGAAGCCGTGCGGGCGGCAGCAGTAACTGTCCTGCTCATGTGTAGTTTGTCCTGTAGGGGGCGCTACAAGGACAGGTCATGAGGTCAATACATTATCTAAAAATGCTTCGTCCTCTGGAGACAGGAATATGTCTGTAGCCTAAGTTATTAATTGCTAAAAATAAAAAGTATACATATTAACCTAAAATATTTGGATTTTAATCAAAATTATCTGATGGTTTCCTCATTTAATTTTAGTATTTAGCATTTTTTTTCCAAGACTTCTCCACAACTGGAAATGTCAAATAATTCAACGGTGGCCTTTTGCATGGTTTGAACACCCGGGATCAACAACGCATAAGCAGCAAGACATTATTAAAACCCAAACGAAGCGTCTTTTATGTTGATGATTTTGTTCATTCTTAATTATGATCCTGGAAGTTTGAATCTGTCAATATCTCCCCAATTTTACCAAAGCTTTAACCTGTTTTTTTCTCCACAACATTTTATTTTCACTTTATTCTCAACATTCAACTTATTTCTTAAAGTACACTAATGGAGAAAAAAAAACGTCTTTACTTTTTTTCTTTTCTCACGTGGCCCTATACTGTTCCATAGCATAACTTACTCACAATCAACTGGTTTCAACACATGACTTCAGCCTGTCTCTGCAATGACTCAAACAGAGCCAGCAGGCCTTTTGTCCGTGTGACTGTCAAGAGTTAAAGTGACCGGCATGTTGCTATCTATGTGTGTTTACATTCCCTTTGTTTACGTAGCAGTTTACAGATACTAGGCTGTGTATTAACACCAGATTCACACAGACACAGTACAGACAGGTTGCAGATCATGAGGAGATAGTCACTGATTTATTTTCTTTTTTTTTACAAAAAGTGATTTAGTCAACAATCATTGACGCCACCTTTTTAAAGTTCCTCCCAGCAGACAAACAAACAGTTAACAGGAAACATGAGCTCATAGTAACAGCCCCCTCCCTCTCTCTCTCTCTCTCTCTCTCTCTCTCTCTCTCTCTCTCTCTCTCTCTCTCTCTCTCTCTCTCTCTCTCTTTCTCTGTCTCTGTCTCTCTTTCTCTTGTTTTCTTTTCTTCTGTTTTTCTCAGGCCTTCGTTGCTGCAGGATGTAACTGAACCGACACAGAAATACTTTGGTGGAAAACTGAAAGAGATCTGAGGACAAGTTTAGAGGTTTGATTTGATTGTTGTTTAACTTGTAAAATACTTAAATAAGTTACTAAAGGGGTTCACGCCTTAATTGTCTTTAGTGAGTGTGTGAGAGTGTGTGTGTATGTTTGTGTGTGTGTGTGTCTTTGTGTGTGTGTGTGTGTGTGTGTGTGTGTCTTTGTGTGTGTGTGTGCATGTGTGTGCATGTGTATGTTTGTGTGTGTGTGTCTTTGTGTGTGTGTGTGCATGTGTATGTTTGTGTGTGTGTGTCTTTGTGTGTGTGTGTGTGCATGTGTAAGTGTGTGTGTGTGTGTGTGTGTCTTTAGTGAGTGTGTGAGAGTGTGTGTGTATGTTTGTGTGTGTGTGCATGTGTGTGTGTGTGTGTGTGTGTGTGTACTGGTTTGATTGTTATATTAACTTGTAAAATACATAACCAGGTAACTAGAAAGTGATCATGCGTTTGCTGTCTTTAGCCCCAAAACCTTCTGGAATCAACTTCCTCAATCGGTCAAAACGCTTCTCAAACATATTTATGCGTGTGGAATTATAATTTTTTTTTTTTAAGTCCATCCTTGTCTGCTACCTTTGTTGCATTCTTGTTTTATTTTGGTCCGTCTCTCTTTCTGCATTTTTCTATTTTGTCATTTTTCTAAAAATGAATTATATAGGGCTGCAAGATTTAGAATTTTCTTTTAAATTGCGATTATTGTGACAATTGTAATTTGACAATTGTTGTGATATTGTAATTGCGAAACATTAAAATTGCGATTTACAAATCTGGCGCTTAATCATAAAGTGATTAAGATTAAGTTATCATTGATTGTCCACATCCCCAACACATGCTGTAGACCTATTTCTCATTGTTTTAGGGAAATTATTTAAAAACAAATAAACAAACCCTATGTTCCAAATCGCATACTTTTTCTTTTTTTCCTATACTTCAAACTGCAGCTGCCATTTAAAAGGTGCAGTCTATGTTGTTATCATGCCGTGTGCTACCATTGGGACACACAGTACTGTTTCATATCAACATCCAGAGCAGCCATGTAGCATCCTGTTTGCACATTGCAACATGCAACCGGATGGAGTGTGGCATCTAACTCTATCTGACATCATGTATTGGGACAAACTGTATTCTTTTCTAGCACACTCAATACTATGGAAGACAGACAGACAGACAGACAGACAGACAGACAGACAGACAGACAGACAGACAGACAGACAGACAGACAGACAGACAGACAGACAGACAGACAGACAGACAGACAGACAGACAGACAGACAGACAGACAGACAGACAGACAGACAGACAGACAGACAGACAGACAGACACACACACAAACACACACACACACAGACGAACTACTGAAGAATGTGGATTTGTGAGGTGTTTTGAGCATGCAGCCACAGACAGGAAGTCAGAAAAGTTTATTTTTGAGCCGTTTAATAAACAAAGACAGACAAACAGCACTTTGTCAGTAGGCCTGTAAACAATTCACATGTAAGTCATAATCCTCAAATAGAGTTAGCACAAAAGCAGATATAAATGAAAATACAATTCAAGAAAAAAGGAATAGGTAAGGGGGCTGCTCGTGATGTAGTGGTTATCCCCCCCCCCCCCATAGAGTCTCAGTCCTCTTCACAGCAGGCCCGGGTTAGATTCCAGCCCGGGTCGTTCTCTGCATGTCATTCCCCTCTCTGACACATTTCATCTCTGTCTCTCCAAACTGTCTAATAAAGAAACAAAATAATAAAAAAAAAAAAAAAAAAAATTAATAGGTAACAAAAAATTTTAATAAATTAAATATATAGTCTACATAAAATAAGAGAAATGGGGCTACCTCACAGTAAATAAAATCTGTTTAGTATTGAGAATAATTTCAGGAAGTCACAAAAAGTAGTGAGAGACAGACGAGTGTGTTGTTGTTGTAACTGTGAGGGGGAAAAAAAATTCTGTTTTTTTTTCTAACGTTTTAAAAACCCTCTTTCTCTAACATGGTGTCGGGTTTCTGTTTTCTCTCAGATCTCTAGAGATTCTCTTCAGACAAACATGGCTCTGTTCTTCTCCGGAGCTGTTACAAGTACGTACAAGAACATGAGACACACACGCGCACACACACACACACACACACACGCAGACACACACACACACACGCGCAGACACACACACACTCACTCACTCACTCATTCACACTAACACACACACACACACACACACACACACACACACACACACACACACACACACACACACACACACACACACACACACACACACACACAGACACAGGATGCTCACTCACTCACTCACTCCAGGGCCGCCGCTCCCTATACGCAGAGTACGCAGACTGCGTAGGGCACCAAGTTCCTGGGGGGGGCACCCCAAAAAACAAAAAAATTATAGGGGAAGGTGGGGTGATTTGTGCAACTTTTTACTCAAAGTGATTTTAAAGTGAGGCCTTGACAGTTATGTCTCCAACTCAAATATGTACATATATTTCAGGATGTTGTGCATCCCTGGCAATAAAAACTTTGGATCTGGAATAAACTGTTTAAGAAATATAGCTTTCGGAAAAAAAGTTGTCTTGTCGCACAAATCACCCGACAAAGTCACCATCATCATCTTTCTGGCCATCTGAACTCTCATCAGTGGTGTCGTTAAGTGGAATTGAGATGTCACTCTCTTCTGAGCTACTGTAGACAATCACTTTCTTTTGGTGACCAGCGTATACAGCCATGCCACTGGCACAACTCTCAGAAATGTACTTTGCACTAGTTGCTCCGTGCTTGTGGAACCAACTGCCACCTGACAAATGTGATTCCCCCTACATTTCTGCCTTTAAATCAAGGCTCAAAACCCATATGTACACCCTGGTGTTTCCTCCCCATTAACCTCTGCACTACTTACTTGCCTCTGCACTACTATCTGTGTTTATGTGGATGTATGGGCTTTACGTCTTTTATTTTGGTTATTGTTATTTTACCTTCATTGTTTACCTACTGAATGCACTATGTACAGCACTTTGGACAGTGCAAACTGTCATAAATGTGCTTTTATAAATACATTTTACTTACTTACTTACTTACTTATAACTCACCCAGGCCCTTGCGCACAAATCACCCCATCCCCAGAATTTTGGATAATAGGCATGATGCAGCAATTTAGGGTTGACATTGTGCTAACTATATAGACTCAAAGTGTAGCATACCAAAGCACTAAAACATGTGTCAAATGTTTTCAAACGTGTCTATAATTGTTCAGACACAATAATCAAAAAACCTTGATCATGGAAATTTTACTTTGAAAGGCAAAACACAGTTTTTTTTAGCTTAAATGTGCTTATATCTTATTCCTTGTGTCTCCCTTCTTTACAGGATGAGTCAAATGGATGGCTCTTCTTAAATATGTGGTCACATTTCCAATTTCTTCCACGGTTTTCTAGAAACAAGGGGTTTTGCAACTTCCAAAATGCACAAATCACCCCACCTTCCCCTATAGGCTATATATATATATTTTTTTTTTTTTTTAATTAAAAAGGAAAAAGAGATGGTCCGGGGGCCCCCCAAAATAGTTTTTTTTTTTTAAAGTTCATGATAATCATTACATTACAAAAAATATATAAATTAGTTATGAACAGGCCCATCGTTGTTTCTAAATTGTTCATATCCACCCTTTATTTGTTGAAATGGGCCCCTCCATCATAGAACATGGGTCTGCAGACCAATCTACTGTTTTTACAGTTGCAGAGTAAAGAGTGCTACCTGTTTAAGAAAAATCTGAAAAATAATGTTCCTTCTGCATCTCAGGATTTGATATCTCTCTAGTCTCTAAAATTTCCTCACAAAGTGCACCAGATTGATGCATTTTACTTTAAAAAGGTAAACAAAATTCCACCCACCCCCCAACAATACCACAAAATCCTGTGGGAAACACTGACTTCCTTAATATGTTTTTGCCATTAATTGTATGTATCCGTGTAGAAAATTCAGTGTACCTGACTGGATAGGGACAAGTGGGGGGCCCTTTAAGAGTGTAAGCCCAGGGGCCCATTATCTCATAATCAGTCTATGATCCTATCACTCAATTCCTTTGCAAAGGCAGTTTTTTCACAAGTTAAGCTGTTCTTTCTGTTAGTAAATGCTGGCAAATGTGCCAAAAAGCAGTCGCAGAGATCTTGCAAGGGCAAAAAAAATTTGCTCGCGCCCGGGTGTTTTTTTTTTTTGGTGGGGTGGTGGGGGGGCATCACTGACAATTTCTGCTTAGGGCACCCAAAAGCGTAGCAGCGGCCCTGACTCACTCACTCACCAAAATGCACACACACACACACGCACGCACGCACAGACACACACACACTCTCATACACACACACACACTGTAAAACATGACTCCACTGAAAATAATTAGTGATGCTTAATGTCCAGTTTCTTGGACGTGCAAAATGCAGTAAAATCTTCTGTAGATCAAAATGATGGCACAATAACATTTTATAATCTGTTTTTAAATTTATTTTGAACAGACATTAGTAGCGTACAGTCGGACACTGGTAGAGGAGACATACATACTCTTCTACTGTAGAAACCATAAGAAACAGATGGAAGGGACAGACATCTAATTACATATATATACTGGAGGAAGGACATTTTATTTGAAGTGATGAACATCTTTCAAAAAACAACAACAAAGGAGGGTCTGTACTATATCTACATTTGCTATAACGAATATCTTTAAAAGTGTAAATTATCTATTAGGATCATCTATAGGAGCCATGTTGAAACAAAGAGCTGTGTGTGTGTGTGTGTGTGTGTGTGTGTGTGTGTGTGTGTGTGTGTGTGTGTGTGTGTGTGTGTGTGTGTGTGTGTGTGTGTGTGTGTGTGTGTGTGTGTGTGTGTGTGTGTGTGTGTGTGTGTGTGTGTGTGTGTGTGTGTGTGTGTGTGTGTGTGTGTGTGTGTGTGTGTGTGTGTGTGTGTGTGTGTGTGTGTGTGTCTCATTACTCCCTGTGTTCTGTCTGCATCACGTCAGCAAAGAGTAAATTTACTCAAGTGGTTTCCCCAACCAGGAATGTTATCCATTCATCTTTATATAGAAACACAAAGCAAGACAGTCAGTCAGTCAGTCAGTCAGTCAGTCAGTCAGTCAGTCAGTCAGTCAGTCAGTCAGTCAGTCAGTCAGTCAGTCAGTCAGTCAGTCAGTCAGTCACTCACTCACTCACTCACTCACACACTCACTCACTCACTCACTCACTCACTCACTCACTCACTTCACTCACTCACTCACTCACTCACTCACTCACTCACTCACTCACTCACTCACTCACTCACTCACTCACTCACTCACTCACTCACTCACTCACTCACTCACTCACTCACTCACTCACTCAGGCATTTCACAACAACAAACAGCAGCAGCAGCTATAACAATAATACCAACACATCCCGGCTTCAGCCTTTAGTTCCAGTTATTTTACTTCGAATGGCCTCGTGTCTGAATTATGCTATAAATAAATAAACTTGCCTTGCCTTATTTATTTGACTGGACATCAAAAATATATTGGACGAACCACATGCATCGTTTAAACTTTAACGCCTCTGGAAACTTGATCTAAAAGAGTAAAAATCAATATGGTACTATAGGTTTAGAGGTGTGTGTGTGTGTGTGTGTGTCTGTCTGTGTGTCTGTCTGTCTCACGCACACACTCTCCATTCATCTTTATACAGAAACACAGAGCAACACAGACACAATGGGTTACATAAGAGTTTTACATTTAATTTTTTATTATTTTTAAAATCTTTTTGTCTAACCCGTGTGATATCTTCTGCTCCCCAGGTTCTCCAATCAAACGGAGGCTGCGGGGGAACCACTCCTGCCAGAGGTGAATACTGTTTGTTTTT